>NC_090223.1:32260424-32582924 GCF_024489055.1 Chanodichthys erythropterus
AGACAATAAACAACTTAACACATTGACTGACGTGTCATTAATACTGTGCCGTTAACACAGGTTGTATTTAAGATGCAAATGTTACTTGAATTTTCTAGAAAAACTTAATTTTAAAAGATTTGTTTTATTTTTATTTTTTTTCTGTGTGTGTGTGAATTAGATGCAAGAAGTATGCTACACACCACATCCACTGTTGTAATTTTAATAAATTTTCTGTAAGTGTCAGGAATGTATATTTTGTCATTAAGGGTAAATATTGTTGGAGTCATCTTTTGTCAGACTATATATGTCAAATATGTCTATTAAATCACTGAAATAAATTCCCAGTCTAAGAAAAATTATGGCTGTTGGGTGTTTTCTTCATGTTCAGTTTCAAATGAGACACTGATTATATATCTGTCAGCTATGGTTATCAACAGATTACTATGAAATAAATGTTAGATAAAATCACTTCTGGTGGCCATTTTTTGTCCATTTGGTAATAATATTATTAAGGAAATGTGAGGTCCATACTCTTCCAAGATCTAACTAAATCAAATCATATTTTACTGTAGATATTTTACACTGCAAGTCTTAATGCACAGATCCGATCTTTTGACCATATCCGATTTTTTTCGGACGACGTGCTTACATTTCTTTAAAAAGACCTGTATCCGATGTCTCTTTACACTTGGCATGCACTGATGCATATGCCATCACAAATCAATTTCAGTGTTACACTTAGTAAAATTTATTGACATGGCATTCATATAGAAACCCTTTTAATGCAAGTTACATCCCTACATCAAAATAATACAAATTCTTCACGACAGCATACGTACTGAATAATTACTCGGGTAGATATTATGTTAAACACCTCACAGCTTCTGGGTTCGAATCCGCTGTCCTGTACTAGGTTTTTTTACTCATTAAAACCAAATGCGTTCATCAGTGATTGTATATCAAGGGCAGGTACAACTTTCTGTGCTTTTTATTTTGTGGTTTCAATGGAACAAAGTGGGTAGGCCTACAGTCACCACAACTGGACTGAAGCGCGCGCCTGTGCACGAGCCGACGTCACTGACAACAGCGGCAACGAGCACTCAGTGTGATTTCAACAGCAACACATTTCAACCTCAGATCGCCTTTTATTTAACACAAACAAATGAAATGAGTACTCTGACAGTCAACTAAAGATGTTCCGTTTGTTATAGGTATGTCTGTACCGCGAAATGTTAAAAAAACAACTCACTTTTCTATGACGCAGGGGAATATCCGATCTGTCCGGCAGGCACAAACGCACGTATCCGATTCATATTCATTGCGTTCGCATAGGATGTAACTATTGCATTAAAAGGGTTTCTATATGAATGCCATGTCAATAAATTAAACTCAATGTAGCCTACCATTGAACATCGGATACAGGTAACTTTGTAAAGAAATGTAAGCACGTCGTCAAAAAAAAAAAAAAAAAAAAACCGGATATGGTCAAAAGATCGGATCTGTGCATTAAGACTTGCAGTGTAAATGCAGCCTAAATGGTTGATCACAGTGATGTTTTTATGAACATTTTGTTTTCAGTCAGTCCACTCCCTTGGATGACACCCAAACAGGACTCTTCTCAGAGAATGCTCCTCAAAGCAAAAATATTTCAGGTTTGTTTCCTTTGTTGTGTTATAAAGTAAATAGGCTACATCTTTTTTTTTTTTTTGTCTCTATCCTTGGTATATTCAACTGTTCAAGTCTGAATTTGCATTCTTTAGTTTAATTTAGGTTAACTGCTCCTTTTAGAGCAGGCTCAGCATTTGTATTGGACTTTGTCCTCATTGCCAGTCTCAATAATTGAATGACTTTATTAGTACAACAGAAGAAAAACTAATTGAAAATATAATTATGTTCAAAGATTGCTCATTTATTTATTGTAAGAGGAGCTAACATTGAAGAATGAATAGAAAAAAATAGGAAGGTGGCTATTAGACTGAACAAACTACATGTTTCAAAGCTGTGTAAAATCATTTAAATATATGATGCAAATATAGTACATTTATTTTCTTTGTTTCAGCATTCATGGCACAAAAACTTGCTCTTTGAATATTCCCTACAGAATGGGTGAGTATTTATAATAAAAAACATCCTTAAATAAGCTAATTCTCATCCATTTTGAACCATATCATATTCTGTAGTTTTGGTTTAGTGAATGTAATTATTATAACAACTAACAGTACATTTGTCTGCTAACAGCCAGTTCCCTTTCGAGAACAATAGGTTACTTGCGTAACCCCGGTTCTCTGATAGCATTAAGTGAGGTGTCTCACTGTGGGATACGCCCCTTCCGCGTATTCGTCAGAAGCTCTATTACATTAAGCCAGCCCCAATTGGCTGGCAGACGTGACGTCGTGTCAGGGAGTGGCTTCCCCACCCTTAGTATAAAAGGAGCGACACAACGTCACTAAGACATTCAAAACAAGCACACCTCTTCCTCGCTTCACACAGCAAGGAGGGTGATCTGGTGAGACACCTCACTTAATGCTATCAGAGAACCGGGGTTACGCAAGTAACCTATTGTTCTCTTTCAAGCATACGTTTCGGTGTCTCACTGTGGGATATCCTAACTCCCGTATTGCCAGATAGCCTGTCTCGAAGTCTCCTGCCAACCACACCACAATCACTGTATCCGTGGCCGAATGGTCATGACTCGTGATTCACGTTCCGACACTCAAAACTGCATGTGCTAAAGTTTGAGCTGTAACGTCCAGTTTATAAAACCTTGCAAATGTATGCGGCGAGGACCAACTCGCCGCTTCACAAATGTCCTGTATCGTGACTCCTTTAAATAGAGCCCACGAAGTTGACATTCCCCTTGTCGAGTGTGCGCGTAATCCAGGAGGGGACACAAGACCCTTACTGGAATATGCCAACGAAATCGCTTCTACTATCCAGTGCGATAGACGTTGCTTAGTAATCGGCTTCCCCGTACGAGGTTTCGTCCAAGATACGAAAAGCTGATCGCTCTCCCTGAACCCTCTAGTTCTTTGTGTATAAATGCGTAAAGCACGCACTGGGCACAACGCATTCAATTTTTGTTGTTCTGATGAAGCAAAAGGTGGTGGATGAAAGGCTCTCAGCTCAAGAGGAATGATAGCACCAAGTATTTTGGGCATGAATGCAGGATTGGGCTTCAGAACTACCCCTGCATCGCCAGGCATGAACTGCATACACGCTGAGTGCACTGAAAACGCGTGAATCTCGCTTACGCGCTTTGCCGAGGCCAAAGCTAACAGCAGCGCCGTCTTAAATGATAATATCTTAAAATCAACCTTGTCCAGCGGCTCAAATGGGGACATGGAGAGAGCATCAAGCACCAATCCTAAATCCCATGAGGGGGAAAGAGGTTTTGAAACTGGCAAAACGCGGCGCACGCCCTTCATAAACCTGCACACCAAAGGATGCTGCCCCACAGTTTTATTATCAAAACCAATATGGCAAGCAGATATAGCGGCCAGAAACACTTTTATGGTTGAAAACGCTTTCCTTTGATCTATCAAATCCTGAAGAAATGATAGGAAAACTGCCACTGAACACTGAAAAGGGATTTCGCGTTTGGTTGCGCACCAGCGCTCAAACACGCCCCATTTGCATTCATAAAGAGACCTAGTTGACGAGGCTCTAGCATTTTGTATGGTTCTGATAACGCTGTCAGACAGGCCAGTTGTATTTAAATTGAACCACTCACGGGCCAGGCCCATAGTGCCAGGCGTTCTGGATGAGGGTGAAAAATCTCCCCTTCTGCTTGTGACAAGAGGTCTCTGCGCAGCGGGAGAGGCCACGGGTCTCCGTAAAGCATATGTATGATCTCCGCTAGCCAATATTTCCCTGGCCACCTCGGAGCTATTAGTATTAGTGTCAATCCCTCCTCCCTCACTCTGAGAAGTGTTGGGGATATCAACGCTATCGGTGGGAACGCGTAAAGGAGAGTGCGAGGCCATTCGTGCGCCAGCGCATCTATCCCCAGAGGCGCGCTCTGGTCTTTCAGGGAGAAAAACAGAGGACACTGAGCATTGTCGTGGGACGCGAACAGATCCACTGACGCCCTGCCGTATATGCTCCAAATCTGCTCGACCACCTCCCTGTGCAATTTCCACTCCCCGTAGAGGGGATTGCCCCTGGACAGCAGATCCGCACCCTGGTTCATGACACCCTGTACGTGCGTCGCTCTCAAGGATAAAAGATTGGCATTGCCCCATAGAATCAGTTTGCGTGCTAACGTGTGCAAGGGAAGTGATCTGAGACCTCCCTGTCTGTTTATGTAGGCCACAACTGTTGTGTTGTCCGTTCTCACGAGAACATGATGCCCCTTTAGAAAGGAGAGAAAATGCTTCAGCGTCAGAAAAACGGCTAGCATTTCCAAATAGTTTATGTGAAGACTGGACAGATGAGGACCCCATCTCCCATTCACTATCCTGCCCTCGTGAATGCCCCCCCAGCCGGACAACGACGCGTCCGTTGTTATGACTTTTCTGGCTCGAACCACGCCCATGGGAACCCCTTGAATCAGAAAGTTCGGGTGTCTCCACTGGCGCAATGCCAAGACTGCCTCTGACGTCACTCTCACTCTCCTTCGAGAATGACGTATCGGGTCCAGCCTCAGAGACGCTACCCAGCGCTGAAACTCTCTCATGAACAGTCTGCCTAAGGGAATAACTATCAGGGCTGAGGCCATCAGTCCTAACAGTCTGAGGCATGTGCGAAAGGAAACATTTTTCCCCCTCTGAAAATCTGTCATGCAATGAGTGAATTTTCTTACCCTGTCTTCCGACAGTCGCGCTTTGAACATTACCGAGTTTAGTGACAGCCCCAGATAAGTTATGGACTGCGTGGGGATTAAAACACTTTTTTCGATGTTTAATTTCAATCCCAGTTTCTGTATATGTCCCAGAAGCATAGCTGTGTGTTCTTTCGCTTCTCGCTCTGACCGAGCTGTCACCAGCCAATCGTCTATGTAAGTAGCGAGACGAATGCCTTTCTCCCTGAGCGGGGTCAGGGCCGCTTCTGTACATTTTACGAATACCCGTGGGCTGAGAGACAAGCCAAACGGTAGAACCAGATATTCGTATGCCACTCCACGGAAAGCAAACCTCAGGAATTTCCTGTGGGGTGGATATATCTTTATGTGAAAATATGCGTCTTTCAGGTCGATCGACGTAAACCAATCGCCCTGGCGCACTAGTTTCAGGAGTGTAGAATGAGTGAGCATCCTGAACTTGTACTTCCTTAAGTATTTGTTCAGTGCACGCAGATCTAATATGGGACGAAGAGCTTGAGTCCCTTTCTTTGGGACGAGGAAGTATCTCGAGTAAAACCCGCTGTGGCTCTGCTCGGTTGGGACCACTCTTATCGCTTTTTTGTTTAACAGAGAGGAAATTTCCTCCTGAAGAACATGCTTTAAGTCTCCCCGCACCTGAGAATGAATTATCCCTTTGAAATGCGGGGGGGAAGCGGCAAACTGCAGTCTGTACCCGAATTGTATCGTTTTTAATACCCAGCGGGACTGTGTGCATTCTCGCCAACTGTTTATTTGCAGCGTTCTGGTGCCATCGTGTGGCTGAGCGGTGGACGAGTTTGGGGTCTGTGCTGCGCATGCGTGGGGACTTAGCGCTTGGACAGAGTTTAAGCGGCTCATCACCTCTAAGGGGGCAAAAACTCCCCGAGGTGACGTTGTATTGTGTTCTGTTAATATGTTTTGCAACATTTTTTGGGGAATTGTGTTTTGCAACATATTCTGGGAATACAGTGAAAACTTTATTGAGTTCTGAACATGAAAAGTGCTTGTGACTTGTGGGTTGGTGTGCACCACTGCACCATCTCTTGTCCTTCTCACTGCTGTGCTTCCCCTGGCCCAACCGGGCTCTGTTTTCCACACAGAACATCTGGGAACTTCGAAACTCGTCCCTTGTCGAACGCTGAACATTTGGGGGTCGGGAGCTCGCGAACAGGGGGGCTGTGGGCTCCTTTCCCCGGGGAAGACCCCATCAAACTGCCTTCTTCTTCCTCCTCGCTCCCTGAGCGTGGGATTGAGGATGAGGTTGAGGAGCTGGCTGAACCGACTGAGCCGTAGCAGGCGGGAAGCTCTTTCTAGGCCAGGCAGTTCTCTGTTCTGGGACTCCGCTGTGACCCGCTGCATTCACATTCGGTCTCTGTCGCCTTGGAATGCGATAGCTGGGGGGTGGGCGGGTCGTAACTTGAGCGAAGGTCTGCCGAGGTGGCTGAGGGGGTGCAGTCTGCGTCTTCCTAGGCAAACAGAGCTGCAAAGCCTCATCGTCCCTTTTCTTTTCCTCGCATCTCTTTTGCATCAGCGTCAGAGCCGAGCCGAAGATGCCATCTGCGACGACCGGTGCGTCCAGGATGGCTTCTTTTTCCCTGTCAGAGAGATTTGCCAAATTAAGCCAACGTCCTCTCTCTTGAATGACCATTGTGGCCATGGCCTTGCCCGCGGCCTGCACCGCGCATCTCTGAAGACGGAGAGAAAGATCGGTAACTACACAGATCTCCTCCCAGTGCGTCTGACCTGGCGTGGTCGACGCTTCGTCCTGCAGTTCCGCTTGGTACGCGGTCAGCATTGAGATAGCGTTCAGAGCCCTGACAGAGAGAGCGACTGCCCTATAAGCGCGTTCCGTCATGCTCGACTGGAAACGGTCCGCTTTGGATGGCAATGTCGGATTCGCAGCCGCTGTGTGCTTTGGATGCAGATGCGCAGCGACTAATGGCTCCATGGGGGGCATTCGGAGAAGTCCTACTTTCTCCATTCCCTCCACATCGAGAGCGGATCCTCCCTGCACGGGCAATTTGCTGGTGAACGGTTTGTCCTTCCAGGTGATAGCCACCTCCTCCAGGAGCTCTGGAAACACAGGAAGGAGCTGCCGTGCTGCCCGTTTCGCACTCGGCAGCCTCTTGCCCTCGTAGCGAGACTTTGCAGTCTCCGCTACCACGGTCGGCCATGGAATGTTTAGTTTCTCTGCAGCGCGTTTGCACACATCTTGCAGATCAACACTGAGAAGCGGGGATGGTGCCCCGCCTGCGTCTTCCGTGGGTCCCGCCGTGGCGAGGGGTATTACCGAGTGCGCAGGGGGAAGGAAAGGGGAGTCCTCGAAATCCTCCTCTTCCTCAGAGAGGAGGTAATCCGATTGTCCCTCTTCCTCGAAATCGAGCGCGTCCTCCTCATCATCCGTACTGAGCACGTTGGGCAGAGGGACGCAAACATCGAGCTGTTCACCCCAAGATAAAGCTGCCGTGGTGGGCAGCTCTACAGGAATGGGTACCTGTGGAGTGGTAGCTGGAACAGGGCTAGGTGACATGAGGGGATCCTGGCCTGACAGACTAGCTTGGCGTGCTAGTCTGCGACGAAGGCTCTTCATTGTGAAGCGTGCGCAATGTTCACAGGAACCTGGGTTATCGATCGCCAGTTGAGCATGTTTCAGCCCAAGACATGCAGAGCAGACCTGGTGTGTGTCTTTGCATGAGATTTTGTTCCCGCATGAACAAAGTCGCACAGCATCTCCCTCACTAGCCGGAACAGCCTGCATTGCTGCAGCCATCGTATTAACGAACAATCCTTGCAATCGAAGGAGTCAGGCGAAGGATGGCTTGGTGGCCAGTCGTTCGTCCAGGAGTTCGTAGGCTTCTGGTGTGAAGCGAGAAGAGGTTTTTGAATGTCTTAGTGACGTTGTGTCGCTCCTTTTATACTAAGGGTGGGGAAGCCACTCCCTGACACGACGTCACGTCTGCCAGCCAATTGGGGCTGGCTTAATGTAATAGAGCTTCTGACGAATACGCGGAAGGGGCGTATCCCACAGTGAGACACCGAAACGTATGCTTGAAAGAGAACGGTCTCTCGACATGGCGTCAGAAGCTGACGCTTTGGGGACTCCCTTTTCTCCTAATTCTCCTGAAATCCTATTGCACAACGCCAGTGAAGTTGCAACTCTCACTGGCCAATGCCAGCCAAGACGGCGAAAGGGGCGGTACCCGCCTCTATATAATGCGCCGACCTGGCGGCATAAGCTCAGAATCTTCCTTTTCACTTCAACAATTAATAACTTCGACATTACTACGAGACAGCTGTGGAGAAGACGCGAAGTAGACGGATTACCCTCTCGGCGTTCCAGCATGTCTACCTTCTGCACGCTGTGTTCGGGGCCTATCGAGGCTCCGGACACCCACGAGTACTGCATTCTGTGCCTGGGACTCGCCCATGCAGAAGCAGCACTCACCGGGTCGGGCTGCCCGCACTGCGAGGATCTCCCAGTGCGGGTGCTGAGGGCTCGGAGGAGCATCGCCCTTGGTGACTGTCCTAGGCAACGTCCCACTGCCGCTGACGAGCCGCTGGTGGGACAGCCGCATAGGGGCGATGATGCGGGAATGAGGTGTGACTCACCACCCCGCCCTCCTGTTTACTTCACCGAGGAGGGTCTTCGACCCGCCCCCGGCGCGTCGGAGATGGTTTCGTTCGGCGCGGCGAGGGATGACGAACCCGAAGAGGCCATGTCCCTAACGGCGTCCGAGAAGGACTGGGCGGACAACCTCTTGGAGGAGCGCTCTGAGCCGGAGGGGCAGGTGGCGTTTCAAGACGAGCTTGTTAGGGTTCTTACTAGGGCCGTGAATGATCTCGGTCTTGAATGGGATTCTCCCGACGAGCCAGCGAAGAGCAAACTGGATTCGTGGTTCCTTCACTTGGGCCGCCGAGCCGCCGCTCCAAGGAAGCGAGCCCCTTTCTTTCCAGACCTGCACGAGGAGGTCGCTAGCACCTGGGCCGCGCCCCACTCGGCTCGCGCCCACGCCAGCGGCTCGGAAATATTCACAAAAGTTGATGGCGCTGAAGCCCGTGGTTATACGCGCATTCCGCCAGTCGAGGAATCTATCGCGGCGCACCTCTGCCCCTCGTCAGCTTCCCTGAAGGCAGGCGCTATGTTGCCGTCAAGACCCTGCCGTGTGACCGCGCATATCGCTGATAAGGCATACGCCGCCTCAGGTGAAGCAGTTTCAGCACTTCACACGATGGCGGTACTTCAGGTTTTCCAGGCTCAGCTCCTGAAATCCCTGGACGAGGGGGAGGCGGACCCCGAGGCGTTTAAAGATCTGCGCGCTGCGACTGATTTTGCCCTGAAGGCAACGAAGAAAACGGCCCAGGCGATCGGACGAAGCATGGGCTTTATGGTTGTGCTCCACCGTCATTTGTGGCTGACTCTTACAGAGTTAAAAGATGCAGATAGGAAGGCGCTGCTCAACGCTCCTTTATCTCCCTCCGGCCTTTTTGGAGATGCCGTGGAAGCGATTGCAGAGCGCTTCTCTGAAGCACAGAAGCGTTCCAGGGCGATGAGTCATTTCCTTCCGCGCCGGGCGCCCGCGCCGCCTCCAGCGCGCAGTAGATCTTCTTCGGCTTCAAACAGGCCGCCGAAGCGAGCTCCCTCTGCTCCCGCCCCTTCGGCGCCAGACCCGGAGCCTTCTGCACGTACCAGAGCACCCTGGCAGAGACCGCCGAAGTCGCGTCACGGCTTTAAGAAAGGCGGCCGCCCCGGCACTGCTCCTAGTTCTTCGGAACAGAAGCCTCGTTCCTGACGGGAGAGTGCAGAGGAGGAGGACGCTGAGCGAAGGACCCGCTGCGAAGCGTCCGAGGTGTTCTCGAGAAGTCCCCTTGGCGGTTGCAGGCGACTACGAGAATGTTTCTGTTGTAAATGTAATAAAGAATGTTACAACCTCACAAAAAGAGCTTTTTTCTCCTCCTCTAGCAGCGGCAGCTTCTCGCACTCTATACGCAGGCGAATCGCTGCAGATACAATCGGGCTCGCAGCTCTCCCGTGTAATCGGCGGCGCTCGCGCTCCGAATGTAGGTCCTCCGCCGCAGCGGAACACCCGTGTCAGTTCTTACATACACGACTCGCCGCCTCTCAACGCGCCCGTTCGTCAAGAGAGCTGTCAGCGCGCTACCCCAGTATACAGCGACATTGTCCTGAATACAGAAGGCGGGGTGCCCCGTCCTCTGTGCCAATTTGCGAGCGCTTGGCGGGCTGTTCCGGGTATTTCGGATTGGGTGCGGAACGTAATAGAGAACGGCTACACTTTGCAGTTTCGGCGCAGACCGCCCCGTTTCAATGGCGTGGTTATGTCGACAGTGCCGGCTCACAACGAGTCGGTGCTGAGGCAAGAAGTTCTCAATCTACTCGCAAAGCGCGCGATAGAAGTGGTCCCGCCAAGCGAGAGGGAGAGCGGGTTCTACAGCCGCTATTTTGTCGTTCCAAAGAAAGGCGGTGGCCTCCGTCCGATATTAGACCTGAGACCCATCAACCGGGCTTTATTCAAGCGCCCTTTCAAAATGACGACATTGAAACAGATCCTCGCGCAAATTCGGCCCGAAGATTGGTTTATTTCAGTAGACCTGAAAGACGCATATTTTCATATTCGGATCGCCCCTCGTCACAGGCGCTTTCTGAGATTTGCGTTCGACGGCACAGCATATCAGTTCACAGTTCTGCCGTTCGGATTAGCCCTGGCTCCTCGCACGTTTTCAAAATGTGTGGATGCAGCGCTTTCCCCCTGAGAGCGAACGGAATACGCATACTCAATTATTTGGACGATTGGCTAGTTTTAGCCCATTCGAAGGATGTGCTCAACGGCCACAAACGCACTCTATTGCTTCATTTGGAGAACCTGGGTCTATGCGTGAATACACAAAAGAGTATGTTATGCCCCAGCCAGTCAATCTCGTATCTAGGGGTGGAGTTGGACTCGGTCGCGATGAGAGCGCGTCTAGGTCAGGAGCGCGTTCGCGATTTGATGTCCGCCCTGAGTGCTTTCAGTCTGGGCCGTCCTGTAGCGCTGAAGGAATATCAGAGGCTCTTGGGACGGATGGCGGCGGCCGCGGCGGTATGCCACCACGGGTTGCTTTATATGCGCCCCCTCCAGTTATGGCTGAAAACTCAGGTACCAAGGAGGGCTTGGAGAATGGGCTATGCCCGCGTTGTGGTCACTCGCAGGTGCCTGAGCACGCTCGCGCCGTGGCGGAATCCCGACCTGTACCGACGCGGCGCCCAGCTGGGCGTGGTTACGCGGCGGAAAGTGGTCACGACGGACGCGTCGACGACGGGCTGGGGAGCTCATTGCGATGGCGTTCCAGCGTCGGGCTACTGGACGGAATCGGAGAAGACGTGGCATATAAATCGCCTCGAATTGAGGGCGGTCTTTCTGGCTCTTCGAAGCTTCCTCATACAAGTCCGGGGCCATCATGTATTGGTTCGTACGGACAATGTTTCGGTGGTATCGTACATAAATCGCCAGGGCGGAGTGCACTCGCGAGCCCTTTACGAGCAGGCTGCGCAGCTTCTACTGTGGGCCGACCACCATCTGCTCTCCATCCGAGCGGCGCATGTGCCGGGCCACCTGAACAGCGGCGCGGACATGCTGTCGAGGGACGGGATCCCTCAAGGAGAATGGAGATTGAACCCCGGGACAGTGAGAATGATCTGGGAACAGTTCGGGAAGGCGGAAGTGGACCTATTCGCGACGGAGGAGAACACGCATTGTCCTCTGTTCTTTTCTCTGTCGCGCTCTCCCCTGGGAGGGGACGCACTGACGATGCCATGGCCGAATGTTCGCCTTTATGCATTTCCTCCGCTGAAGATATTGTCACAAGTGCTGCACAAGATCAGGGAGGAGAGAGCGTCGGTGCTTCTAATCGCCCCGTACTGGCCGAACAGGCCGTGGTTTCCCGATCTGCTGGAACTGTTAACGGCTCCCCCGTGGATGATTCCACTGAGACGAGACCTTCTGTCCCAAGCGGGCGGGTCGATTTGGCACCCCAACCCCGAATGGTGGAAACTTCATGTGTGGGTAGTGCAAGGGAGCCGGTAGATCCGAGCGTTCTGTCTTGCCGTGTTATGGACACGATTACGGAGGCGCGAGCCCCTTCTACAAGGCGCCTGTACGCTTCTAAATGGGCAGTATTTGTGAAATGGTGCGAACTGAATGGTCTCGAACCGGGAAGCTGCCCCGTCTCAGGCATTCTAGATTTCTTGCAGCAGCGATTGGACGGCGGCAGTATGCCTTCCACTCTTAAAGTCTATGTGGCAGCTATTTCAGTTTTTCATGTCCTTATCGATGGGCGCTCGGTGGGCAGACACGACCTAGTGGTAAAATTTTTGAGGGGTGCAAGGCGACTAAGACCCTCTCGCCCCCCACGGTGCCGTCATGGGATTTAGCTCTTGTGCTCGAAGCGTTGACTCGGCCGCCTTTTGAGCCGCTCATGTCAGTCGGCTTAAAGGAGCTCTCACTTAAAACCGCGCTGCTACTCGCCCTCGCTTCAGTGAAACGCGTGGGGGATTTGCAAGCGCTTTCTATTAACGCTGATTGCTTGCAGTTTGGGCCAGATGATTGTAACGTCACACTCAGGCCGAGGCTGGGTTACGTGCCTAAATCACTGTCAACGCCGTTCAGAGCTCAAGTGATAACTCTTTCGGCTTTCACCCAGGAGTCAGTGGATAACGCGCCTCATCAGGAGTTATGCCCAGTGCGAGCTTTGCGAATTTACATTGACCGCACGGCTCAGTTCAGGCTCTCTGAGCAGCTGTTTGTGTGTTTCGGCGGCAGTACCAAAGGACGTTCCGTCTCTAAGCAGCGGCTATCGCATTGGGTGGTTGATGCGATCACTTTGGCCTATTCTAACCAAGGAATGGAATGCCCTATCGGCGTCAGAGCGCATTCAACGAGGGCGATTGCATCCTCGTGGGCATGGACTAAAGGCGTCACCATCAAAGATATTTGTATGGCGGCGGGCTGGTCGTCGCAGAACACCTTCGCCAGGTTTTACAACTTGGACGTGTGTTCTCTAGCCTCACAAGTCCTGGCGTTGAATACAACTCATATTCTACCTGCAGTTCCCGCCCATTAGCTGAGGCTGGTGGTTTCAACTAGGTCGTATAAGTGAATCTGGGGGCGGAGCCAGCGCCACACCCAGTAGCGACCTGGAATATGGGACACAGTTCCAGTAGTTCGTCTATGTCCTCGCAATGAGCAAGGGCTCACTATGAATTCTCTCATGTTACACCTACGCCAGCAACAGCTGCTCGTTAAGTGTATGTTCTTTTGCTGTGCCCGGCCTGGCCGCCCACATGCTTCAATACCCCGTATGTAGCCTGTATATTATTCTTGAATGCATACAGTGTTAGATGAGTAACCACGTTATAAGCATTTCGTAGGTGTGTACTCATTGGGGATTATGTTTTATTACTGTTCATAGTAGCTCCGCAGTGGCTGAGCTTTCCTTCTTCGCTGTTCCCACGGCGTTGTTCTATACAGTCCCCAAAGCGTCAGCTTCTGACGCCATGTCGAGAGACCGTTCTCGAAAGGGAACGTCTCCGGTTACTATGGTAACCTCGGTTCCCTGAGAGACGGGAACGAGACATGGCGTAGACTGCCGTGTTCACCGCTCAGGTCTGCTGTACTCTCGTTCAGTCGGAAGATTCTGAGCTTATGCCGCCAGGTCGGCGCATTATATAGAGGCGGGTACCGCCCCTTTCGCCGTCTTGGCTGGCATTGGCCAGTGAGAGTTGCAACTTCACTGGCGTTGTGCAATAGGATTTCAGGAGAATTAGGAGAAAAGGGAGTCCCCAAAGCGTCAGCTTCTGACGCCATGTCTCGTTCCCGTCTCTCAGGGAACCGAGGTTACCATAGTAACCGGAGACGATTTCCGTACTCATACATCATTTATGAAGATTATTAACTTATTTAGAGATTTTGCGCATACTTTAAAGGACATAATTATTTGTTTCAGCTTATGTGGTATTTTAATGCTCTTTACATAAATTGCCAATACTTTGCTCTTTCTAGACTACAGTTCTATACCATGCTCAGACTGGAATGAAAACCATGTTAGCTCATGGTTAAAGGCAATTGGGATTAAACCAGAGCACATAGAGAAACTTGAGAAAGAAGAGGTAACAGGACCTGTTCTTCTACATGTTACAAAATCATACTTAAAAGAACTTGGTTTTGGAGGTGGCCAAATACAGCTTTTGCTGTGTAAAAGAGATGAACTTTTACCACCAGACAAGTCAAAAACAAATAAAAAGAAACCCTGTTTTGATGGAGAACATGGAGAGGAGGCAAAACATGAAGCTGTGTCTTCCAGTGATGTCACTAGTCCTGAAGAAAACATCTCTATGAGTGATATTCCTGAAACATCTGTGTCATTGCCACAAAGTAGGTATCGGAAATTTAATGATAATGATGAACACTTCAGGTATATAAACATGCCATACTCCCACCAGAGACTGGAATAGACAATCTGATCACTCCATGCCATGAGTATAAATCTCTGGAAATTGCCTGTAAATTAGAACCAAGAAAGCTAAAGATCAAATTTGCCAGTGAAGTCATTCAATTTGCATGTGCGTGCATGAATATGCGTGCAAATGGCACAATCCATTTTGGAGTCATGGACAAGCCAAAAACATCATACAAACACGGAGAGATAATTGGAATACCAATTGAAGACAAAGAGGTCTTTGAAGATGCTTTAGACTACATTGAAAACTGTTTTCCAACACAACACTCTGATGCCAGAAAGTGTATCAAGCCTCCAAAATTATTTCCAGTAACTGACAAAGACAGTAAGGCCCAAAACTGGATTGTAGAAGTAGATGTAGTTCCCATGGTGAATATTGTGAGGGGGAAACTGTATAGTGCCCGTATTCCAAAGTTCAATGAGAAAACAAATAAAGTTGAATACGAGCAAAAAGCTTATTATCAAAGAGTCGGACCTAATACACCACGTGTTGCTGATGATGAACTTGTCAGTTTCGTTCAAGCTCTCGAAGACCTTGACCAAAAAAGAGAATTTGAAGAAAACAACCAGAATCAGATACTGGCTCATGTTAAAGTGGACTTAGGAAGAAAACTCTTAGTCCTTCTGACACATGGTAAGAAATACATGGACAAAACATTGCGTTACATTATTGTTTCAAACAGATTTGATCAAGAAAACCTACAAAACATCAAGTTCCTGGCCCACATGAATATCTTCTGTGTTTTTGATTATGACCCTGACTCAAAATTATCTGGACTTTGTCACAATTACCAAGAGCACCATGCTGTAAACCTTCACTTCCTGCGTGATTATGATCATAGGGAGAACACTGCTAACTTTGTCAAGAAGTTACAGCTCTTTGACAGAACAAGCTGGATATTCTGCAATGGTCGAAATGATTACATTGGAGGTGAGCGTCCATGTGATGAAAAAACCTGGATCAAAAACAAGAAAAAACTGTTGAAAAGAGCTATATCTGTGATCTGCAATGAGATTCTTCCCAAAGGATCATTTGTGGTGCTTTTCATTCTCACTTCTGACATTGAACAACCCCTTGTTGACACATTTCATGAATTCTATGCAGAAATGAGTGGCCATGAGGACATAGTTATCTTCTCTGAGTCAAGGGAGAATTATAAGAAATGGTCAAGCCATGCCCAAGTGTCTTGCTCAATGGATGTGCTCGAACAAATCAGTATTGTTGGTATGCCAATGAGTCACGTAGATGCCACAATTCAAAGCATTCAGCTAACCAGTCTTCAGGCCACAAGGTGTTTGCCCGTGTCAAACAGTGGAGTATGCTTTATAAAACCTGTGGATGAGGAGCATATGAACTCCTTAGAAGTAGTCAGTGTTGACCAGTGTGACGAAACAAACGTACATGTCATGGGACAAGAGCAAATCAAGAAAACTGAACAATACTTCTATCAAGGAGGGAAAATTGACTGGATGAATTTGTGGCTGGCTGACAGAAATCAATGTGGGGAAATCATCAAACGTGATGCATACACAGAAATCAACAAAATGTTGGAAGACCTTGAGCGGACTGACTCATTAAAACGGTCCATTGAAAATATCAACATATATCATCAACCTGGTAGTGGTGGAAGCACGGTGGCACGACAGATCCTCTGGAACTGGAGGGGGAAAATGCGATGTGCTGTTGTTAAGCAATCGTACCAGGCCGCAACTGTCTGTGAACATGCAGTACAGCTTTGGAAATACGAGGAGGTTGACAAGAATGCCTGTTTACCTGTACTTCTGTTGCTGGAGGATTGTAATGCAGACTATCAGGATGACCTCAGACGAGAATTAAGCAATGCAGTCACAACAATGAAAATAAGTCCATCGAAACTTTGTTTCATCATACTCTGCTGCAAAAGGTCACTTGATCCAGAAAGGATGTGTAAAACACTGCCTTTACGCACAGTCGGAGTTACACACAAACTGTCACCAGCAGAAAAGACACTCTTCTCAAAGAAAGCAGAGAGACTCGAGCTAAAGTTTGAACCAGAGTTTATACTCACTTTTGTGCTCATGAGTAAAGAGTTTGAACAGTCTTATGTCAAAGACTTTGTTGAAAACCTGCTGAAGGAAATTGATCACTCATCTCTTCAGACACAGTTGATCAAATTTGTGGCACTTCTGAACAGCCATATTGAGAATTCTCACCTGTCTGTATCACACTGTGAGGCATTCTTAGGTTTAGGAGTCCGGTTTGAAAAATCGGATAAAACAGCCAAACAGCCAACGTTCACATGGGCTGATGAAGTTCGATATCAAACATTTGAAAATTCCTTAAGTGAGCAAGCCAGGTTTTTCTTCATACAGTTAAAATCTAGCGAGACATACATCTCCTCTGTAAGAATAATTCATAATTTGATAGCCAAGGAGATTCTGGAGCAGCTCCCCAACAATCAGAGCCAAAGTGAAATAGCAATGAGTCTCCTTAAGGACAAAGTGCTGTTCGACCACAGATTTGGAAGGGATCACTTTCAAAAGTTGGTCAGAGATCTGTTTATCAAACGGACCAAAAAAAGCAAAGGAGATCCAAACGACAGTTGGTTTTCTCCTTTAATAGAGCATGTTAGGAAGAAAGATCTGGAGAAAGCCATTGACCTTTTAAAGGAAGCTCACACTCGTTTTGATGAGGATGCATTTGTTGCTCAGCAGCTTGCACGACTGCTTAATGAAAACAAACGCTTTGAGGAAGCAGAGATTTGGGCTAAAAGTGCCAGGTCTCGCCTCCCACAGCACACATACATACTTGACACACTGGGACAAGTATACAAAAAGTGGTTCTATGGAAAACACGATGACATTTGCAAGAAAGGGTCTATTCAACCAGAGGATGTTACTGACATCATTGATACTGCTCTTAAAGGAATCACTGCTTTTAGAGAATCTGAAAAATGCCCCCATTCACAGACCGTCTGCTTGAACAATTCATATTTCGGAGAAGTTGATATTGGATGTCGATTGCTTGAGCTCTTTTTAAATGTAGACATTTTTTCTACCAGAGAGGGAAACAGAGAGTTGATGGATTACCTGCTCACTGACTACATACCGAAGGAAGTACAGAAACCGTGGCAGAAGTTTCATGGACTTTTAAAAGGAATGAAAAACAGCATTAGAAATGCCTTGGAATGTATTTCTGAGGATCTTGCTCGCTTCCAGAATTACAGTTCTGAGGAAGAGGAGGAATTGGATGAAGGAGAACCTGAAACGGTAAATAATCCAAGAAAATGGCTCCTCAGGAAATGTGCTGTGTATGCCAAGTTATTCTTTGTTGACACTCAAGAGGATCAGGCTTCTGATACAGACACATTTTCCCCGTTAATGAGACAAATGAAAACTTTACAACTCGGAGGTGGTAATGTTACAACAATTCTTTACCTGCTCTCTGACAACAGTAAACAAAGAGCTGGAGCAAAGCTTGAGGAAATAATTAGCCTTTTCCCAGCTAACTTGAAGAAGGATCTTGACCAGACGGAGCTCATAAACTTCATCTTCTGTCAGATTGCGCTCTCCTGTGCTTCACCTGGCTCTGGGAAACTTCTTACCATTGAAGAACTTCAACATCTCAGCAGGCGGTTTTGCAGCGAAAAGAGAACTGCCTTACCAGATACTGCATATTTGCTCCTTTCACTCTTATTTTGGCCAGAGGACTCTATGGGCCAAGAGCCCTCCAATACAAGAAGCGATGTTGCCACAAATGCAATAAAAGCACTAAACAGATATTGTGCTGCCTCAAGAAAAGGAAGGATTTTCACTCACTTTCTCCTTGGAAAAGCAAGGGGTCTGAATAAAATTGTGCACAAGACCACAATTGAAAAATTGTGCAAGGGTACCCTCAGTGAGAGACGCCTCAAGTGGAAAGGCGGTGAAGTGTGGACAAACACAGACGTGGTAAAAGTGCTTAAACGTGTTATTGGATACACTGACAATGGAAATCTGTTTGTTAGGGTATCCGATCAAAGCAACATCAGAGTCATTCCACTTTTTTCTGCCTCCGTGCCAAATTCAAATGAGAATGTGACCTTCTACTTGGGGTTTTCTCTTCACGGATTAGTGGCGTTTGACATCAAGGTGGCAGAGTGAAAGCCTACCTGAAACTACAACTGAGAGTTTCCATATACAGCATATAATGAATTCAAATCACTGTAAGGGAGCTGAATGATATGAATATATATAGAAGAATATGCATCTGTATTTGTATATTAATTTTGTGATTTTTGACGTTTGTCTCTTAAGCCCGGGATACACTGCACGATTTTAGCAATCCTATAAGATCATTACAAATCACAATGTGCGACATGGATCTATTAAACTTGGGTACGAAATGCATGTAGACTGTACGATGATGACACCTGTTGATTCGTAGGCTACGATGCAAGTTTCTATAGAAAGAATAAGAATATGTTATATTTTCTATAAAGAATAAAACATCATCAGCATGCACTAGTGGTAAACAAAAAGACCACGTTGAATCACACTTTGGCAGTTGTAGTTTTTATGTGTGCTGAAAAAAAAGGAAGCGGCGAAAGAAGGGAAAAGAGCTTGAGATAAGCAGTTTTAAGTTTTAGCGCCATGTTGTGTTGATTTCATGTCGCATTTTCATTGGCTGGTCAGTAGAAGTAGGTCGTAGCAGTAGATACACTGTGCGATGATCATGCTGAATTTCTGACACTGTCAGAAAATGATCGTAAGCTGTCATTGGTCGCAAGACCGGGAAAACGGCCATCTTTGAACCTCTCACACTGTACGACATAGGACCACTGATTAAGAGCCACAATCAAAGAAGTCGCCACGATTTTTTCACGATGACAATCTTTTGTCTGGGACAGCCGAAAATCTTGCAGTGTATCCCGGGCTTTAAACCTGTTTTGAGGGAATATTGTTGAATGATAAAAAAAAAAATCTTTATTTTGAATTTTATTTCAGTTGGAAATGAAACATTGCAATGGTACTGTTGCAGCAAATAATGTTTTACAATGTTTGTTTTTTTTTTTTTTATCCATGCTATCATTTAATCCTATATTTTTCAAGGAGTGATTTTCTCTTGATTTTCCACTTTGGTGGCACATGTAAAAAATGATAAAAGTCATAACTAACTTTATATACTTAAGATGCATTGTTGTTATTTAGTGATATTTCCTTGAATTTGTCAATAGGTAGATGTTTAGGGAAAAAAAATGTTGGGGGGTTGGTGACTATCAGTTAAATTCAATATATATATATATAAATTTGTATTACATAAACTTTAGAAATGGTTGTAGAAATATGCCTGATATTGCATTACAAAACTGATCTGTTACCATGTTGAAGAACAGTAGTTCCAGCATGCAATGGATCTGTATTGTCCTGTGATACATGTGTGGTAATAAATGATTGTTCCCTCCAGCCAAGACTCCTACTTATTCTGTCCCACTGACGTTCTTTTAATATAACAATGATGTAAAGTAACATGCTACAACAATCTAAAAATGGCTCCTATACTGACTAATACAAGTATTTTTGTACAGCTTGTGATTATTTTCCCTGCCTATCCCATCCTGTATGAGCTGTTTGAAGTGTAAGCATTTAGATAAAGTATTAAAACTACAGCTTTGCATTAATTTAGTGTTATTTTAATTCTTGCATGAATTTAAGAATCAAAGTTAACGATTAACAGTAACTATATCTACAGAGTGCTGAACATTTCTATAATTTACAAATTCACACAAATTAAATGTTCCTGGAACACATTATTCACAGTACAGTCATGTAAACAAGAGGGGGAACCACACATTATGATAATTATACACATTATTGCCACTTACAGCTGCAGCCTATTACAACATATACATCATGTTTAAAGGGTTAGTTTACTCAAAAATGAAAATAATGTCATATATTACACACCCTCATGTCGTTTTACACCCATATGAACACAAACACAAATTAAGATATTTTTGATGAAATCCAATGGCTCGGTGAAGCCTCTAATGCCAGCAATGTCACCGAACCTCTCAAGTTCCAGAAAGGTACTCAAAACATATTTAAAACAGTTAGAGTGGTAAGCGACAAGAATACTTTTTGTGCACCAAAAACACAAAATAACGACTTTTCAACAACATTTAGTGATAGCCGATTTCAAAACACTGCTTCGTAGCTTAACAAATCTTTTGTTTCGAATCAGTGGTTCGGATAGCGTATCAAACTGCTGAAATCATGTGACTTTGGCACTCCAAACCACTGATTCGAAGCAAAAAATTTTGTAAAGCTTTTTAACGCACAAAAAGTATTCTTGTCACTTTATAATATTAAGGTTGAACCACTGAACTCACATGAACTGTTTTAAATATGCTTTTAATACCTTTATGTAACTTGAGAAGTTCGGTGACATTGCTGGCAATGGATTCCTCACTGAGCCATCGGATTTCATCCAAAATATCTTAATTTGTGTTCTGAAGATGAACAAAGGTATTACGGGAGTAGAACAACATGAGGGTGAGTAATTAATGACTGAATTTATATTTTCAGGTGAACTAACCCTTTAAGGTATGTTTTTTTCCAAAAAAACTGTTATTTCCATTACATTTACATCCGATTTCTGAATTTATGATTATCAGAGGTTTTTTCTGTCTCTGGAAAAATAGTGAAATAGCAAACAAGGACAAAAAGGAATATCAAAATGTAAAAATTATGCACTTATCTAAAAAATATAATGATAAACCAGGCAATGCAGGTCACTGTCATATTTCTACTGAAATGGACTGGAATGATAATAGGCTATTAGCTTGTGCAGAGCTTCTTGATTACGTGATTAACTTCATATGGGATTGTCGGCTGAACAATGGTTTTAAAATCACACATCTTCAAAGCAATGACTGCTACACAGCTGAGACTACATCCTAGAATCAGTTGTCACATTTAAACACTACTGTCTTAATATTATATACACATTATTAAGAATCAGTCAGTTTAATCACATGGATTTTTCATTGGCCCATTTTATAGGATCTATTTAGTTTATCATTTTAAGCACCCACATCAACATACAGCAGCACATCATAGCAAAATCTTTTTCAATCTTTGATAATCAACCTCAACACGCACAAAAAGATGGACTATATTTAGTGTTTTTAAGTGCCCAAAATGCAGACCACTCAGACAGGTGAGTGTATGAAACTTTGTGGCCCCCTGCAGGCGGCGAGTTGTCAGTGCAGCGTGCCCTGCGCCTGCTCACCGAGGAACTCCTCCAGGACGTTTATGATTCCATAGGCCTCGGGAAGGCTGCTGTGCTCGGCGCGTGCGTTCTGCAGCAGCACGTCCCCGTTTCCACAGCTTTGCAGGAACAGACAGCAGCGGAACAGAGCGTAGTGGCTCATTTCAGCCTGACGGATGAAGCGCTTCAGGTTGTTCATGTCCTGGATGGCCTGCATGGAGAAAGCATGTGCATTATTGATGACATCCAAAATGATGCAATTGACATTTCTGAATGCGATCACTATTAAATCAGGTTGGGTAAAATACAGATTATCATATACAGATAATTTTTGTTAATTTAATACTAATTTAACTGATTAATAATTATTATTATTTAATACTTTTTAAATTTTAAATTTAAGTTAATACTCTTAATACTTTTAAAATGTAATAATTCCTTTTCTGATGTATTAAATTACATTTAAGATACCCTCATTAATTATACTGCAAGTTAATGTTTACAACAAAATAGTTTTAGATATTAATGCTTAAATCAATCTGCAGATTGGTTGCAGAGGGTTACCAGAAATAAATTAGTAATTACAAGTGTTATATGCGAGATCTGGAAACCAGACAGAAGAGCGTTACCAAAATAACTTTAAAAAATATTCTTTGACCCAAATAAATTAGAAAGTAAGATGGAACACAAAAAAATATTTTGAAGAATGTTGGTAACTAGACGAATTTGGATCCCACTGACTTCTATTTTAAAGACAAAAAAAAAATATGGGAGGTCAATGGGAATTGAAATGGTTTGGTTATCAACATTCCTCAAAACATATTCTTTTGTGTTCAGGAGAAGAAAGGTTTGGAATGACAAGGATGAGTATATGACAGAATTTTGAATTTTGGTGGACTATCCCTTTAAAGCAGAACTAAGTAACTTTTTTTACCTTCATAAATAGTTTTCTAAGTCTTTACGATGGTTAATTGACTTGTAGTGGTGTGTTTGAGGCAAGCACTAACCCCCTCTGGCACGTCTACGCCAGAAAACAGCACTTGCAACTTGAGCTGCACCGACCCGAAACAATCTCACCTCATGTTCACGTTCACGCGAAAGTGACAAAATGCTTTGTGGTAATTCAAAAACAATGTATATATTATGTCTTTATAAGACAATTTTGAAAATTACCCACCTCCATCGGGTGTACTGTATTTGCAAATTACCCACCTCCTCTTTCTTGTACTGTATTTGCATAACTACTGCGCTGGCGAGTGTTGTAGTCGTTGTAGTCCAGAGCTGCGCTTGGAGTATTTATGACAGTGTCATTCACTGAAGGAAACTGTAGGGGGAGCTTCGTGAATCTTGCTTAGTTCTGCTTTAACTATATGCTACCAATAGCATGTTAGCATGCTAAAAATGTAACTTTTTCAGCAATTCTATGTTAATGCCAATGAAAATGATTTATATGCCCCTACACAAATTAAGTAAACTTCTGTAATAAAAATTAATGATTAAATATTTATTATTAAATTATAATAAGGTAAATTGAGCAAGCAACAAAAAAAATCAGTGAACAACAATCTATTGTTAAATGTATTATCTGGATACCAGGTTGCTATTATGCACAATCAGAAGCACATTAACCTTAAGTTTAAAGTTCTCCAGGATCTGACGGAGGAGGAAAGGGTTAAAGCGCTCTGCAGCATTGACGAAGGCCTGGATCCAGTCATCACAGAACCGGTTACTGACTGCAGAGGTTAAAATACCAACACAACATTATCAACATAACATGTGTATGAAAGGAGAAAGCCTGTAGATTTAATGGAGATCATGATGATGATGATGCTGCTGACCTTCATTGGTTATTGTGGGAGGGCTGGTTGAGCAGTTGATGATCAGATTGGTGTTAGAGTCCTCTGAAATGGCCTTACAGAGGGAGGCTGTAGTTGTGTCTTCCTGGACAAGACCCTGCAGGCTTGCTGCTTTGATAAATCTAATCAAGACAGATGTAACAATCAGTACGTAACACTATAAAACTGCAAGAGTACTGAATAAAAGGATCATGTTGTTTTGCTCACCTTGCTACATCTGCTTTTGTCTTCTCATCTGCCCCTGTGACCTCTACAAGCTTGTGACTCAAAGCCTGCAGCAGAGATGTGATGTTAAACTCATTTACCATTTAATTTAATACAGTATATTATTGTTTCAGATGTAAAATATACATGATCTAAACAGCAGTGGTTTCTTACAGCATGCAGAAGGTACCCAACGTTTGCCTGCAACAGCTGAACCACCCTGTGAATGTGCATTACTGATTCTTCATACCACTGGTTCAGGTAGGGTCTGACATCTGTCTCCAAGTTCTGCATCTGTAACCAGACCCACAAGGTTTACAGCAAATGGATATCAAAAGCAGTGTGCCAGCAAATATAACTTCAACAAAACAAACCAATTTCAACATGCATGTTATGTTCATTGTTTTAAAAAGAAAAAAGCTGTCCTCACCTCTGGAGTCAAAACGCCCTGCAGACCCTGGACGTATTTGTCCAGCTCAATTCTGAATGTTTGTACAGTTAAGTAAAATTAATTAATTATCCTAATAAGAGAGAACTGCGTTTGAATGCATTAGTAAAACTTGATATCACATAATTTCTTAATGCACAATGCTGTATTTCCTAGTTTAAAGTCACCATAAAATTAAAATAGACAATTCTAGTTTATTTATAGGGAATATCGCAGTTTATGATTTTAAATTATTTATCCGTGCATGCACATTTTTTTTTTTAATTCATGTGCCCTCATACTCTTATAAAAACAACTTCCCCTCCCTCTTGCAGTGACACATCTTCTCTTCTCTAATGATGTGTTTACTGGCATGAGGGCGGGACAACCTGTCATCACCTGACATCACAGAAATAGAGTGCCCCAGGGAAGACACGTTTTTGTAGGCCAACCGGGAAGTTAGCGGCGCACAGGTTCCCTCGATCGAAAGCCTATGCATTTTTCCCATAGACTTTTGGAAAATCGCAGAAAATAATCTCTGTGTTTAACAAAGGGTTATGACACTTACACGTTTTGTCTATCAAGATAATCTTTACAAGTTAACACAACATTTATAGATTTTGAAGCCTAAATAAAGTCGTCAGATATAAAAGGCTAACAGTAGGCTATAAACGGACTACAGCACACCATGGTCGCGGATCAACGTCACCACCAACAAGCGTCCTCAAACTTTATTTAAAAAACAACATTATTTAAAAACATGCTCGCTGATTATGATCTGTGCTGTTATGAATACTTATCCACTTTTTCATGAGAAATGCTGTCCAAATCCCTAGGGCACTCTATAGCAAACCACAACCATCAATCAATTCCCAATGGACAAAATCAAGTCTTGCCCTACATTTTTCAACTTGTTCGAGAAGCTGTTTCACTTGTATATACGTCACTCATAACAGGGAAGAAGACTATCGTTTCATGGCAATTTTAGTGTTCAGTCATTTGTGATTCGAGGATATAGATTCAGGCCCTTCTCTGATCCTCCGAGAAGACACACCACCCAGCCGTTGCCATCGGCCTCAGGCTGTTCCGGAGATTTCTCTTGCTCCAGCAGACAGCAGTAACAGCCCACCGCTTGCTCAGGGATGCTTGAACACAAATAAACATTGAATCAGTAAAGAAAGAAAATACATGGTTATATTATACTGAATGACAATGAGGTATGGTTTTGGATATTTAGTTGTGCACTGAAGGATAATAAAAACAATGAGTAATGTAGATGTATTAATACTATATATTACATGAATAGTATTATTGTATTTTAATTTAACATTTATATTTTATTCATTACAATTAACAAAAACATTTTTTTATAGTTTTAGTTAGCAATAACAGCACTGATATGATGTACCTTAGTTCCACAGTGGCAATGTTACCCATACCCCCCAGTAATGCACCCCTGCTCAGCCTGCGAGAGATGTAGCTTCGTAGCTCTGGTTCCGCCTCGGATGGCAAGCTGGCGTCCAGCAGGGTGAGACTTTAAGAGAGAAATATGTGTTAAAAAACTATAATATCAACAAGGATGCACAAAGTGAACAAGCGGACAGACAAGCAGTTAATGAAGCATAGATAGATGTTCACACAATCACCAGCAGCACCTAGCAGAGATACATACTGAGAGAGTTTGATTAGTTCAATGGTTATGGATGAGATGAGCAAGTCAACATGATGAAAAGCCAGAGCATTTTTTCGACTGAAGCCATGATTTTTCTTCCATCACAACACTGAAAGCCACTGGACAGTGATGACTGAGAGATGATGGTGGGACCCTTTTTACCTAAAGTCATCTTGACTTGTGGTTGAGTCAGATCTCCTTTGGCTCCAGGCCACACTCTCTCCAGAAGCCTCAGATCTGGGTAGTTTGATAATGCATTTAATACTTCATAAGCATTAATATGCTAAGAGCTCCTGGGTTATAACTGGCCTACATGTTCATGTGTGGTATTTTACAATGTCTTACTGTATATACTGTCTGTGCATAACTCATCCAAGATGCGGTCATATGATTTCATAAGACTAACTCACTATTGTGAACTATGCTGCAAATGTAAGATATTGCTCTTCCTGTCATGCAACTGCAAGCTTAATTCTTATAATAAGCACATAGTTAATTTTGATTCATACACGTAGAAAAGAAGCAAAAGACTGGGTAGACCTAACTATACATGCATAAATCTAATATACTCTTCTTCAATATGAGGCATTAAAGGGCAAAATGTTTCTAAAACTAACATTTTGCAATGCATTCTGCACCTCCTTAGCACAATGTCACTATCTCATTCAAAGATTAGTCAAAAGTGAAAACCACTGTACCTTGTGTTTTGGTAGTAATATATAGCATAGTAGCTGTTAATCTGTTGTATTTTCTGGCTGTATCCGGCGATCTCCTCGTTGTCGAAGTCTACATCCCTTTCATCCACGTCTATGGACTCCTGGAAGGAAGATGTCTGGGATGTAAACATGTCTCTGCAAAGCCAAGAAGACTAGCGACACTACGGATTATGTGCTATTCCGATAACTAATAAGCTTCAGTTGTCCTAAATATATCAATGCTTTAAAGTCGTGTAATTATTTTGTTTGAAAATCCATTTAAATTCTACGTGACATTTGACTTAAGACACAGCGGTGCTGTACGCATGCGCTGTAGTGGGGATTCGTTCTGGATTCGAATCGGTATTTTTGAATGAATCTTATGAATCGTTCTCGTTAACTTCGGCGCTCATATTTTCATTCCACCTTCATACGCGCTTTTCCCTGAGCAAATGCGTGTTAATTTCTGATCTATTTAAGTTCATTTTGACAAGCCAATCTTATTCATATCAAGAAAGGGAACGGAAGAACTGTGTATGACTGATGACCACACAATTAAAATGATGTAACAAAGATTAAACTATTTATTTAGGCAATTATTAATGTCCTTTTTATAGTTGCCTAGCTGTTGACCAAATGGAGGGGGAAATGATAGATGTTCTTTGATGCCATTTATGAAGAAAACGTTTAAATATTATCTCAATGATTAATTGTAATAAAGTATAACAAGACGTTTTTCGGTCGGATTTGTAAACGAATTGTGTTTTTAACGAAACCTTGAATAAATGACAGTCATATAATGCTTCGGATTTCGTGAACACCTGATTCAAAAGATTCGAATCATTTGGATGAATCAATAGCGTCATCACTACCGCACATGCGCGTTAAAGGTTTGTGTGTGAGCGCGCCAAAGCAACAAGAGCTTCTGGATCTCACACTGACTGCAGCTCTACACCGAAAAGTGCGCTATTATAATACGCATATTTTGTAAACATGCCGTCTAATGTAGAAATAAAAGCAGCTTTGCGTAACTTGCGTTACCTCACGCAGCGTGCAAAAGAGCTGAGCGGTACAGATGGGACTGTGATCCGTCAGCAGGACACGTTTTTCAAAGTGCCCGCAGGACGGCTGAAACTCAGGGACTTTCAGGATGGGACCGGGCAGTTGATCTTCTATGAAAGGCCAGATACAGAAGGACCCAAGCTGTCAAACTACTCCATAACCCCTACCAACGACCCACAGGGGCTTGTCAAGGTTCTGACAGATGCACTGGGGCAAGTGGGGCAGGTGAAGAAGGAGAGGAGGCTGTATATGGTGGGACAGACCAGGGTGCATGTTGATTCTGTGGAGGGCCTGGGGGACTTCATGGAGCTTGAGGTGGTGATGAAAGATCACCAGAGCAGAGAAGAAGGAGTGGCCATCGCAAATCAGCTGATGCTGGAGCTGGGAGTGAAGGAGGAGGATCTGATCGATGGCGCTTACATGGATCTCCTGCTGAAGAACCAGCAAAATGGACATGCACCATAGACTCTGACCAGATGTGGTTACTGTGTGGCACTTATCAATGACTTTTCCAAACAATACTTCCATTGTCAAATTTTTTGTCCAAACAATACTTCCATCTGACATAAAATTTAAGTGATTTTGTTTTGTTTTTACCTTTAAGCGTAGCTGCTCCTTTTGTACTGCTACACTGTTGAGATTATGCAGCATCATCTGAAATGATCAACCGAATAAACAATGTGCATGAATTGTGTTTGGTCTGTTTTTACATACAGTATGAATACAAAATGCCTTTTGAGTTAGAACGTTTTTGTCTTTCCAACCTCTGGAAGATGACAGAAAATAGGACCGTAAAAAATAAAAATGTCGGGGCAAAAAATCAATAGAACTTAAAAATGCCCCGAGTTAAATTTGTAGAATTCAGAGGGTTTTATTTATATAGGCCTATATATATATATATATATATATATATATATATATATATATATATATATATATATATATATATATATTTCTCCTGACTACCAGAACAAATTTTATTCATGTTATGATATGTCCTCTGTAGAGGACACTAGGACTCAGTTTTTAAAAATAAAATAAGACATGAATTGACATGAAAAAAAAAAAGTTTTCAGGATTTTTTATACCAAACTTTGTATAAAGATGATTCTAAACTATGTTATGAAAGATAAAACAGAATGATTTGATATGCCATTTTGCTTTATTCAGTATGTGGGTAAAATGGCCATAAATGTGTTTTCCCATTATATACAATGTATACACTGTATCTAATTTTGCATATTAATGTGTTTTCAGGCAACATGAAAAAAGAAGTGTAATAACTGGAGTAATAATTGACAAGATTGTTATAATATCTAATATTTCATAGGAATATTTAAATATAATTTCTTTCCCTATTCACTTGTTGTGTCTCCAAAAATGCCTGATAAACATGATTTAAGTCCTGATGTCTTCTAGCGGACGTGGATGAAATCAATGTCCTGTTTCGTAACAGAAAGTCAAGTTTTGATTAGAAACCACATAACATTTGAACAGATGTTGATTTATGACAAACAATTTGGAAAATTAGTCAGATTTAAATGATAATTACAAAATATTATCATGTGACTATGGACCACAAAACCAGTCATAAGTCGCACGGGTATATTTGTAGCAATAGACAACAATACATTGTATGGTTCAAAATTATCTATTTTTATTTTATGCCAAAAATCATTAGGATATTAAGTAAAGATCATGTTTCATGAAGATATTTTGAAAATTTTCTACCATAAATATATAAAAAATGTATTTTTGTGAGTGGATATGCATTGCTAAGGACTTCATTTGGACAACGTTAAAGGCGTGATTTGTAAATCAGGGATGCAAACAGGTAAGGGGGGAAAAGTGCATTGTGCGGGGCTGGGCACAGATTTTTTTATTTGCTTTACATGCTCATTTGTAGTTATTTTTTATTACCCTATATGTCCAAAACTGTAATTTTTCATGAAAAACAAACAAACAAACAAAACATATTGTTGCAGCATTGGATAGCATAGCTTTCTCATTGGATCTATACAAATCTCATTGGTGACGTATTTTGATCTCAAAAAGGTGAATTCTCACTGAAAGGTGAGGAGTTTGCATCTATGATAAATTTCAAACCCTTATGGTTTTGTGGTCCAAGGTCACATATTTCCATAAGGGTGTTAAAGCACTAGATTAATGATCCCTAGATCACTAGATTAACTAGACTAACAACATGTAGCCTATAATAGCAGTATAGCTTAGTAAAACAATAATAGTGTACAGGCAAAAACAATCTGAATACTGGTCCATATAAGATTGTATTGACTTTATAGATGTATTGACTATAAAGAGAATAAGCAAACAAGAAAACCCTGAGAAAATATTATATTCATCTAGACCAATGTATATAATGAATATGTTTCTAGGTTTCTATACTGTCAATGAGGCGCTCCAAACCAGTAGGTGGCAGTGATTCAACATGCAGTGTCCTTCTGTGCTCGCGAGAGTACATTTTTTCCCAAATCGCACCGCGCGCCCCTCTTCCTTCCTCTTTCCGCCATATTGCAGAACTGGTAAGGTTCAGGATTACTACAATGCTTGAATAATCTGTTTAAATCACGAACATCGTCCTCTATCAGCCACAGCTAGACTGAAATATATGTTTATGAGTATCCTAAACGCCAGATTCTCGAATCATTTGGTCAGTCGTGTCAGTTTGGACGCATATATTTCCCTGATATTCATGAGTCTGAACCTCCAGCATTCAGTAGAGCCTGTCCATGTTTCTGGCGTCAGACACGAATAACCCGAATCAGACAAAAGTTATCAAGCACTCCGGTGCATTGTTTTTATTCAGAAATGTATGTTGATTTTTAGTAGAAAAGGGTTAGTGTGGATACAAACCCAGATAGCTTAATTTGCTAAGTTAATTCATCCACTAATAAACCGGTAAGCATTTCGCGTAGTGCCAGAGAAATATATATATTATATATACAGTTTTCACTTAACTTACTACTATTTAACGAAACGCAGTTTTGTATTTAATCCGCTGTGTCGACGTGTACCTGGCTTTAGCGGTTTGGCTTGTGGCAGTGGCTGTGTGACGCATATATTGACTAAATATTGTATATTGAACATGTTTTTGTCGCCCGCAGGCATCATGGTGCGCATGAACGTTCTCGCTGATGCGCTGAAAAGCATCAACAATGCCGAGAAACGTGGGAAACGCCAGGTTCTCATCAGGCCCTGCTCTAAAGTTATAGTGCGCTTTCTTACTGTGATGATGAAGCATGGTAAGCTGGTTCATGAGCCTTTCAGTGTCTTCTAAAGACTGGTGAAACAAGCTGCTCAAGCTGGTTGTGTGATCTTTGCAGGTTATATTGGAGAATTTGAGATCATTGATGATCACAGAGCTGGAAAAATTGTTGTCAATCTCACAGGAAGGCTGAACAAGGTAAGTGTGGTTTAATTAACCTTCTCTAGATGGTCACGATGAATGTCTAAAATTACAGAGACTTGTACTGTGTTGTATGTTTAGAGACGACTAAAGGGCTTTCTTGCACGGACAGATCACAATCTTCTATATTCACAGTATAAATACTTAGTGGCTTATTGGTTTTATTAAAAAAATACTGTTTAATGAATATTACTGTAACTTTTCATTAACTGTAAGTGAATTTAAGTGGCTTTTTTCTGTTAGATGTTAGTCCCTGACATGTAGGTGTACTTTGTGCTAAGGTTCAAGGGTTAGTTCACCCAAAAATGAAAATAATGTCATTTATTACTCACCCTTGTTTCGTTCCACACCCGTAAGACCTTCGTTTATCTTCAGAACACAAATCAAGATTTTTTGATGAAATCCAGAAAAGTAGTAAAGACATCGTTAAAATAGTCAACGTGACTACAGTGATTCAACCTTAAAGGGTTAGTTCACTCAAAAATGAAATTTCTGTCATTTATTACTCATCCTCATGCCATTTCACACCCGTAAGACCTTCATTAATCTTCAGAACACAAATTAAGATATTTTAGTTGAAATCCGATTGCTCCGTCAGGCCTCCATAGGGAGCAATGACACTTCCTCTCTCAAGATCCATAAATGTACTAAAAACGTATTTAAATCAATTCATGTGAGTACAGTGGTTCAATATTAATATTATAAAGCGATGAGAATATTTTTGGTGCACCAAAAAACCCAAAATGACTAATTTAGTGATGGCCGATTTCAAAACACTGCTTCAGGAAGATTCGGAGCACAAATGAATCAGTGTCGAATCATGATTCAGATCGCGTGTTAAACTGCCAACGGCTGAAATCACGTGACTTTGCCGCTCCGAACAGCAGATTCAATACACTGATTCATAACGCTGTAATTCGTGTTTTGAAATCGGCCATTACTAAATAAGTCATTATTTAGTTTTTTTTGGCGCACCAAAAATATTCTCGTCGCTTTATAATATTAATACTGTACTCACATGAACTGATTTAAATGTTTTTAGTACCTTTATGGATCTTGAGAGGAAATGACATTACTCCCTATGCAGGCCTCACTGAGCCATCGGATTTCATCTAAAATATCTTAATTTGTGTTCTGAAGATGAACGAAGGTCTTACAAGTGTGTAACGACATGAGGGTGAGTATTTAATGAATGAATTTTCATTTTTGGGTGAACTAACCCTTTAATGTTATGAAGCGACGAGAATACTTTTTGTGTGCAAAAACAAAAATAACGACTTTATTCAACACATTCGTCTCTCTCCTCTCATTCTGCTACGCTGTTTTTGTTGCAGCTTGCAGGTTCTACGTCTGAACACCGGCTCAGTATTGGCTGACACTGTTCACATGAGCAGCATGAGGCGTGCGTGTGATGCTGATGCAGGAGCCGGCCAATACTGAGCCGGATGTAAACACCGAGACGCAGATCTAATTTCATTTTTGGGTGAACTAACCCTTTAATAGTTTGCCTATGGGTTCTGCCCAGTGAAATGGACCGGAACTAGGCAAATAGGCGTTTTGTGTCATCAATGTTAATATATATATATAAACAGTATGGAAGGCGGTATTTTGACTACAGTCCTGGCTAATCTACATTATTAGGTGAAACCCACAGTGGAGGGTTTTGAAATTTTAAAATTTTAAATATTTTTCAGAACATCATGGCCCGGTTTCACAGACAGGGTTTAGTCTAAGCTAAGATTAGGCCTTAGTTCAATTAGGACATATAAGTAGCTTTTACATTTTAAAGTAGCTATAAATTTTCACTAGAAAAAACATTACTGATGTGCATCTTGAAACAAAACAATGGCTCTGACATAACTTAATATGTCAATAAGTTGCGTTCAGTTAAAACAGCTCAAACATACATTTAGTCTAGGACTAGCTTAAGCCTTGTCTGTGAAACTGGGGCAAAATGACAAGCCTTGAGTTTCTTCTATGGGTTCTGCGTCATATAAACGGTTCATTTTGCTTTTCAGATGCACTCTGCCTTTTTGCTACTCATGTTTTATGTAAGTCTTGTGAGTTGTAGCACTTTCTGAACAATTTATATATAATGCAGTGTGGCGTCATCAGCCCACGGTTTGATGTGCAGTTGAAGGATCTGGAGAAGTGGCAGAACAACCTTCTCCCGTCTAGACAGTTTGGGTGAGTAAATTCTTCATATTTCTTAACATTTTACTATTTTACAATAGCTTTATGCTTTCACAGATAATTTTGTTTAGATTTGTGTTTTGAAGTTGGGTGTGTGCTTCATTTTCAGATTTTTAACTTTATCTGCATATTCAACAGTTCTTGAATGCGAATATGAGAAATACTGATCTCCATCTGCTAAACCCAAATCTAGAGAGACAGAGAATTATTAAATATCAAAATGGTACATGAATAAAAATGATTATGTCCTCACATTGTATAGTTAGCATTCTTAGTAACAGCATTTGCAATGCTTCATGGGAGAAAACTGCTGAACTTCCTCCTTTGATTGGATTTTTTTCTTAGATAATGTATAAAGTTATTTGTATGTAGTTTTCACAAAGAAAACATAAGCTGGAAATTTAATTCAGGGTATAGTAAGCTAGTGTCAGGCTCTGTGAGTATGCACCACTTCGGAAGTCAATTACGAGCTTGTTGTTTTCAAGAGCTTTGTCAGAAAGAATAGGAATCATGGAGGACACCATGTTCATTCTTGCCTTTTTGGGGGGGTATTTTTATTAAAATGTTAAAATGCCAAAATGTTTTAAAGACATTCAATTTTGAATAGGGTAGTTACCAATTTCTTGACAAGTATTTAAACATTCACCACACTATCTAGATTTTTGAAATTTCAGTCAAATACATGCTATATTTGCTGTGCATGAAACAGAATATACTTCAAATTATCTTTTTTTTATATATATATATATATATAAAAATACGCACTACTGTAATGAAAATACAAGATGTATCTGTTGTGGAAAAAAACTAATAAAGAATACCAGTCACAGCAGCAATCGTTCTGTTTTAATAGGGCTGGGCGATATGGACAAAAAAATTAAATAAAAATAGCTGTATATGTTTTGGCTGAACGGCAAAATGTTATAAATCTGTATTTTGTATGTTTTGAATAAAAAAAAATGCTATCATAAAAATACACTTGTATGTTTAAAGATCTAATTGACACATTTAATGTCCGACAAATTTTTTTATAGCAACTTGTATATTTTATTCAGAAGTTTGGCACTCCTATTGCGCTTCGTCTGTTTGGCACAAATGTGCACGACGGCGCTCATTTACTGCATTGTGAAGTTTAGTGGAGACTAGCATAAAGCTTATCCACTTATTTTTCAGATGATTTCGTAATGTCAAACTACTGCATGATATAAACGGTATTGGCTCATCTTGCATCATTTATAAATATATAGATCTGTTGGGAAAAATCCATATACTGCCAGCCCCATGTTTAAAGATTATGGCACACCCAACTCAATCGGGTATCAAAATTCTGTTTCCCAGTAGTAAATGCTTTATATCCAATATATGACTAGGAAATTTGTATTTACGATAATTCCAGTTGCACATGAAGGCAGCATTAAGCTTTGTCAATTGCTGCATGTTGTTCTCTTGTTGTGTGCAAGAGTGATCAAACTTTTTTTTTCTTTTTCTTTTTAAACAGAAAAGTGGTGGTTCACTTATCTGGTGATTGAGTAAATATTGTGTACAAAATTTTTATTTGTCCCATTTGCCTTTTTTTGAATTGATATCTGCATTATACTGGCCTTTGGCCTCTTTGCATTTGAGTTGGCCATTGAAAAATCCACGGTCAACCATTAATAGTCATGCTTGATTAACTTTTGACATTTGCTCATTATTTGTAACTGAATCGCCTTGAACAACTAAAGGCTGGTTTTGCCCATATTTGCCGTTGCTTTTATTGTATTTGTGACAAATGATCCATTTTCATTGCTTTGTTTACATTAAGATCTTGCAAATTTCAATAATGCAGTGCAGAATCATCTTAAAAACATCTGCCTAGGGCGAGATGTATTCAAAGGGCAGCACCATCTTGGACAGCCTGGTAATGTTTTTTTTTTTCTCTCTCATTCTCTGCAGATTCATTGTTTTGACAACCTCAGCTGGCATCATGGACCACGAGGAGGCCAGACGGAAACACACAGGAGGAAAAATCCTTGGGTTCTTTTTCTAAACATGTAAAGTCACCAACAAAATAAACACAGTGAGGATAAGTTGTTTGTGTGCTTTGCTTTCTTAATGCATAACATGCTATGTTCTAATTAACACGGGAGCAAAAGGAGCACATGTAAACTGTAGGAAACGCATTATTCAAAACACAAGTGAAAACAATTGTTCTGCCAATTGTGTTGTGATTGGCACCTCTTGCATTTGGCTGGAAGAAGTACAATATGATGTTATGATGCTGTCATAACACAAATGCAGATCTAGTAGAAAGACTTTCATTCACTCAGTTTACAGTTCAAAAGCTTAACTTCCCTGCTAGAATTTTAAGTTTGAGTGTTTAATGTCTTTTTCTGGGACCAGCACGTTTATGTGAAACTGACATTTTAACAGAAAAGATGCAGTGACTTCAATCTCTGGCTCTCAGTTTAACTTAAGTGGCATTTTTTTTTTTATGGCTAGCAACTTCAAGAGGAATGAAATGAGTGTTTGTTAATGGGGTTCACATTGAAATGCACATTCCTCTGAGTATTTATGGCTCATCTTGACTAGACTGTGGTTTGAAGAAAGATGCTCAACTGTGAACCTGTCCAAGATGGGAAATAGTCCTCTTATTCTTTGAGCATGTGAAACAATTGGCACTTGCTTCGGAGTTTGGCTGTTTGGAGATTAAAACTTTCTAAGTTGGTGTAGGGCTTATGTTATGATCTGTAGATATTAAACTAAACAATAGCTTTTCAAAGGTTACTGAAGTCCAGTTTTTTTTTTTTATAAGTCCTAGAATATTAAGCTTGTAATTTGACTTTCTGACTGACTTTCATGATTTTATTGGAGAAAAACTAACTTCATGAATAGGTTAACATCATAAAAGTTCACCACTAATTACTTGAATGATTTTCAACATCTTTCTCAATCCATTTTTTTTTGTTCTTCATTTGCTCATCTACCAGCAGGTGGCACTGTGCTGCTTTGTTGCTTAAAACATGGGGCTGTGTGGGTATGTCCAAAAGGTATCTAGTTCTCATTTTATGACAGTCACACACTACATTTATTTGGAGTTTTACAGCAATAATCATTTGCTTCTCATTTCCATGAACCCAGCTTGTTGCTGTTATGTTTTGATAAAGTTTTTAAGATCTTTACGTGAATATAATTGGCCAAAGATTTGGTTAGGCTACTAGTATGTCAAAAATAGCATCAAATAAATGTCAAGCACTGATATAATGTTAATCAGATTTGCTATCTGTGAAAAATATCAATTTAAGAAAATACATTTTTTAGCTTACGAACTACTGTAGATAGAAAAAACACTGAATTTTATTTATTTAAGGGATATTAAATTGATTTCCAGGGGTGTTTTTAAGCCTTTAGGCTGCAAGAGCAAGTGTTTAACCTTAACAAATGTCATGTTTAATGTCAATCTTTTAAATATTTAATTAAAGACATTATAGGGCTGTTGCATTTGCAAAAATAATTGTTGTGAGTTTAATATGTTCAAGTACAAAATTTTGAATGCAAAAAAAAAAAGGGCAAAATAAATGATAGATTACTTTCAAAACCAGTATGTAGGTCTTCATAAGCGAGTCATTGAACTGAATCATTAAAAAAAAAGGGGCTTATTTGCTTAAATGAAATGCTGCTTTGTTGCTTTGGAAGTGTTTGGATAAAAAAAAAAAAAAAAAAACTGACAATATTCTAGTTAAGTAAGTTTCTTGTTGAACTTTTGTATGAAATCAATATTGTAATCATGTTTATATTCAGGAATATCTATTTGTCTACACACGGCAAACAAAAACTCATACAGGGACATTTTTTGTCCTCTATATCTTTAATTGTATGAGTATTTTTGTTTATTTTAGCTTTGCCTGAGCCCCGGAAGAATCTCTCCCCTTGTTTTTTGCCTTCTACAATGAAATGAATCTTTAAAAGAGATTAACATTGGTGAACAGTAATGATGTAGCAATGAATTTAACAGGACAAGGCTTCCCATCTAAACATGAGTACCCATCACTAAGCATCTGTGAGCATTGCCTGCTCTGTATAGCAGCTGGATTCTTTCCTGCCACGAGAACCAGTTTACCGGAGATGAGTCAAAAGAGGACACGTCTTATGTCTGTCTTTTTCTTTACCGCTCACCTGCCTTTGCAATGCGAACTGTTCTTTTCCGGAGGAAGCTATGCTGGAAGCAGGTGCTTATTTTCTGACGTTTAGAGTGGCTATATAATTAATACTGATGGAATTTCTCTTGGGATAGGCTTAACAACTTGTATATTAAATCGAGGTGGTATTTATGATTTACTGGGGGGGGAACAGCAGCAGGTCAGCATCTACATTGGAAACCAAATCGTTTGAGAAAAAGCTTTGAAACCAAATAATTTGAAGAGGTTTCAGCTCTGCATGCTATTAACATAGAGAGTTTCAAAGCTACTGACTTATAATGCAACAAAACAGTCAGTTTGTATTAAATGCAGCCACCCTTTCTTCCTTCTGGCCATCTATAATAACTTTTCTTTCAAATATGGAAGCTCTAATATCAGATGGGCTGAAGACAGTAATCAGGTCCAGGCCATTGCCCCTGCTGGCTAAGGGTTTCTTTGATGACTAGGTGATGTTGGGTGTTCAGGCCCATTTAGTCGTGCGCCTCTGTGTGACGGGACCTTCTCTGTGAGCTGATGGGGTATTGCTTTGAATCTCACAGATGCTGCAGCTGTAATGAGCACCAGCCTATATGGTTGTTCCTTTGACTGGGCTCTTCTGCGATGCCTTAATGGCTTTTCACAATGACCCACTGATGTAGAAGTGAACAGTCTGCCTAAAACACCGTCAGTCACCATTTTACTCCCGTAATTACATCATTAATCAGTCTTGATGAGCTGATTAAAGTCACATTCCCCTGATTCATATCCTTTGTGCAGACATTATATGTAATACTTAGAAAAAGCATAGATTATGTAGTTCACGTCTGAAGCACGAGAGTCTGTTGCATAAGCAAATGTTTACATGAATTTAGAAGTTTGCTTATGCTATTAACATAGAGAATGAAGCCTTCATATGTTTTAAGGAAAGTAACTCTCCTTCATAGTATCCCTTAAGAAATTCATAGTAGTTTACTTTGTGCCTTTAAGTAAATAAAAAATGTCAGTCACTTTACTTAAGCATCTTTCTTTAGGCTCATTGACATGCGAAAACGTGAAACGAATCACCTATGAATGGTCTATTCACATCAAGAATGCCAATGGAGTTATTCAAAGTTATTTATTTATCATAATTGCATTTTATTTACTTTCTCTTTTTATTCGAAAAAGTCAGATTACATATATAGAATTTTAATGATCAATAAATGATTGAAAAATGATTTTTTTTTAAAAACAGCTCTTCTATTTACTTTTCTAAGTAAAATAAAAAAAAATCTATGCATAAAAGGTTATTTAAAATAATTTATTGCAATATATGGTATGGTACAATAATACCAAGTAATCTTTTAAGACCAAAAGACTATAATCATTATAATTCTATCAGTAGTGCCTCATTATGTACCTTCTGAAGTTTTCAGTCTATAATCACTGGTCAAATGTCATATAAGTATACACTGTAAAAAATGACCGTGATTTTAACAGTAAAAGACTGTAAAAATGCTGCGGTGAAAAACTGTTGATTGGTTTACAGAAAGTTTCCGTACTATATACGGTGAATAACTGTAATAGATCTAACGGTACATTTAATGTAATTTTACGGTAAAATACCGTTAAATTCACAGTTTTTGGACGTGAAAAATAACAATTCATTGTAAAATTTACAGTGAAAAACCGTAAATTGACATTCCCACAATTCCCTGCGTGACACTTCACATTTGATATATTTTCATTGAAATAACTCTGTTTCTTCTTAGTTTTTCTCATTTTTTCTAATCAGTTATGTACATTAGGGTTTTATGTTACATCTAATGTTGTTAAATTAATGTTTATTGCATTTTTAAAATTTCATGCATGTTACCATGATGGTGTTTAGTGTGTGTGTGAATGACACTGTGTGCACCTTCTATATATTAGTATTGTCTTCCTCAGCTTGTGGAAAAGCTGCTTGTGATGAACTTTGATTCATCATGTGACTCTCATCACCACTGTGTTTGGTCACTGTCAGTGTATTATAAAGGTACAAAACAGATATTAGTACTTCATTAGGTTGGTAAATTAACATTATATCAGTTAATGAAATACGTTATTTTACCGTAAATTGAACAGATTTAAAATGTAAAATTCACATGTAACTCCGTAAGTATGTTTACGGTTAGATGTCATTTTTACAGTATTGTTCTGGTAACCACAGCTGCCGGTATTTTTCCGTAGAAACAACGGGATTTTTTTTACAGTGTAGGGTGGATGGCTGTTGAATGGATGGTAAAATAGCTAATTGGCAGAGTAGGAGATGCAACTGTTCCTTTCAAATGACTGTCTATTACTAATATGTAATCTTACGCACTTTATACTGTTTGGGTGTGTTGGTATGTCTTACTGCAGAAAGCACGTTTGTTGCTTTCATCCCGGAAATTATAGGAGTTCACTTCGAAGTGGATTTTCGAAGAAAACTCAGACAAAGGAGAAGTTTGCAGCAGACAGACAGAGCCTGCTGACAGTGACAAAACAACTAGTAATTAAAACGATGCAACAGAGAGGAAGAAACAGAAAGTGGTGGGCAGCCTGGGGCTGAAACACAAACAGGCACTGTAAATAGATAGCTCCACTATAGCGCTCACTCCATCTCAGACTTCCTAATAGGTGCTTTTCAGCAGCAGTAGTTAACTTATCAAGAAAAGTTATCAAAACTCTATATCAGGGAAACAACAAACTGGCTTGAACTGTGTTGCTTTGCCTGACTCCATTTTAGAGGCACTATTTACGTGTCCTGAGATGGGAAAAGAGGTTTAGGAGACTGAATCTGGTGAATGCAGCTTTTACTTTTCAAAAGTCATCATTTTCTGTATTAAATGGATGGCACAATAAGATAAATAGCATTCATTTAGAAAATGAATTTTCATTCCATGCAGACTTTAAGACAACACAAAAAATTAAAGTTATTTATTCAACCTTATGTTGTTCCCAAACACATGACTTTCATTTTACATTTCACATTTTATATGAAACTGTCAAGCTCCAAAATCTCAGAAAGGCACAATAATGAGAATGTATTTGAATGAACGTGGTTCATAAGACTTGTATGTTATAGCCTAATCCAAATCTTCTGAAGTCATACAATAGCTTTTTGTGAGACATCTGCACTATATTTCTTTGACAAGTTGATCAGATAAGTAGCAAAGTCCAATTCCATCATCAATGAATTGTTTTACAAAACTAGTCTAAATGATTTGTTTACAAAAAAAAAAAAAAAAATGGTTCTCAGGTTCTGCTTGCTACTATGATCTGGTCGCAATGGTGTAATCTTAAGAATTTAGTCATTATTCAGTGAATAAAGACCTAAATTTTGGTCTGTTTATCACACAAAGCTACTGTATGACTTTATATGACTTTTATGATAATTTCAGGCACCTGTCAATTTTGAGATTTTGCACTTTTTGGCGTTTCATAACGTTTTTTTTTCAGACTGGTGGAACGAAAACATCCAAAATACACTTTTAAGTGTATATTTTATAGCACTTTATCTATTTGCATCTATAGATTTCAATTACAGTAAATATCTTTAAAGGCCGTTTTCTCAAAATGAGTTTTTTCTCCTGCTCTGAATCAGAAATCTCCACTTCAGCAGAACTTACATACACCAAACTTTACAGTTTTATTCCTATCTATATTCTGAAGGTTTTTACAGAGGGATTTGTTGATATATAATTTGCCTGATTTTATACAACATTTTATTCCTAAAAAAATGATGAAAATAATTTTTTTCTGGCTTTTGATAGTATTTTCTGATTTATGGAGTGATAAAAAGAGATTCCCTCTGTAAAAACCTTTAAATTTAATATGTCAAAAAAATTAAACGAGAACTGTGAACCTGACGTCATCCAATATTCAGATTTTTGTTCTATAAATGTATGCAAATTAGCGCATATTTAATTAGATAACACCTCATTTGCATATTTAAACATTACATTTTAGAAAACTATCATACAAAAAATGTTTGCAATTTTTAATGTAATTAATCAGCTGGGGTAGTATGGTGATATCTATTAGTTAATTATTTTACCCTGTTCACCTGGGGTGTCTCGCCTTAATATGGAAAAAAGGGGCATGTACATAATTCAGTATTTCACGACACAGTGTTCCACAGAAGAAAGTCATATGAGTTTATAAATCATGAATTTTCATTCTCAGGTGAACTAATCCTGTAAAGGTCAGTCATAAATCAGTCAATCGCTGTTTTCTCTTTATTCCATTTAGCATAGCAGTAGGCCTCTCTCAGAGTGTGATGAGAGAACAGGCGTCCTATAAAGACCAAGCAGAGGACAGAAGGCCGGCCCTCCTGCCTGTCAGAGAACCATATTGTCGGCATTAGCTGAAATGGCCGGTTTGGCCGGGCCAAGCACGGAGCTGATGAGTCAATTAGCGCAATGGCAGTGGAAGGGCAGCCAACCCTCCTGTTCATCTCAGAGAGGTTGAAACCAAACCAGAAGCTAATCATCATCATTTATGAATGAATCCAGATAAGGTGACATTTTGCATGATGCTGGAGGTAAGAATGAATGAGAGCTAGCTGGGCTGAGCTGTGAGGAGAGCTGTTTACAGAGGCAGAGGGCCCGTCTGGACCTAAGGTGATGTTCAGGACGTGGGCAGATTGCGAGGTTTGAACAGAGTGAGCTCTGTGGACCAGAAAATGCTGGTAAGGAGTTGTTTTTTTGAGAGAGGCGTGTGAGTAAACAACCTCTCGCCATCAAACACTCAAACACTTTGACAGTTTGTTTCAAATGGATTTTTGTCTTGAAGAAGGCATTTGTGGTCAATACTTGTGAAAAACAGGCTTCAAGGGACTGAGAACAAGAGGAAGCTGTTTTATGAGTAGGTCCCTTCATCTATTAGACACTGATCATACTCTCCCTAAATAAAACACACAAAAAAAACCACCCAACATTATAGATAGTTCACTATAAAATCAAAATTATGTCTTCATTTACTCTCTTGCTTCCACACATGCATGACACAAAAGAAGACATTAATCAAAACAATATATTTTGCTTTTTCACAAGAAGAAAATAAGTCATACAGGTTTGTAATGACATGGAGGTGAGTAAATGATGACAGAATGTAATTTTTGAGTAAATTGTCCCTTTAGAAATCCTCCACAACAAAACTTGGCATTGTTAATACAAGGCCTTTTAGCAAACTACTGTAGTTCAATTTAAAAAAAAAAGTGTCTTGCAAAAAAAAAAAAAATGAAGTGTGTTTTTTTCATTGCCCATCAATGTTTCTTTATGACATCTACTAGCAAGTAATAGCTGGAACATACTAACTAGTCAAACACAGACCCCTTGGTTTGACTTATGTTGTGTGGCACTTTTCATGATGTCTATCCGAAGGATGCAGTTCTTCAGCTGAGAGCTTGGGGGCAGTAGCGTCTTTCCTAATATCAACAGCAGTGTGACACAAGGCCAGCTCATGTATCAGTGCTCTCTAGCCATGTTTGAAAGGCTTAAAACACCAATTAAGATTGGTCCGGCTGATAACGGAATTAGCTTTGTAATGTTGGAATGGGTCTTGAAAGTGTTGATCAAATGCTTTCGTTATCAAACCATCTGCTGCTCTTTGATTCTGATGAATAAATAAATATTGATTAAAATGTCAATCAGGTCACCCTAGGTATCTGTATTAAATGCTGTGTCGCTAGGAAACTGCATCCCACACTGCTTTGGCATAATGTGTGGCTGAAGGTGGAATGGATCTAATAGCTGTGCATAACTAACTTTCTATACATTTTCTGAACAATTATATTTCTGCAAGGTAGAACTATCTGTGATAATTTTGAGGAAATGCATAAAGAATAATGTATGGTAAGCTAGTCATGATCACAGAATTATACCCAGAAACATCCTCCTGCAAAATCACCGGTTTACTGTTAATTATCCCTCTTATTACTAGAGTTGTAGTGATTAAGAACCAGATCTATCTAACATACATACATACATACATACATACATACACATATATATATATATATATATATATATATATATATATATATATATATATATATATATATATATATATATATATATATATATATATATATATATATATATATATATTTATATATGAGGTTCAGTGTATGCAGAACTTTCCAAGTTTACTATTCAGAACAATGTCACTACTGAATCTACAGGGTGAAACAGCAACCAGTGTAGTCTTTATTTCCAAATGAATCACTAGTATGAGCCACATCTATTTGAGTGAAATTTCATCAAGACTCAGCAAAAAGATCCAGTCGGTTGTCAATAGTTTCATGATGTATGAAGCACAGCTCTCACAGAAGTCATTGAAAATTCACTGAACAACGGTAAATGTGACCACACCTTAAATGATTTCACCTGGGAAAATTGGCAAAACAACAATATGGTCACAGCACTATAAATGACTGGATTTTGGCAGTCATTTTCCAGTACTTTTCATAAAAGTACTAGAACCATTAAAGGGTTAGTTCACCCAAAAATGAAAATTCTGTCATTAATTACTCACCCTCATGCTGTTCCACACCCTTAAATGCTTCGTTCATCTTCTGAACACAAATTAAGATATTTTTAATAAAATCTGAGAGCTGTCTGTCCCTCCATTTACAGCCTAGGCAATGGAAACTTTGACGCTTCAAAAAGTTCATACAGAGATCGTAAAACTAATCCATATGAATTGAGCAGTTCAGTACAAATTTTCTGAAGAGACTTGTTCTCTTTCTATGAGGAACAGATGTAATTTAGGCTTTTATTCACATATTAACATTAATCAGCGAACATCAACAGAAGCTCAACCTGTTTGACGCACGAGAACAAACATCTTCCAGAAGCTGCGTAACACACGAGAACGAACCTCATTGTTTCTCGCACGTCAAGCGAACATGCTTGAGCTTCCGTTTATCATATCGGATCTGTGAGTTGATGAATGTTTATGTGAATAAAAGCCTAAATTCAATCTATTCATGATATAAAGTTAAGTCTCTCCAGAAAAATTAGACTAAACTGTTCAATCCATATGGATTTTACAATCTCTTTATGAATTTTTGAAGCACCAAAGTGTCAGTTGCGTAGGCTGTCTATAGAGGGACAGACAGAAACCTCTCAGATTTCATCAAAAATATCTTAATTTGTGTTCTGAAGATGAATGAAGGTCTTACAGGTTTGGAACGACATGAGGGTTAATGGCATCATTTTCATTTTTGGATGAACTGGACCTGTTAAAGTAGCAGAAATGAAACAGTTCACTGAGACATGTTAACATTTTAGGGTCCAAATACTGTATAAGATCTCAAAAGCAAAAAACAAATGGTGCTAATAATATAGCCAACACTCGCGGTGTGCTATGGTAGGCTACTACCAGTAAATCTTGATAAAATAATCTTTATCTCTATACTGATATCTCAGTTGGCCAGACAGTGATTCATCTTTTCTGAAACATTAAAATATTGGTGTCTTGGACGTCTTGAGCCAGGAGACCGTAGTGTATGCTGAAAGTTTTTAAAGGTGATACAGAGGATTTTTTCGTCGACTGAGAATCCAAAGAATGTTAGTGAGTTTTTGAAATGAGCGCATGCGTAAGAACAACCCCCCTCCTTCACAGCTCATTTCAAAGGAACGCCTCCCAAAACGTGTGCACGAGTATTGGAACACGAGTGTTTACCACCGGCATTCGCTGTGTGGTGTTAGTGGATTCATTATGTCGGACTCACAGCAGGTAACTCATAATCTGCAGTTGTTACTCCTGTCTCCGGACAAAAACACTGCATGCGGTGTCTGTGGAGTGTGGAAAGTTACTGGAGCGCGCAGCTGCGCTCGTCTCTCACAAGGAAAGTCACGGCAGTGATTGACAAACCAGAGGGCCAATCGTTTAGGCGATGATCGAGTAACGATTGGCTGATGTTTTTAAGGCCCTACCTCGTGCACAGATGATGTATATTAATATCATTACTTTCAGTGCAGCTAATAAATAGTCTTTTATCAGTTAGTAAAGACAGTTTCAAGTAATATTGCAAAAATGTGTAAAACAAAACATCCTCTTTAGCACCTTTAAGGTGTGCTAGTTATCATAAACGGCTGTTGATAAAGTATTATAGATAGAATATTCGACCACATGTGACTGACCAATCAACTGGCCTCGTATTTAGTGATGTATTTGCTCCTTCTTTGATCACTACACTATTCTGTGTCTCATTCATAGGTCCTCTCCAGAATAGCCATATTCACTGTACATAATTTTCCGGCTTGCATGAGATTAAGCTGAATGATTGAAGGGATGATTGTGTTCACGCAGTGTCAGATGTATCTCCTGGGGGCTGTTTGTGTATTTGTGTTTACTCTCTGAGGCAGCTGCTCTGACTTCACTTCCCCTATCGGTGTCCCTGCGTTCAGACAGCAGAGCAACTCTAAGCCCTTTTAGCGTCCTATGGTTTTCTATTTACAAGCCAACAGTTCTGTACAGCCGATACACTGGAGATCACGTTTCACTAATGCCGTCTAAGGCCCAAGTAATTAATGTAATCTAAACCCACGCTGCCAAAGGAGAAGAGTCGGTAAATATTATCGCTGGGAAAGAAAGAACGCAGGGACTAAGGCAGGTTTGTGTGTGTAGGCCGGCCCGCTTCTCATTGGTGAATTCTGTATTGACTTGATTAGTTACTAATTAAAAAGTTGACTGGCTGGCTGGGCCGAGGGAGATGACTTCATTAGCAGGGTCTATTTTCCCTGTTCATTCACACATCTCCTTGGCAGCAGGCAAACAGGAGGGAGATGGATCTCTCCAACAGGATCAACCAAGGGCACATTGAAAGATCAGCCTAAATGATCAGTCAGGGATGATTTATATGGTTTACGCTAAGCTACTAGATTTTTGTTCTAATTTTCAGAAAAAAATCGATTGTTTCTTGCTTGTGCAAAAGTTACAACCTCAAGGGTGTTCTGAGCAGTTTTTAGTAGTTGCTTTGCAAAAGATAGGGTGCTCTGGGTGGTTGCAGCTTGGAAGGTGGTAACTTACTAGCCCAAGTCTAAAAAGCCCATCTTTAAGTGTAGATTTACGGCTCAGGTCCATCTTTTAATAATGCAGTTTTTTTTTTGGTGTTATTATATACCAGGTGAATATCATAGTCATTAATCGCATGCCGACCCATTCACAAAACGACAAAATGTATTAAGCGAGTTAAAGTTGACAACTGAATTAAGCCACAATACAATCAATATGCTCAGAGCTTGGAGTCTGACCCAAACCTAGAATAATCCCCATTCCAGGTTGGGATAGGAATAGTTAGAAGTGAGGAGATGGGATGGTGGAGGGATGCTGGAAAACTGTTATAGAATAGAGGTAAGTCTGCTGTATACCTCTTATCTTGATAATTGAGTTGATTGACTGAATGTGCTCCTCCCATGTTAGTTAGCTTAATTATCTTAACATGTTCCTTCAGAAATTTGTTTATAAAACATAATTAAGGGCTTTTGCTCTGCTTATAAAAGAATTTCATAAACCAGAACAGAACTTTTGGTGAGTTCAGTTGCTCCTGGGAAGTTCCGAATCTGTCATAATTACAACTTTAGGTATGTTCAAATCAGTTTTCTGTTTTTTATTTCTACAAAATGACAAATAATGCTCATCAGGGGGATGCTCTCATTTTTTTGTTCATGCAACTTAAAAAGAATTCATTAAAAATTAATTTCAACAAATTTATGTCAATACAGATGATGCATCAATTATGTCTGCCATGTTTTCTCACAAACTCAGAAACTTGAGGCTCCAAGAAAGTTTCCCACTTGTAATTACGACATTGTGGTGGCTTCCGTGTGCATTCAACTCGTAAATACAATCTTTATGACATGACTTGAACCAAAGTCCCTTTCAAGGAAAGTCCTATCTATTTGAATGGGGGATTCCTGAAATCTCACTAATTGCTTGGCGAACTCAAATCAGTGAAATGTCCTATAAAATGTCCTATAAAAAAAAATAAAATACAAACCCGATTTCAAAAAAGTTGGGACACTGTACAAATTGTGAATAAAAAAGGAATGCAATAATTTATAATTCTCATAAACTTTTATAAATCTCATAAACTGTTCTGTGGTCAGACGAATCAAAATTTGAAGTGGGACGCCATGTCATCCGGACTAAAGAGTTCAGAAGCCTGCATCTCTGATGGTATGGGGTTGCATGAGTGCGTGAGGCATGGGCAGCTTACACATCTGGAAAGGCACCATCAATGCTGAAAGGTATATCCAAGTTCTAGAACAACATATGCTCCCATCCAGACGTCATCTCTTTCAGGGAAGACCTTGCATTTTCCAACTTGACAATGCCAGACCACATACTGCATCAATTACAACATCATGGCTGGATTCCTGAAATCTCACGAATTGCTTGGCGAACTCAAATCAGCAACAAAATCTGACATGAAATGTCCTATAAATGTTGTTTCATGCTCAAATATCATTTAAAAAAAGCGTATTTTTCAGGCTAGACAAGCCAATCCAATCCGCATGTGCAGTCCTAAACTCGAATCTCAGGTTTCTATGGGAACCGGAGCTTCTAACGGCAGCTGCATGACTTTATCAATCAGCGATTTGCTCTTTTACTTAGAAGACGGGACATATTCCGCCATATTGCACGTTGCAGTTTCTCCCATTCATAAATAATAGGAGTCAAGTCATCTTCATTTATATAGCGCTTTTTACAATACACACTGTATTGTTTCAAAGCAGCAATAGGAAAATTATTATCGAGCTAAAGTTGGTTTTTGATTGAATCACTTCCATTGTAAAAATTGTTAATTATTACTTTAGGGGCCACTTAAATGACACCTTTCCTACTGAAAACCGAATACCTTTAATGCATTCTTGCCATCCAGGAGTGAACGTCATTCTATAGTCTTTGTTTGTTGCACAAACATTAAAAAATCTTCTTAAATCACAGTTATACTACAGACATTCAGTTTACTCACATTAATGCCAGTAAGATTTAAAAATGTTTAAATGCATTGTTTAGTAACGTACATTAGTCTGATAAATCTGCACAACAATAGTCAATAATGTCTCTGTAGGGAAACTTTGAGTCACTTTCTTGTGGGTGAAATTCTCTGTACTTTTAGCACTCTTACCAAGAAAAATTGCTTTGCTGTGGTCCCAGTGCCTTCACTGCATGCTGTATTGACCAGGTACTGTTCTTTTAACATCTCTCTGCAGCACACTGAGTCCATAAGCCTGCTTGACTGGGCAGATCTGGCTTCTCTGGGAGAGAGATGAGCCCAAAGTAGGATCTCTGTTTCAGCAGCTGGTTCTGTTATCTCTGTGCTTCTCTCTCCCTCAATGCCGCCTCTGGCATCTCTACATCTCTGCAGATGACACTGCTGGGAATTGCTATCAAACCTCCCAGATGCCAGCGTGTTTATCATTAGCTTGAGTTGGGAAAGTGAGACTATTGTCGTGGAACTGTTTCACATGAGGAGGTATAAGAGCAGCTGCTAAAGGCATAGCCAGACGTGCAGCGCCCAGACACACTTCCTTCCAGCCCATTTGTATCCATCCTACAGCCTGAGTTTTGCAGCTGTAGCCAATGATTTTAAAGTGTGTGTGTGTGTGTGTTTGAGGCAAATATAGGCTTCCATCAACAAATATGTAGAAGTACTTTTATGCTTGGATGAGCATCCTCACATATTTGACTTCCATATTGAATTTCATTTAACCTGATGAAAAAAACAATGCATAAGCAAACAATGGGGCGCACTCTTCAAACATCTGGGTGGGTACACTGAGGCCTCAGAGGGGATCCCATATGAAAACACTGTAGGAGGTGGGCAGCCTTTAACTTAGTTTAGGATTGTTGGATTGTTTCATTAAATTTAATATCCTTGCTAATTTTTTTAAAAGAAAATCAAATTAAGGTGGGCTATATGGATGCATTTATTTATTTAATTTTTTTTAATTGCTGTAATGAATGTCTTTAGAAATATAGAGAAAATGACACTGTTACAAAATGGTTACAATATAAGCTATATATATATGTTTGTGTGTGTGTGTGTATGTGTATTTGTTTATATACAGTGCTGCTTGAAAGTTTGGGAACCCCTTATAGGATCTGTGAAAAGTGAATAATTTTAACAAAATGAGAGGACTTGTGACATGTCATTTTTTTTTTATTTAGTACTATCCTGAGTAAGATATTTTACAAAAAAGATGTTTACATATAGTCCACAAGACAAATATGGTTGTCCACGAGTCCCTTGTTTGTCCTGAGCAGTTAAACAGCCCAATGTTCTTCGGAAAAATCCTCCAGGTCCTGCTGATGATTTAGTTTTCCAGATTTTTCAGGGTTTTTTTGATATTTGAACTCTTTCCAGCAGTGACTGTGTGATTTTGAGATCCATCTTTTCACACTGAGGACAATTGAGGGACTCAAACACAACTATTAAAAAAGGTTCAAACGTTCACTGATGCTCCAGAAGGAAACATGATGTGTGTTAGTGTTAGTTCACCCAAAAAATTAAAATAATGTAATTTATTACTCACCCTAATGTTGTTCTACACCCATAAGTCATTTGTTCATCTTCAGAACACAAATTAAGATATTTTTGATGAAATCCAATGGCTCAGAGAGCAAAGCCATTAAAACTTTCAAGATCCATAAAAGTACTAAAACATATTTGAAACAGTTCACGTGAGTTCAGTGGTTCCCTAATATTATAAAGCGACGAGAATACTTTTTGTGTGCCACAAAAACAAAATAACGACTTTTCAACAATATCTTGTGATGGCTGATTTCAAAACACTGCTTCAGAGCTTTATGAATCAAATCAGTGACTTGGAGCGCCAAAGTCACGTGATTTCAGCAGTTTAGCCGTTTGATAGGAGATCTGAATCACGATACGAAACAAAAGATTCATAAAGCTCAAAAGCTTCATGAAGTAGTGTTTTGAAATCGGCCCATCACTACATTGTTGAATGTTCGTTATTTTGTTTATTTGGCGCACATAAAGTATTCTTGTTGCTTTATAATATTAAGATAGAATCACTGAACTCAAATGTTTTTAGTACCTTTAAGGATCTTGACAGTTTCAATGACTTTGCTCTCTATAGAGGCCTCAGTGAGTCATCGGATTTCATCAAAAATATCTTAATTTGTGTTCTGAAGATGAACGAAGGTCTTACGGGTGTAGAATGACATGAGGGTGAGTAATAAGTTGCATTATTTTCATTTTATTTTCATATTTTCATCCGTCCTGGCTTTAACTGTTTTCAATTTCTTATCTATCAAAAGAAATATTACCCAGATATGTTATTTCATATTTGAAGTAAAGCACTTTAACAGCCATGCTACTTATCATTCATCTTGCGGGTCATACTGGGGTCAGCAATAAGTTATCCATTATGCGGCCGCCCTCCTGGTCAATATTTGAGTGGTTTGGCCTTAATCAGAAAGAAAATGCATGTTATATTTTAAGCAGAGTCCTTTTGATTCCAACAGTGAGATCCCAATCAGTAGGGCCTCTTTTCCTGTTGTGTTATGTTGATGCAGTGGCTTCCCTGGACTGCTGTTCCCACATTTAATGCAGGTCTGAGATTGAGTCAGTCAGAGTCATGGTTATCTCAGCCACCTGTCTCATAACGACACTGAGGGGAGCCTCATATGAGGGCCTGGCACAGCAGCAAGTAATTATGCTGCCATAACAGGTGACTTGTAGCAGATTGCGACAGTGATGTGCTGTGTGTGCGCGTACATGCATGTGCAATTCTGCCTTTTTCCCCTTCTTTTTCAGTACACTGCAGGGCAGGTGTTACAGTAGATCCTGGCAATGCTAAGCAACCATTTTCCTTATAGTCTGAAATAACTGGACATTATACTATGTATTTAATAGCTCTCTGTATTTATTTTAAAATAATACCAATATAATATGGTCACAGTTGGATTAAAGGGTTAGTTCACCCAAAAATGAAAATTCAGTCATTAATTACTCACCCTCATGTCATTCCACATCTGTAAGACCTTCGTTCATCTTCAGAACACAAATTAATATATTTTGATGAAATCCAAGGGTATCTGAACCACACACAGGCAGCAACGTCATTGCAAAGTCATTGGCCGAAGCTGAACACGTGAGCACCACGACGCATGCATGTGATGCTGACACAGGATCTGGCCAGTAATGAGTCGGTGTTTGGACGTAAACAAGGAAGCCTGCACTGAGTTCACTACGTATGACAACAGTTCAAATTGTTGAATAAAGTTATTTTTCGTTATTAACGAAGAAATAACGAGAATACTCGTTATTTTTGTTTTATCTTGTCGCTTCATAACACTGTTTTTACTACTTTTCTGAACCTCAGAAGGTGCAATGACATATGTGTGGATCAGCTACCCTTGGATCTCATAAAAAATATCTTAATTTGTGTTCAGAAGATGAATGAAGGTGAGTAATTAATGACAAAAATTTCATTTTTGGAATTAACCCTTTATACACCCTTTCCAAGAATAAATAAAAAAAAAAAAAAAAACTTCAAAAATAATTTTACCCCTACTTTTGAAAAACGTAAAAAGAAGCCCAGTTATTTTTAGTGGCCTAGAGCGGGAGTTCTCAAATTGGGGTTCGGGGTGCCTAGAGGTCCACAAAAGAGTTCTAGGGGGACCATAGTGAGTCCAAATAAGATTAAAATATGTAAAAATGTGATTATAACAAACAAATAAATGAGTAAATAATAAATTAAATAATACATAACAATACAGTACTATAATGAATAGAAAAACAAAACATAATAATGTAACTTAATAGAAACTATATAAATAATTATATTAGCATTAAACAAAAAATATAATAAAATATTAAAATAAAATAATAATTATTAAAACAAATAATTAAATAATAAGAGAAATATTATATAATAATATAATTATTATTAAAAAAATAATTGAATAATCATTAAATTAAAAATTAAAATAAATAAATAAAAATACAAATTATTAAAAGAATAGATAAATAATTATTAAATGAAATAATGAAATCAATAGTAAATAAAAAATAATTATTGAAAAAAAAAAATTAAACCAAAAATTAAATAAAGTATTAAAATAAAAAAAGAATAAAATGAATTCATTTTTTGTATAAAGCTGCAGTTCTGTTTTAGTTTGACGCACTGAGCTACTGCTTTGCTTACTTGTGCTGTAAAACAGGCCTTAGAGCCAGCAGAACATAAATATGAAATCTCTTTAAGCATATTCACAATGATTAATTTTGTAGAAGTGCTATTCTTGGAACAGTTTTGCCTTCTGACACGCAATGTCTACAAGCAGAGACAGATGGAAGCTGATCCGAAATGTCTAAGGGCTCCTGCTGTCTGGCACTACGGGACTATAGGCAAGCAAAAGCCGTGATAGATTCCAGGCATGGGCTCAGCTGCTGCAGCCTGTGTTGTGTATTGATCATGGCTTTAATGGTTCTCCATCTGCCAGATGATGATGGAGGTCCAGGGTGAAGGCAGCCGCAGTACGGTACTATTTCTGCTGGATCCCGGCCCGCTGACGTCCCTCTTTAACCACACCAGCCGTGTCCCAACATGCTCCCTTCCAAACTGTGTGCCGCGCAGGATAGACTGCCCTTGTTCTTATTAAGGGAGTCGATGTGTTTTTTGTGTGTGTAAGACTGCTGAGTCAATGGGAACTGTGGTTAGCCTGCGCTGCTTGATCCTGCTGTCTGGTTTGGAGGAGAGGAGTGTCACATATCCGTGTAGAGCAGGCGGCGTGGTTGGAAAACTGGCTACAATGAGGATCTATTGCAGAGCAATTGAAAAGCACTGTATATTCAGCTGCCTGAACTGTAACATTATTAACCATCAAGGACGAGTTTAAGAATGGGGGAATGGGTGTCCCGAGCTATCTTTTTCTCATTATTGTTTACATTTGAATAATAGCAACTGTCAAGGTGACTGTCTTTTCTCTGAGGAGCCTATTAAATTTTCTGATGGACCGCCAAGATTGCAGACTGTTCAATATGCATATTCCCCCTCATAGAATAAAGGTGAACTTGTGGAATTGAAAGAAAAGGCCTGGAATCGTTCCCTGGGGCCCTGCGAATTGATGTCTTGTCCTTTCTTTTAATGATTAATACTTGAGCCATTTAAAAGACTTTCACACCTGCCCTTCACTGAGGTGCCACAACATACCCACCCTCCAGTAAACGGCTCCAGGTGTTTACTGTAACACTTTTAATATGTAATGGCTGTAATTTAACAGCCCTTATAGACCGAAAGCTTTTTTTTCTTGTTTTTATCTTATAAATATTCTTGTTAATTTTCCTAATTTCATGTATACATGTCTCTGGTGAATAACTGCACATTTGTTTTACCTGAATATTAGCTATTAAAACAACAATAAAACGACTTTATTAGCTCCAGAAGTGGCGTAATGGCATATAACCTACACTACTGTTCAAAGGTTTGGGGTAAGATTTATTTATTTATTTATTTTTAAGAAATTCGTTCTTTTATTCAGCAAGAAATTTATTAAAAGTGACAGTAAATAGTACTTTAAACCCCCCCCCCCAAAAAAAAAAAATCAGTTCTTTTAAATGTTTTATAAATCAAAGAATCCTGAACAACAAAATGTATCATAGTTTCCACAAAAACACTTACAATAATGTCTCATTTGTTAACATTAGTTAATGTATTAACTAACATGAACTTACAATGAGCATCCATCTGTCCGTCTATCTATCTATCTATCTATCTATCTATCTATCTATCTATCTATCTATCTATCTATCTATCTATCTATCTATCTATCTATCTATCTATCTATCTATCTATCTATCTATCTATCTATCTATCTATCTATCTATCTATCTATCTATCTATCTATCTATCTATCTATCTATCTAAAATTAAAGTTTCTTAAAAGTGTTTTCACAGTATAACCATTTTCATAGAAGAACCATTTTGGTCCGCAAAGAACCTTTCAGTGAACAGTTCTTAAAAAAAACAAACAAACAAACAAACAAACAAACAAACACACACACAAACAATTCTTACTGTGAGGAACATTTTAATGATCTGAAGAACCGTTTTCCATTCTAAAAAATATTTTGTGGAATAGAAAGGTTCCTCATGGAACCATCAACATCATTAAAGAATATTCTTAAGAGTGTATTTACAGTTCTAGGAATTAACCTGCAGATTAGTACAATGTACAACCTATTTCATATACTTTATTTAACAGGGTTGGCGATGCCTGATTTAACCTCACTAATTTAACCGGGTCACATTATATTTCAGATGTCTAAAATGAACCTACACCATGATTTCATGGACTTTGTTTTGGGTACTTTTGCATTTTTTTCTTGTCCTTGAATCTTTATCCCCCGAGATCAGCTGAGCCCAATTAACAGGATACAAAATAGTCTCATGTTCCAGCACCTAAAAACCACTGTGTTCCCTGTCTAGGTGGTCAGGATAGAGGCTCCACAGGCTATCAATAAGACTTCTATCAATATTGATTTTAGCACCTCCGTCTTTGCCTGCACCTCTATGCCGTTTGGAGTCGCTCAGGAGCAGGCAGATGTCTGAACGTGGTCATGACGTCCCCTCAGTCTCAGAGGCTGATGATGGAGTGGATCCAGGTTCTGTTTGAGCCCCAGGGACACCAGACTAATTCTGTGAGTCCCTCTGAATAATGACTGCGGGCACACAGGGTTGACTGAGAGGAATTGGAACATTTGCCTGTACTAGTTATATAGTACTAGGGCTGCACACTTCTACAAGGAGGGTTAATTACAAGCACATAGATAAAAGCTAATAAATCCAGCAACATAATGGAAGGAGCAAGGGACCAATCCCACCCCTCATTCATCTCCTGCCATTTAAAGAGACTCGACTCCATGCTGTGAGAGTGAGAGACCATATAGCGGCTTTATGAGTTCAAAGGCGGGTTTGAAATAATTGTGACAGCGTGCACAACTTCAAGGGCATTTTCCGTCAATCAACTGCAGCTTGCAACATAATAAACCGTGGACTATGATGTCTTTCAAGCTGCAGACCAAAACTTGCATCAGCTGGAATCAATAAATCAGCTGTTGTCCAGTAAATCATTCAGTGGCTGAATTAAGGGCTGTAACTTATGAACGCTTCATACTGACCTAACTGATGGATCTGTGCTTACCAGATGAACACTGCAGCAGGTCAGTACACATCAAGTGTCATTACAGTCCAGATTGCTGGAGGCTGAGGTACTGCTCACATTTGGGATCCCAGCCACTGGTGTTTGTTATAAAAAGGCCACTGCTCACTGGTTTTGACAAGAGATTTCACACCACAGGTCAGAGAGGGAAACAAAGGGAGTGTGTGATATGGGCTACACATTTAGACATTTGCATGACACACAGAGCCCAAAAGATATACCATTCAAAAATGTGGGGTCGGTAATGATTTTTTTCACTAATTTAAAGGGTTAGTTCACCCAAAAATGAAATTTCTGCCATTAATTACTCACCCTTATGTCGTTCCACACCTGTAAGACCTTCATTCATCTTTGGAACACAAATTAAGATATTTAAATTTTTATTTTATTTCCCATACAAAAGCAACGAAATTACCACATTCAAGGTTCAGAGTAGTAGTAAAGACATAAAAAGTCAACATGATTACAGTGGTTCAACTTTAATGCTATGAAGCAATGAGAATACTTTTTGTGTGTAAAAACAAAACAAAAATAATGATTTTATTCAGCATTTTTTCCTCTTTCTTGTCATTCTTCTATGCAGTTTGCACAACAAACACAGTAAACACAGTGCAGAGCTTCCGTGTTTATGTATGAATGCCGGCTCAGTATGGTAATTTAGTTGCTTTCTATGGGAGATTAAAAAAAAAAAAACTCCCAGATTTCATCGAAAATATCATAATATCAAAAATATCTTAATTTGTGTTCAAAAATATCTTAATTTGTGACGACATGAGGTTGAGTAATTGATGACAGAAATTTATTTTTTTGGGTGAACTAACCCTTTATTTTATAAGTCCAAGGCTGCAAATATTTGAGCAAATATACAGTAAAAACAGTAATATTGTGAAAAATGATTACAATTTCAAGTAATTGTTTTCTATTTGAATATATTTTAAAATGAAATTTATTCCTGTGATAGCAAAACTGAATTTTTGGTAGATTTTCAGTATATGTATATGTAATGTAATGTAATGTAATGTAATGTAATGTAATGTAATGTAATTAATGTAATGTAATGTAATATATATTTTTTTAGGATTCTTTGATGAATGAATGGTCAAAAGAGCAACTTTTGTTTGTAATATAACTTTTAGATAATGCAAAAGTCTGTACGGTCTCTTTTGATGAATTTAATGTATCCTTGCTGAATATAAAAGTACTATTTAAAAAGTTACTCACCCCAAACTTTTGAACTGTGTTTCTATACAAATTGTAAAAAGTGTCTGGACAATATTTATATAACTTCACAGCATTACATACATATAATACTTTTTTTCACAATACTAGTGCTGTCAAAACAATAATCACACTTAATCAGATTTTTTTTTTTTCCAGGCCAATTAGAAAACAGAATCTAATTAGCAAATTTGATGAATATGAATGAAAAAAAAATATTGCATTAAACATTCCATTAATATCTTAAGTGCATGTTAACCTTGACACACTGTAAAAAATGACCGTGATTTTAACAGTAAAAGACTGCTGCGGTGAAAAACTGTCAATTGGTTTACAGAAAGTTTCTGTACAATATACGGTGAATAACTGTAATAGATCTAACTGTATATTTAATGTAATTTTACGGTAAAATACCGTTTTTGGAAGTGAAAAATAACAATTCATTGTAAAATTTACAGTGAAAAACCGTAAATTGACATTCCCACAATTCCCTGCATGACACTTCACATTTGATATATTTTCGTTAAAATAACTCTTTTCTCGTTTCTTCTTAGTTTTTCTAATTTTTTTCTAATCAGTTATGTACATTAGGGTTTTATGTTACATCTAATGTTGTTAAATTAATGTTTATTGCTAGCCTGGGTGCCAGCCCGAACCCCGCCCACAACATTTTTTGGACGGGAAGTTCGGTCTGGACTCGATCCATTGTGGAGTAATTATGCTCGGCTCCCAGAAGGCCGAGCCAATCAAATTGCCAGGGCGGGCTTTAATCGATGATGGACAGGCTATCTGCGGTTACGTAACCACCCACGTCATCAAAGAGCGCTTGGGGAGTTTGATTGACAAGCGATCTAACCAATCAGAACGCCGCATCCGCCATTTTGTCCAACAAAGCAGTCAGGAGTTAGAAGATTAACATCGGTGGAGTTAAACTTGAAAAATTGTGCATATTGACGTCTTTCCGCGTTTGAAACAACATTCATTCTCATGTTCATTCATGTTTATTTGATGCTATAAATGGACTAGTAGGAAGAGCCTCTTGAGCTGAGGCGCTACAGCAATCTGTCACGATCATGGTCACAACACATTAAAGAGCCACAAAACGTTTTTTATTGTTTGAATTTTTTAATAACTACACAGTTTGAAAGCTGGGACTTTGTTTAATATCATAAGTAACCTGCTCTGTCTCGTCTGTCGATGTGTTGTCAGTTTCTTCTTTGCTCCGCGATGTATTTTCCACTCTGTGTGGCGTGACAGCGCCACGGCTTGTCGGACAAAGCAACAGTAACTAAGGGGACGAGTCTTTGCAAAAGGTCAATTAGTTTACAACAATGATGGCTGTTGAAGAACTGAGATGTGTAGATTCCGCCATCGCGTCCGTTATAGAAGATATCGACAGCGCATTAATTTTAAAAGAGGAACAGAGGACCGCGATCAAGGCATTTGTCGATGGGAAAGATGTCTTTGCCATCCTTCCTACGGGATTCGGCAAAAGTTTGATTTATCAGCTGGCCCCGATGGTCGCTAAGAAGAGTTCTGTTGACAACTATGCGTCGCTCAACTTACGTCACTTACTCTGTAGCTCTGATTGGTTGTAGGTCTATCCAATTGAGGTCTTTCCTGGATCGGTTGAAATACGCCCCCAATAATCAAAGCCCAATGGAGCAGTATCAGACTCATATTCTGACTAGAATTGAGTATGACCACGTCAGGCTAGTTTTTTGCATTTTTAAAATTTCATGCATGTTACCATGATGGTGTTTAGTGTGTGTGTGAATGAAACTGTGTGCACCTTCTATATATTAGTATTGTCCTTCTCAGCTTGTGATGAACTTTGATTCATCATGTGACTCTTATCACCACTTTGTTTGGTGACTGTCAGTGTATTATAAAGGTACAAAACAGATATTAGTACTTCATTAGGTTGGTAAATCAAAGGTGCCCTAGATTGTTTTTTTACAAGATGTAATATAAGTCTAAGGTGTCCCCTGAATGTGTCTGTGAAGTTTCAGCTCAAAATACCCCATATATTTTTTTAAATTAATTTTTTTAACTGCCTATTTTGGGGCATCATTAACTATGCACTGATTTTTTCAGCACGGCCCCTTTAAGAGATGCGCTTCCTCTGCCACACGAGCTCTTAACTATACATGGCATAAAAACAGTTTACACAGCTAATATAACCCTCAAATGGATCTTTACAAGATGTTCGTCATGCATGCATGCTTCGAATTATGTGAGTAAAGTATTTATTTAGATGTTTACGTTTGATTCTGTGTTAGTTTGAGGCTATGCTCTGTGGCTAATGGGCTAAAGCTAACATTACACACTGTTGGAGAGATTTATAAAGAATGAAGTTGTGTTTATGAATTATACAGACTGCAAGTGTTTAAAAATGAAAATAGCGACGGCTCTCTTGTCTCCGTGAATACAGTAATAAACGATCGTAATTTAACCTCATTTAACAGTATATTAGCAACATGCTAACAAAACATTTAGAAAGACAATTTACAAATATGACTAAAAATATCATGTTATCATGGATCATGTCAGTTATTATTGCTCCATCTGCCATTTTTCGCTGTTGTTCTTGCTTGCTTACCTAGTCTGTGCACAGATCCAGCCGTTAATACTGCCTTTCCTTGTCTAATGCGTCAAATGGGCTGGCATTATGCAAATATTGGGGTCATACATATTAATGATCCCGACTGTTACATAACAGTTTCAGGTTTTATGTTGAGATCCGAGTGTTTTCCGGAGGTCTTTTAAACAAATAAGATTTACATAAGAAGGAGGAAACAATGGGGTTTGAAACTCAATGTATGTCTTTTCCATGTACTGAACTCTTGTTATTCAACTATGCCGAGGAAAATTCAAATTCTGATTCTAGGGCACCTTTAACATTATATAAGTTAATGAAATATGTTATTTTACCGTAAATTTGACATATTTTTTTTATGTTGCTACTGTATTTTTTAGGGTAAAGTTCTGTCAACCACAGCTGCCGTATTTTTACCGCCACCCTCCATCACAGGTCCTAATGACACAAGACACATTTACATCTCACATCCATTTAACAAGGATTTACATTAAAATATATATGTGGAAAATGCATTATACAGCCATTATGCCACACTGAGACATCTGGCTGCAGGCTTTGTGACTCCATGGGGATGTGCTGCCAGGCCTCGAGTGAGAAACAGCATAGCTTTTCCTGTTTTCCTACAGTAATGAGCATTTCCGAACTTTCACTTTGAAAGTAACAGTTCGGCTTCGGCAATGAGGCACCTACAAATATGCCACTATGTCATTATTAAACTAGTGCCACTGTGTGACAAAACGCAGAGATTTACAGAACAAGCTGCTTTTGTTGTTGTTTCTAGAATATATCGGCATGGTTTGCCGCCTTAACGCTTGTCTTTAGGTGCCATGAGATAAACAGGGAGCCTTTCTCAATGTTGCTTCTTAAGGCTGGCAGAGCGAGGCATTGTGGTTAATACCTTATTTAATATGCCAGAGCGCCAATGTGTGCCCTGATATCACTGTAATTGATGCTGCCGTGAGATGCCACATTTGCTCTGTTGATAAATTGTTAAATAAGCAGGGCTCTCCATCGCCCCCACCTCTCTCATCTCGGGCTTTGTTTGTGTGCCAAGTGAACGCTCGGCTCTGACAGGCGTTCTGTTGGGGGATTTGAGTTTGTGCATGGCTGGTCAACCTTATTTGTATTGTTTGTCACGAAGACACTGTTGTTCTAAGGCTCTGCAGGGAGTTTGCTCGGCCTCTATCTCCTCCTCGTCTTTTATCTCTCTATTCGCACACTTCCACAGAGCACGCAGCCAGAGCTGAGATCCACTGTCTGTTGGCTCTGTGATGATATTGTTAGGGATTGTGGAATCGTATCCTAGAGCTGTGACTTTCATTCAAACCTTGAAAAAGGAGCAGGCCATGGAGACGCTGAACACTAGTACTCCATCGGGTGGAGTGAAGGGGATTATGGGGTGGCCCTGACTTCCTGTGGGTCCTTGAATGAAGTGAGCCTGATTTATCTTCCAGCTCTCTCGGTGTCTGTGCGCTTTGTTATGATGGTAGGTTGGTCACTTGATTAGAGGTTGAACACTGAACTAACCTGTTGCTTTTTGTTGGTCACATATCAGAGATTTTCAAAAGAGAAATATGATCCCCTTGCAAGGGAAATCCTTCCTAAAAGGCATATTTTAATGCATAAAGACCCATTTATCTTATGTGATTTAAAGCTGCTCTCCGTAACTTTTTTTGGTTAAAAATGATCCAAAATCAATTTCTGAGCAAGTACATAACCAGCCAGTGTTCAAAACTATCTCATTATCTTAGCTCAATTCACAACGGTAAGCTTGTAATAATGTTTTGTAATTCAGGTGGTACTGGTGGGTTTCCACGGGAAATTTGAGCATGCCAATCGTTTTTGCGTCATTACATCACGTCTGTTTACATAAAGAACAAGTCCCAGCTAGTAGGCTAAATCACATGTGAGGATGGCAGATCATTTATAGCCTTTTCTCAAAGCAGCTGCAATAATTAAACGTATCATTTTGATGGCAGATTGTATGGTATGACCAATTAATGTTAGAGATTAGACTGTACAGAAACTGAAATCTACAGGTAACACTAATACACACTAAATACATAGTCACGCAATACGGATGTTGTTAACATTAACAATTTGAGAACAAAGTATAACAGTAATAATCATTTGCATGGTTTGGCATAATCCGAGCTAAGCGATCATTAGATTTAATCATCATTGGCAGCACGATTTACTGTAATGCTTTTTTTTTCTCAGTTGGTCAGAACAAAAGTGTCAGACATGTTACTTACTTGTTCAGATGACAATTTCCAGTGAAAATTCTTACTTTGGTCATACTTCAAGACTACAATCTGTGATTCTGAAACACAGTATCCACACCGATGTGGTGACAGACAGCAAACATTAGATTCATCCACGCCGTGCCAATACACAACCCACGTAAAGATGATAATTCTGCAAACAACTGCAATTGCAGGTTTCAAACAGAGATGGCGACAAAGAGGCTAAACTTATGGACTGCAGCTTTAATTAATTGGCTTTTATATTCATAATTTACTAAAGGCAAATCTGGAAAATATTGAATTTCTATAAAATGTATATATTTCCAACCTACTATTAGAGTAATGTAAGACCTAATGAGAAACATTTGATTTAAATGTATTTATTTATGTAGCTTTACACAATAAATGAAGTTTGGCAGTCCTAAAACACATTTTCTTTAAAACAAGAAAAAAACAAATAAGAAAAACAATAAATAAAAAACAAATCTGTCAAATTTAAACCTCTGGTTTTAAGTATGATACTATAAAGACAAAATATTTTTTTCTCTAAAATTAAACAATTGTTTTTTATATTCTAAAGCCAAAACAAATCATTGAAATATAATCTGGCAAATATTGAATGTGTATAAAGCATTTACATTTATTTGCATCATGCTTTTCACAACAAAAATTGTTTTTCTCTTCAGTTGTCCATGGACCCCAGTGTGAAAACTCAAGTTTGATATTATAAAGACAATACATTTCCCCCCTAAACTTTAATAATTGACTTTTATGTTATATTCAAGCATTATACTGTAACAAAGTTTTTTTCTTAATGAACAAATTAGTACATTTTTATCTGTAAAATACTGAATTTGTATAAATCATTTCATACAATGCATTTCAAGTAAATTTATATTTCACAGTAATTTATTTGTATTTCACATGGGCCTCAATGTGAATAAACGTCTTTGTCAATCTGTTTTCCCCAACACTACAACTGAAGTAGAGTTGACCGCTAGCCAGAGCCCAACTATACTTTGTGGCTGAAATGCCACGAAAGGACGAAAGGAAAGATATCAGCCGGAACGAGTGAGTGACCTGCCTCTGGGCATGTGTACACCTTGTTAGGACTCCCATGTCATTCTGCATTATGTAGGGACAAATGTTAGGTCACAGGCAGAAGCCCTTACTAATATACTTCCCCTAGACAGCAAGTGTTCATGTTTTATTTTACTGACTAGGCCTCCTGAGCTGCAAAGACTTTTAGACTCCATTAGGTACAGACACCAAACAAGCTCAAACTTGTTCTAAAAGAGATTAAAACTAAAGCCTGTTGCCCTCAAGAGTTTCTCATTTAGAAGCAGCCCCTGTACCTTGACTGTGGATTTCGCTGAGGTAGAGCCTCTGAACTTCACTTCAAAGTCAACAGACAGTATAGGTGATCAGAGATGTCAGGACTTCAAAGCTCCAGAGCATCTATGTAATAATGTCGTCTTTATTAAAACATCTTCTGCCAAATTTGAAACGGTGCGAGAGAGAAGCTACTATTACCGTAAGAGACTATTAAGACCCTTCCTGGCTTCACAAACAAGAGCTGTTCCAGACGCACCTAAAAACAAGCCATTAGGTTTGTGTATCAGGTCAAGTAAATTTAGCAAGTGGTCCTTGCACACAGGGACATGTGCAGCGTAAAGTGGTGTCTGCTCCCTTGTTTCAGGCTGAAAGCAATGGGCTCTCTGTTGAGGCAGAGCTCTGAGAGGCCGTGCATTAGTGTGCTGTGTTGCTGCTGCACTCAGATGACCAAGACCTAATGGAGGCCTGGGACCACGGCGGCATACGCTACGACAGGGCGTCTAGAGACACGTCCAGCTTAGCACACATCAGTGCTGTGAGAGAGAAGAGCTTAGAAAGGGGGCTTGTGAGGGACACAGTGACAATTTGATGTGCTAAGTGCCTGTGTCCTCTGCCTCCACTGTGTGCAAGAGAGAACAACATCATCTTGGATTCTAGGAAGTAGTAGAGATGCTTGCTTGATTTCTGAGAAAAATCAATAGTGAGCTCAAGTGTACTTTCTGAACTTCTGAACGTTTAAGAAATAGACCAGTAACTATCAAGCAGATGTATTAAGCCTTGCTACACATCTCTATGTAAATATTACTGGATTTTTATTGTTCATTCATGTTGTTGAGCAAAGGTTTAGCCTACTAAACAGTATATTAACAGTATAACTAACATAAAATGGAAAGTACTTTTTACTCAAAATGTGCCAAAAAGTTTAACTATTATTTTGGAGTTCTTTCAACATCTATCAGAGATTTAGGTTAACACTAAATATTTTTTTTTTGAGTTTTTCCAACTTCGCTAAAGTTTACATTTGAGGGAACTTGAAAAAATAGATTCAACCATAATCAAATGTTTTAATGTGAAACATACGCCTTCTAATTGCTTTTTTTTTTTTTTTACCAAAATGTGATGTCAACGCTGAACGTGCACTCAGACACTTTCCCTCCACACAGAAACCCCAAAATTTTTACAGGACAGTTGGATTCGACAGCAGGTCAATTCAAGTCCAAATACATGCATTTTTATTCCGATCGCTACAAAAATATGCAAGTATTCAGCTGTTTATAACAATGTTGCAGACTGATCTAATTGTTATCGGCTTCACTCACATCATCCGCCCACAGGTTAGGTTATCCACTGTAAACCCCAACACTCAAAATAATTAACTGGTTTGTGTAGGACACACTTAAATTAAACAAATTAGTTCAGTCAAATGAACTTTTATGAGTATTTAGAATTTTCTTTTTCTTTCAAGTTCACAGAAACGATATATTTTAAGTAAACTGAACTGTTTCATTGTTTTGAGTTTTATGAACTTAATTCTTTTAATTTAGATGAACTTAAATTCAAGTTCGAAATGTAGTAAAAAATACAAATCTGCCAGTTCTGCTTGCTTAAACTTTAGGATTAGGCTTTAGTTCAATTAAGGCATTTAAGTATCTTTTATAAACGTACACTAGAAAAAAAAAAACATTACTGGTGTGCATCTTGAGACAAAACAATGGCACTGACATCATTTAGGATATGTCTGTACAAGTTGCTTTCAGTTAAAACAGCTCAAACATGCATTTTAGTCTAGGACTAGCTTAAGCCTTGTCTGTGAAACCGGGGGTAAATATATATATTGATTTAAATTAATGTTTATTTGTAATTTACAGTTATTAAAAAAAAATAGCTATGCTTACGTATGATATTTAAGTTTGCAAACTAACAAAAATAGAGGGAATCAGTTGCCTCAAATGTTTTGAGTTAGTAGAACTTATCTGGGTTTACAGTGTACCACTGTCCATGCAATTATACCAGTTCTATATAAAAATAGAAATGTTACATTTTTGCTATGATAACTCCATATGAATTTACATAGATTACATAATTCAATAAATATATCTTCCATCTTATTTATATTAATATTTAATGTTATTAATATTATTAATTTAACATTTTTATATTGTGGTTGCAGTTTTTGCTGATTTGCTTTGTGGAAGAAGATATAATCTACGGGTAAGATTAATAAATAAATAAATATTAAAAATATTACTAAAATATGAAATATTAATACTTCCTATATACTATAATAATATACTGCAATAACTTCAATGTTAATATTTTAAAATATAATTTATTTCTGATGTCAAAGCTGTATTTTCAGCATCATTCAATGTCACATGATCCTTCAAAAATGATTCTAATATGATGAACTGGGGCTCAAGAAACATTTCTGATTATCAATGTTGAAAACAGTTCTACAACACTTATTTGAAATAGAAATCTTTTGCAATATTATAAATGACTTAACTGTCACGTTTGATTAATTTTATGCATCAATTCTGATTAAAAGCATTCATTTAAAAAAAACAACTAAATATCAATAAATAATAATGTTCATAATATTAATTATTGTTTATGTTGTTTAATAAATAATTAAACAAAGTGTTTAGTAAGTAGTCATGTGATAAGTGTATGGGTAACACTTTTCAATAAGGTTCATTAGTTAAGCATTAGTTTACTAACATGAACTAACTATTGAGCAATCCATATGTTACTGTATTTACTAATCTCCGTTAGTTAGTTAATAAAAATACAGTTGTTCATTGTTTGTTCATGTTAGTTCCCAGAGCATTAACTAATGTTAACAAGATTTTAATAATGTATCAGTAAATGTTGAAATTAACATTAACAAAGATTAATAAATGCTGTACAAGTGTAGTTCATTATTAGTTCATGTCAACTAATGCTAACTAATGAAACTTATTGTAAAGTGTTACCAGAATAAGTATAATGTAATGTATAGCCTGGCTAATATTACAAAATAAACCCCTTCAGGATGATAACTTTGCACTTCATGACAAGATCCTGATAACACTGTTGGGGGTTATTTCAGATGGATGTACATCATCCCATACATGTCAGAATAACTGTGAGAGATGTAGTCATACTTCACTGGGATTATCTCACTATCTAGTTTAAAAATAACACAATTGGTTAATAAAGCATCAGAGAGTCCTAAAGCTTGACTTGCCAGGCAGCAGATGTAGGGTGGGGGTGGTACTCATATCAGTACGTACTTAGCCCTGCAGGATTACATCAGTATACACTGTCAAATCAGTGACCGACAGACTAAAAAGAATACAGCTGTGTTTCCACGCTGCAGGTGAGACAGGTGTGTGCCGTGTAGCTGCTAATTAGACTGCCTTTTCCTATTCAGTAATTCGGTGGAAGTAGCACAAGATCGATGGGCTAAAAGTGGCTCTTTGATCCTGGATAGAGGGATGCAGGGAGTCCTGAAATCAGCCTCAGGGGACCACACACATCTTTAAGGACAGAAAGAGAGAGAGAAGAGCCCCCCGGGCAGCACCAGATTCTCATCTCCACCCTTGTGTCTTGTAAAGAGCAGCGCTCCGTGTGTCAGCTGCTTTATCTACTGCTAATGTGACTGTCTTTAGAAGTAGGAACCACACAGAGATGATTCTCCCGCTGCGTGTTAGTGGGGTGATATTCAACCAACACATCTGAAGAGAAGAAATGAGATGACAGAGGAGTTTTTTTTATTCAAAAATTCAGTATGAAGAAAAGAACAGCAAAACCGAAAGAACATTGATACAGAAGGCATTTACAACAGCAGTTTTTTTTTTTTTTTGGTTTCGTGGAGAAATGAAAGATACAGAGACGACATGTTCAATGCTTACAGACACAAACGTTGGGAACAACAGCTAAGGCACAGAGGTCCCCTCCGACTGAAGAGTTTAAATAAATTGTGCAACAGTTGCTCAACAAAACATTCCAGCACAGAGAACAGCAATCTGGCATGAGATTCTCTGAAAGGCAAAAATGTTCATTAAGAGCCAAACCACACACTCAGACTAGTACAGCCCTTCACAAACCCCTTCACATGAAAGTTTTGATGGTCTACAGTGCCACTCAACACACCAACACCTGACCCACTATGACACTTCTTTTTAAAAACAAAGCTATTTACAATACTTTATGAACGTCAGTCCAATATAAAATACTTTACATAGTCATTCCTACCAAAATAGCTATAGTACAGAAGAGATGTCTGAGTGATTTATTGTAATAAATATCATTTAATAATAATGTGAACGTTAGAATAGTAATGTGAAAGAAAGAGGTATGTTGCTGTATTTGTGAGGTGAGATCCATCAGTGATCCTAACGGGATAAAAATGAAACTTCTGTCATTATTTACAGAGATATTTTGCCTTTTTTTTTTTTGTCTGTGCAATGAAAGTCAATGGGGTCTAACGTTTTTTCGAACCCCATTGACTTTCATTGCATGGGTAAAAATAACATTTTTCAAAATATCATCTTTTCTGTTCCACAGAACGACATGAAGGCAAGTAAATCATGACAGGATTTAAACTTTTGGCTGAACTATTCCTTTAAAGGTGAAGTGCGTAATTTGTGTAGCAACAAACAGAGCTGCAAATGTTATTAGGCATGTCTGCGCGCGAGCGATTCGAGAGCAGTCGGCTGGCTCATTCTGCGCAGTTTCTCCAGAGCGGCTGCACGATGAAACAGCCGTTTCACTGATGACAAAAGATGACATGTTTGACATGTCACACCTGACACCTTCAGGTACACTTATGCTCACAAATGCATGTTTTTATAACAGTAAAAACGTATTTTATGTTAAAATAAAAAAAATATCGACCCCACTTTATTGGTGTTTAAATAGTATAGTCTTATGTTGAACTTTATTGTACATACAGGCACTGTTTTAAGCAGTACATAAAGTATTGAATGAACATGAAAACGATAAAGGAAACTGAAGGACGTAGACATCGTGTAAGCGTCAATACTGGGAGCAGAAAGTGTCTGACATCATGTCTACATTTTCAACTCTTCCTCTGACTCCTCCCTTATTGGTTAAATCCAGCCGCAACTGAAGTCGAACACACCCACGCCCCATTTCCCGTTGATCTGAAACAAGTAGCCCCGCCCCAAATGTGCATCACTGCTTGAGCCAGAAGCAGACATGTTGGACAGCTCAAATAAGCAGAGCAGTTTAAGAAAAGCCAGTTTTTGCACTCATTTGGAGGCTTTTGCACACTTAACTAGTAGAACGTATTTTAAACAATGAAATAAAATGAAACACTTCACCTTTAAAAGTAAAATGGTTCTGAACATTAATATTCAACTATCCAGTGACTGACTCCTCATGTATCAACAAGCCAAGATCGTAAATCAGAAGTCAATGAGATGTATGTGAATAGATAATTTCATATAATTTCTCTTTTAAGAATATCAAATAATTTGCACTTCCACACATACAGTACGGATGTAACACCACTTAGACAAGCATTAAACGCTCTATTAAAAAATTTAAATAACAATGCATTCCAATTTCGCATCCCGCTGGGAACATATGAATGACAAGAGTGCTTTATTGAAAATTTAAGGTCGCCTCCTCCTTTGGATCACATGACAGCAATGACATTTCACTGTTTGCGCACACTGGGCGGGACGCCACCTCTCTGAGGACCCGATAACAATCAGATTGCATACAAAGTGATGGCTAAGCCAGGGCCACAGAGTCCCAGAGGAGACGTGCTCCTCAAATGAGAGAGCGCAACAAGCCACACTAGCCCAGTTTAAATATGAAGTCGTACATTTGCAATGTAGAAACATTAAAGGTTTGTAAAAACGGAGAAAATGTTGGTCCAATGCAAACTGTAGAGTCCAGCAAGCTTGCAATCTTCCTCACTAAAAATACATCTCAGTCAGATCTGAGAGGCCACCCTATCATTATTATGGATGTGAGTAATCCGGACGGCCCAATCTGGAAACTGTGACGTCCAAATGGCGTACATGCAGAGGAAAGCGGCTGAGGCGTCCTCCAGGCTCCTGAGCCCAGGAATCGTAGAAGCCATGTTGAAACTGTGTGGATGTTGCAAACCTGTCCAGCCGATGTCCGTTTTTGTTCGTTTCACCAATATATATGACAAAATACCAAACACTGGCTCGTATAAAAAGACTAGAATAAAGAAAATGAGAAGCAGCATGGCTGGAATCGCAGTTCTTGAGGTCATTTAAGATCATTCATCCAGTTAGTTTCCCACTCAACGTTTATGAAATGAACAGATGGACCTCAGGTGGAGGGGCGGAAAGGTCTTTACCAACGCCCATACTAGTACCGCATCTTGTGTTTATAGTTGTAATATGGTTGGGATGATAGCCTTTGTAAATAAAGGCAGCTTGTTTACAAAAGGTATTGAATGAGCTGCAAAAACAGCATATAGACATTAGTCATTGACTAAAAAATATCTATTTCATTTATATAAACATGAATAAATAGGCAACTTACAACCCTCAGCTAACCAGTATCTTTTTTCAGGGGAAAGGGAAAAAACTTATAAAACAATAAAAAGGCAAAGAAATTACATATTTTTTCGTGGTGTGCCAGCACAGCTGGCACCTTCCATTTCAAGTTTCAAGAGCCTGAAGGGGAAACAGCATACAGACAGAACGACACTTCAGACAGTCACAAGCTACTCTAGACTCTCGCTTAAAGAATTGTGGTATCATGCAAGTTTCTATCGCTCCGCAGAATCCTATGCCAAAGTGACTGTACTGACAGAACCTTTAGGAAGTATTCCATTTGATGCCTGTTTAGAAAAATTAGTATACAGACAGAAACACATTTGATTTATGATGCATGTTCTTTTGGCTAAACAGCAACGAATGCCTCTTAATTTACACTACCGTTAAAAAGTTTGGGGGTCATTTTTTTTATTTTTATTTTTAAAGAAATTAATATTTTTATTCAGCAAGGACACATTAAATTGATTAAAAGTGACAGTGAAGACATTTATAAAGTTAGTTTTTTTGATCTGTTCATTAAAGAATCCTGAAAAAAAATTTCAAGTTAAGCAGCACAACTGTTTTTAAAATGAATAACATTAAGAATTGCATTGCAAAATTACATTTAAAATATATTCAAAAAGTATGCATTCAAAAATGGTTATTTGTAACAATATTTCACAATATTCCATTTTTCTTTTAGGTGTCAAATAAATGCAGCTATGGTGAACAAAAGAAAAATCTTATTCTAAATCAGCCCCAAATTTTGAACGGTAGTGTATATCGCATAACACACTAAATAACCAAAGCTGTAGATGCTCAAATTAAGAGTTAAGTTTTCAGTTAGCTTGCACACTCTCTGCATATCTCTGGCCAATAAGCCTTAGCAAACTTCTGACTGATTAGCCTGGTAAGTTAGCGCACAATAGCTGATCAGTTTGCTAGTTTAGCATACCATTACATTTTTAGCCTGCCAGCTTATTATAATGCTAACTGACCACCCTGCTAGCCTAGCATATATGCAACCACAAATTATTTGTACTATTTAATATTTGTAGCTATCACACTTTGGGCTATACCAATATAACCAAAAAAAGGCCATTTTGATTATGCAGAAGTGGATAACATGATACACTTTTGAACAGGCATTTCAAACTGCTACCTTTTCGCCTACAAAGCCAATAGGATTCTGTGGAGTATGGCAACTTGCATGGCACTGGATCACTTCTACTTGTCAAAAGCTCATTTTTTATTCAAAACAGATGTTTTTCAACCAATAACTTATTAAAACTATATAGGAAACTTTATTAGGGGGAGTTTGAAGGCTTTAAATGCCTGTTTCACTTCATTTGATCCAGTGAAAAGCATATAAAAAGGAACGTATTTTTCTCAAAACTAAAAGAAACCAGCAATGTTGTACTAAACACAGTGATATATGATCTGAAACACTGGTTTTAATAAGGTATAGGTTGAAAAACACATTCCATCCTTCACGGTAGGTGCGAGTGTGTTTGATTTGAAATATATAGGCTTACTATAAAAACATCCCTTTTGGTCTTTCAACCAGTCTTAAGGTCCTTTCTGTGCTTAATATCCCAATCCCAGCGTTCAGCCGTAACACCTACACAAAGGCATCACCTGCTGTGTCCAGTTGACAAAGATTCAATCACAGTAATTGAAATAAATAAAATATAGGAAGCCTGACAACACTCACATCACTAGAGCACTCAGAGTTTGAGACAGCCAGAGGCCGCACAGTTTTAAAATAATATTCAAAAACTTTGCAGCGTACACTTTCATGGCCTTGTGTGTCTTGTGTTTGAGAGAGGTCCGTTCTGCTCATATTCGCACGAGCGACGCTGGAAAATAAATAATAAAAACAAAATGACCTTAGAAATGAAAGAAGGCGAGTCTTCAGGGCAGTGAACGCTGCTACCTGATTCGTCCGTTGGTTTTGGGTGGGCCCAGCTGGGACTTTGGGTCCGGGCTGAGAGAGCTCCACACCGTTTCCCTGCAAGTCTGCATGACTGGACAGCCACTGGGGCCTGTTGAACACACGTCCACAGCTGACCACACTTTGCCCAGCAGACTGTCCACCCAGCGCTCCAGCTCGGACCCCGTAAGCTCTGCGTTGTGCTCGGCTGCCTCTACCTGACCCAGGTGGACCGGGATGTTGAGGATAGGGTTCAGACCATGGAAACTCTGCTCCATATAGCTGTTCTTGGCCGGCCCGTTGTGCGTTTTTAAAGCATCCTCTGTGAGAGAGAAGAAAAAGGTTTTTTCCATGAGTCGCGCAAGCACCTTAATGCAAGCGAAGCAAAACTGGGATTATTTGGGATTATTTGCCTCACATTTTTAGACATGAAAAATAAAGTACAGTCTTCCTGATTTCATTTTTTTGGGGAAAAAAGGTGATGACTCGAGAACATTTTCTTCAGCTATGAGAGTTGTCCGGAATAAACTGTTCATTATGGCAACAATAAACTTTAAAGCTGATGTTTGATAACTTTGTATAGGAGAAAGTATATAGTTTTGTAGGTGCCAAGAATTATCCGTCATGTGTGGACAAGGTTTTTTTAGTGTGGGTAAAAATATACTGAACACTAATAAATCCAGTGTTATTTTAGTATTATTTATATACTATTATAGCATTTTAAATTAACTTTCATTTTTATATTTTCAGTTTTCATTTTAATTTTAGTTTAAGTTTTAGTAATGATTGTCATTTTTATTAGTTTCTTTTAATTGTATCCCTTAAAACTCATCTTTGATCACCAAAATGGCATATTTAAAAAAATTTTTCCTGTGGAAAAATGTCTTTGTGCCTTAAAATGGCTTGAATGTAACTCTACACCATTGCTTCATTAAAAATACAGGGATCTATGAATATGATAATTAGCCCCGCCTCCACTCAATCGTGCGAGCTCAGAGATCCACTCGGTCAACTTACTGAGGTAAACGCTGCACAATGGTATCGCTTTTTAAAACGTCAGACACATAACGGTAATTAATATGATTAGCATTTTGCTTGACTACATTATCAAACAGCTAATAATGTGTCGCTAATGTCACAAAAACAGTGTTCCTGTCTGCGAGTCAGACAGCTGCCTTCTAAACATCAGTATCCTTAGAAACACTTTGAACAACTCAAAATGTCAGTGGAGAAAGGCACGTAGTTCATAATATCGTAATATACACGATATACCCGCTATACTGCTAAATGTACACAATTTTTCATATCAACAAAAAAATAAACCGAGACTCTCCTGCTTCAGAGCGTTTAAAAATACCACATAGACAACATTAAAATCTTGATTTTCACCACAGGGATTTCAGCAAAGATGCATTCAATTGACCAAAAGTGACAGTAAAGACAGTAAGAATGTTGCCGAATATTTCTACGAAAGATGAAAAAGATGACGACTCAAGGACTCTTCAGACACACGATGCTTTATGATGTAACAACATCATAAAGCATAAAGTATAAAAAAGTAGTTTTAGTTTTAATATATTCAGTCTCTTTTTGAGGGATGAAATAAAAATATACAGCTGGGATTTTACAAAACTTCTATCAAAATGCCCCCCAAAAAATCTACAGTCTTTATTTAAATATTAAATACATCTTCACATATAAACTAGACCACTCGCCTGCATTATATCAGCTAAAACAGCTCATTTAGCTGTAAAGAAGGACACAACAGCCCTGGAGGTAAAGCTGCAAATTCCTCAGGCTCCTCACACTTCTCTCTCTAGCCGCCCTTCACAGATCACCCTCTGTGTCTCTTCCTGACCCCTCTCACCAGGTTCGCCCACCTCTCCCTGCCATAACATTCCATTTCACGCTCGCCAGGAAGTGCGTGGACAGGCGAGCGTCACTGCTTACAGCATGCCGACCGACCTGGGCCGCATAAACACACTCCATAAACTTTTATTAGCTGCGGGTGCAGAGCCACGGCGAGCGAAAAGACTCGGTGCCTGCTGTAGACATTAATCAAATGACAGTCTGGTAAATCATGTGCGTTTATCACCCGCCCATTCCCACGACGCACGCACGTCGAGCCGCAATCACAACCTCTCCCTCATTAGGAGCGTTTTGAGGACAGATCCGCTGATGACCGCACACCACGCTTATTTCAAAATGTCCCCTAATGGGCTAGAGATACCAATCGTGGCTCCTGCACAGTTATCTTTTTGAGTTTATTCCAATGAAAGGTGACCCGGCGTGGTGTATTACTCATTCGTGACTGTGAGCTGGGACTATTTATAGGCAGCCAAGCAGCCCAGGCACATAGCTAGACGTGAAGGCAGAAAGTGCCTTTGAAAGCAGAGGGTGGGATGACCTGAAAGGTTGAGGCAGTTTAATATACAGTGTACCATAGTGTCAGACTATGGTCTTCAAAAAGAGCATGCAAAACACTAGAGGATTAGTCATTACATCTGGAGGAAGGAGAGTTTTCTCATTCTGTTTTAAATACACAAGCTTGCGATAACGCATAAATCAAAGCTTCAAAAAGAGTATTTTGAAACAGCATTTTCTCAAGTGATATGCTATGCTAAGAGAGGTGTTTTGCACATTGGAAAATGAGAAGTATTTCACATTTTTTTCCAGCTATGAGTTGTCAGGAAAAAAGATTGTTCATTGTGGAAATGATTTATATTTGTGCAATCAACTTTCTTCTTTCTGATGAACACAATCGGAGTTATGTTAATAAATATCCTGACACATCCAGGCGATGCGTTTGTGTTAGAAAAATATCCATATTTAACAAGTTATAAAGTAAAATATGTAGCATCTGCCAGACTGCCTTCCATATTCAACTAAGAAAAATTCATAATTTTTTCGTAAGTTGAATACGGAAGGCATAGGACATAAGAGTTTTCAACCGCGAGAGGTTTTACACTTTTTCTGTAAGTTGAATATGTAAAGTGGTCTGGCGGAAGCTAGATATTTTACTTCATAACTTGTTAAATATGGATATTTTTCTTACACAAACGCATCGCTTCAGAAGGACTTTATTAATCCCCTGGAGTACGATTTGCTTTGGATGGAGGCACTTTCTTCAGCTCATACCCATTCACTGCCATTATAAAGCTTGGATGCGTCAGGATATTTATTAATATTACTCCGGTTGTGTTCATCAGAAAGAAGAAAGTCATATACACTTATGATGGCTTGAGGGTGACTAAAGCTTGTGGCAATTCTCATTTTAAAGTGAACTAATCCTTTAAGCTGATGTTAATTAACTTAGATAAGAGCAAGTATTTTAACATCCACATTAGCTTAGGGCTTTTTACCTGGTTACTTAATGCATTTTCTCTGATTGGATTGCTAAAGAGCAGGTGTAAATGCGCTCTGAAATGCTTTCAAGGCAGATTTAATCCGATTACCCAAACCACTTCAGGAGGTGGTTTGAGACGCATTCCAAATGAAACTGAAGAAGTCTAAATGCTTCTGATTGTTGAAGCCAAAATGAAAAAGAAAAAAAAAAAAGTTTGAGCGTGTTATACTGGCCAATCACTGGATAAAAACGCTGCTTTATTTGCAGATTTTTTATGCGTAATTCCAATTTTGCGCACAAGTTAAATTCGCAACTTTGGATAGAAACATGGTTAATTAAGCTATATAAATTCTATCAAATGATGCACTGTTTATAATTCTAACATATCTTCTACCTCACATTTTAACTCGCACAGAAAGTTTTTACACTTTGTGAATCAGTTCCATTAAATCATCAAAAAGAACCGGTTCAAAAAAAGATTCATTTGTGAATCATGTTGTCTTTAGTATACAGTGTAAATCTCACCTTGGCGTATAGGTAGGTGTTTGTGGTGGGTAAGGGGGGTGATGAGAAAGCGTGTCTCTGCCACAGGGGTCCAGTGATGGAGCACACGTACGGTCCACATGCCAGGCCGCAGGGGCCGGTTCAGCGGAGGCCTGTAGTGTGTGAATTCAGCACTGGCGTCAATCAGGATATCGTAGGTGGCAGCGATGACATTGGTGGGATCAATCCACACCACAGTCACAGTCACATTCGACCCTTTTCCCCATTTCTGCATTCCCACAGGCTCGTCCATGGGTCCCATCAGATTCCCAAAGTTCCGAAATATCCTTTCCTTAGCATCCCAGTCTGTTCCAATCTGATGCATGAGAGAAAACACAGATGTATGACATTTAAACTGATAGGAAAGTCAAGAGAATGTACCCTAACAGTCCCATCAGTTAGGCTCAAGTACCCCTTTATTGACACAAACCAGATATGTGTTCCTATTCTCTCCGGATATCATTTAACATCAAAATGAATGCATATATTGATTTTGATTGTATATTGTTTATTATATTGTTCAACTATACTTCTCATAATATTTCATGGTTTTCAACATGTTTTCATCGATTTAAGCAAGATCTTTTCAAGTACCCTCTGGAACCTGCCATAATACCCCTTGGGGTCCATATACCCCTTGTTGGGAATCACTGATCTAGAGCAAGTCTGAGAGGCAGAAGAGAAGACGAATGAGTAAGAGAAGGAGAAAGAAGGCAAGTAAGAGAGAGGATGAGAACAGAGTCCTGGGGCTCTGAGACAGAGTGTGTCGCTCTTGATGCAGAGATGTGTCAGTTCACCCCTCCAGACACTGCACAGGCCTTCATTGGTATGGATCTGAACAAACTTTCTGTATCCTTGAAATTCAGTCCCCGAAAAAAAACAGAGTAACGGGATACCTGAGCACATACCAGTGGCTCCCTAAGAGAGCCGCATAGATGGATATACAGCCAAATGAATTGCACAAGATCCCATCGTAAGTAAACAGATGGCACCAATTGGGACCGCCAGTACCAGCTGAGTTGAGCATAATTGCATCAAACGATCAGCAGTGCCCAGTGTAATGTTTCTCCCACTGTGAGGTAATTTGACTTGTGGGATGGGGGGTGGTGGTGGCTTGGAGCCGTCATGCTAGCTCCCTCCAGCCACTCTCAGAAACGACATCATTTCCTACAGAGTACGTGACAGACAGCAGGAGCCTCTTTACGGTTGACCTGTCCCATATCCCTCCCCGGCCATGCCCGCACCTCAGTAGAACACGGCAAATCAATTTGATCATTCTGTTGGGAAGACGCCCGAGACCCAGCTGGACTTGCTTTAAGCACTTTACAGCTCTGCTGCCTTGTCTATGGGTGTTCCCCCAAAGGATGGATGATGGGAACTATAATGCTTTTAGGAAGTGATGTCCAGGCAGACTCCAATAGAACATTTACAGACCATAAATGTGTATATATAATATATACTGCCATTAAAATTTTTGGGGTTGATAAATTTGATAAGAGCATAAGTCTCTTAAGAGCATAAGGATGCATTTATTTGATCAAACACACTGTAAAAACAGAAATAGCCTACTGTGGAATAATATTACAACTCAAAATAACAGTTTTCTATTGCAAAATATTTTACAATGTCAGTCATTACTGCGATGGCAAAGCTGAGTTTTCAACAGGCATTAAAGACTTCAAAATCAATAAAAATATCTGAGAAACTGCATGCATCAGAAAACAAATATTATTTTTTATATTATTTTTCACAATATTATTATTAAACAAATATTAAACAATTTATCTTTTATGTTAATTAAACATAGTAGATTGAATGTACACCAGGGAGAGTATCATTTTTACAGATACATTTTTAACCAGATACTCACTCACTCTCTCTCTCTCTCTCTCTCTCTCTCTATTATATATATATATATATATATATATATATATATATATATATATATATATATATATATATATATATATATATATATATATGTATATATGTTATAGATCTTCATATCCTGTTTTAAGTCATCTATATGCATCTAACTCTTGTGTCTGAAACCGAACATGTACCCTTGGCTTCCAACAGATAAACTGAGGGCAGTTCAGCGTGAAGTCATTATTTTATCCCCATACTCGTGGCAGACAAATCACTGATTACGCCAAAGGGCAAGATGACAGGTATGGTGCTGCCTGACAGCTAAATCAATGAAGAACGTCTGAATTATTGGTTGTTTAACGGAGTATGTCAAGCACAATGTGCAGCCGTGTAAGATTGCCAATAATATTCGGAGGTCAATTTTCTTAGCAATGCATACATTCTGAGGGTAGTGTGGGGGCGATTTGGCACCTATAGACTGCCAGGACATTTTTACTGCAGTGAGCCCGAATGAAATAAGCATTGTCTTAAAACTGTATGACGGCAGTTAGTTCATAAATAAAAATGACCAACATAGGACACATAAATGTGCTACCAATCAGCCTATTACAGTAAACAAAAACGCTTCATCTCCAGTGTGTGTGTGTGTGTGTGTGTGTATTGTAAGACTGTGAGTTTACTAACCTCTGCAAACTGCAGTCGGTTGAAGGTATTGGGTGGATTGGTGAATTCGAAGAACTGTTTGGGCATGACCCAGGTCTCCAGGGTTTCCAGTTTGCTGGTTGCCAAGTTGGTGGCGTGATGTCTGACCAGGTATCCCTGGAACTCATCAGACAGGAAGTAGATGTGGACAGACACAGGATGACCCATGGCATAATACCTACAGGTAGAAAGATGTCATTTCAGTTCAAAATTAAATTTTGCCACACCTGTCAAGGCATTTTTATTGGGTATTTTTTCAATAATATTTCTTACTTAACTATTCTGCATTATATTTATTTGAAAATATATATTTTGTGCCTAATTTATTTGTCTTGGTGGCTTAAAGTTGGGGTATCCATTTTTTCAACTACACTGTATGGAAGTTAGTCAGGCCGATACCAACAACAAACGTGTAACCAATCAGCATTAGGGGGCGTATGGCGGTCAAGGAGACAGAACAAGCAAGAGGGAGATTTCCACTCTCGCATTGCGCGTGTAAAAGTGGCCAGATAGTGAGAGTTGTGCAGGTAAAACACTGCGCACTGACAGCCGCTAGGTAATGCAGTGTTTAGCGTCATTGATAGTGCACTCGCCTTGCATGCCTGCAGCGATTGGGCCGGGTTGAGAGACTGACTCGGAGCAGGGTGATTTGGGTTGATTTCAAATATCAACAATGTCCAACAGCGTTGTTTAAAAAATGGATACCTCACCTTTAACATGAAGAATTAGATATTTCTACATAAATTAGTCTAGATTTTTTCTTAAATACAAACTTCTGGTAAAATGTTTGGGGTCTGTAAGTTTTTTAATAGCACTTTTAATACTTTTATTCTACAAGGGTACATTAAAATTTAAATTGATCAAAAGTAACAGTAAAGAGATTTATAATGTTAGCTGAGAAGGAAATAGCCACTTATAGCTAATTTTAGCCTCAGCAACTGTAAATTTAATAATTTAATACAGCAAGGACACATTATGCCAATCAATAGATCAAATTTTAAATTGTAATAACATTTCATAATATTGCTGTTTTTGATGCTTCAAAAAGTTCATAAAGAGATCGTTGAATTAATCCACATTAATTAAGCGGTTTAGTCCAAATTTTCTGAAGAGACTCGATCACTTTATATGATGACCAGATTTAATTTAGGCTTTTATTCACATATAAATATTCATCAACTCACACATCAGTTGTAGTAAACGGAAGCTCAAGCATGTTTGCCTGACATGCGAGAACCAATGAGGTTCATTCTCGTGTGTTACGCAGCATGTTTGTGCTTCCGGAAGAGGTTTGCTCTTGCGCGTGAGGCAGGTTCGGTTGAGCTTCTGTTCGCTGATCAATGTTTATATGTGACTAAATGCCCAAATTCAATCTGTTCATTATATAAAGTGATCAAGTCTCTTCAGAAAATTTGGACTAAACCACTCAATTCATATGGATTAGTTTTACGATCTCCTTTTGAAGCATCAGTTGCATAGCCGTCTACGGAGGGAGAGAAATCTCTCAGATTTCATCAAAAAGGTATTTTCTTTGATTTAAATTCAAGTTTCTTAGGGCTTCGTTAATACCTAAAGCCCTTTCACTGCAAAAAATAAAATAAAAAATAAAAAACCTGAAAAAACTTCTGAGCAACAAAACCAATAATTTTGTATTCTGAGTCATGTTTATTTTTCTCTAGATGTGAGGTTGCAGAGAGGTGAGTGAAGTGCTGGGCTGTGAGACACTAAGACAGACAGACAGAAGGAGGAGCAGCAGGAGCTGATAGAGACGCAGGCGCTCATGTAGAGCGGATGGCTGCTCTTGCAGCGATCTCCACCCTGAGCTCTGTCGCCGTGCTCTCATCAGTATTCCAGCACAGGCTGGAGGTGCTCCATCCCAGCATCGCTTGCCTGACAAGCAGAACAGCAAATATTTACACCGGTGCGGCCACCCTCCCCCTTCCTCCTCCGTCCTCTGTCACTGCAGGAGGTGGGCAGCATGCAGGGACTAACAGAGCAGCTATTCAAGCGGCCCACCTCAGCCTCTCACCGCTGATATCTCAGAGGGCTGCAAAAAAAACAAAAAAAACAGAGCTCTCCCTCACTCGCGGACCCTGAGCGCCACCGCCCAACCCCCACCGGCCAGCAACAACCTCCTCCTTGTGCCTGACGAGTCCCTCTGCAGGGTCCAAATACTGTGGCTCATTTGTCAGAATGCACCAGCGCTACCCTTGCACAGAAACAGCAGCGACGCCAGGCATTACTGCACTGATAAACACATAAACACAGCATCCAGACTGACAAACTCCGTCCCTTATCCTCTCTTGGCTCTGTCCGTCCCTCTCTCTTCTCTATCTCAGTAATGACAGATGTTTGGACAGCTGAGGAACTTCAGATCTGCTGCAAGTGAGATCAAACAAAACTACGCTTCCCTCGGCAGACGGCACAAATGAGTGTGCACTTATTTAGCTGTCAGAATATACAGAATGCCAATATACATACGGTTTCAAACAAAACAATTAAAATGAAAAAGCTCACACTAACAAAAACAAAGACACACAAATGTTAGGAACAATTCACTAGAAAATGATGAAATTCTGTCATCATAAACAACATAAACTAAGTTATTATATATTATAAGTCTAAGTTATTTAGAGCAGAGATTGGTGGGACGCCACCTAGAGGGCTGAGCTAGAGTCGCAGACTAAAGGGAAAAATCTGAACGTCTGAAATATTTCACAATCCATTAACTTTTTATGAAGGTTCTACTGGAGAAATATTAATGGGTTTTAATGCAGTAAAAGTGATCAACAATGATCAACTAATACATTTATTGTTAAAATAGAATTAACACAGATTCATAGTCAAAATGCAGTGAGCTGCAAATTTATTGAAAATGAAATATTATATGTAGGTCACACTTTAGGGTCCAACTCTCACTAATAACTAACTATTAACTACAACTTTTGCCTCAAACTCTTAATTACTGTTTATTAATAGTGTAGCATTAGCCGTTAGCCACGGAGCACTATCAAACTCATTCAGAATCAAATGTAAACATCAAAATAAATACAATACTCAAATAATCCAGCACATACAAAAAATAATTTTTTTTTAAGCACTGTTTAAGGCTAGTGCAAGCTCCGTGGGTGGAGAGCGGGAGATTTAAAGGGGCCGCAACCTGAATCAGCGCATTTCTAATTATGCCCCAAAATAGGCAGTTAAAAAAATTAATTAAAAAAAATCTATGGGGTATTTTGAGCTGAAACTTCACAGACACATTTAGGCGACACCTTAGACTTATATTACATATTGTAAAAAAACGTTCGATGGCACCTTTAAAACCCGCTTCACTTGCAATGAGGATAAACGGTTTATGTAGACTATAATTTGTGAAATGAATTATTGGTTGCTGAGCACAAATTCTTCAACATTCAATATTGTTTTGGATGTGTTTGGTCATCTCATGATCTCCAAAGTAAAATGTGGGTCCAGAAGCATTTTTGTAAAACCCATTTACAAAAAGTCATTGGCATCCCCAAACTTTCAAGCTTCATAAAGGTTAAAATGACTTTAATGTGGTTGGTAAATCTCCTAAAAACAATACATTCAGATTATAGCTGTTATTTATAGAAACTAATTTTGTGCTCTAATTAAAAAAACAAACAAACAAACACATGTACTGCATACTGACCTGCAGCTGTTGTCATTGGGGTCACCCTGTAATGAGTTGGCAGTTCGCGCCAGACCCAATCGGGCGAAGGCATGATAGTAAGTGAGATGTGCGTCGGACAGGCTGTGAATACCATCCTCTTCATCAAAAACATTCTCCCAGTAGGCCTTGAGACCTGGCGTGCCCTGCGGCATACTCCCGAACAGAAAGACGTCCAGCTGGTTCACTATCTCTTGATTTACGCTGGCTTCAAACTTCCTTGCAAAGAATGTGGGCCTGGTGGTTTGCTGATGGGGACAAAGACAGAGAGAGAAAGAAAGAGAGCGTGAGTGTGAAGACAAAGAGACGCTGATAGACAAGACAGCCTGCTGAGACTTTGAGAAACAGGAAGAGAAAAAGAGATAGTGACAGAGCGAAGAGGCTGAGAACTGAAAAGCGTGGCACACCATCCAGTATGATGTGCAAGAATGGGGAAAAAGCATCAGAATCACAGGCAGAAATTCTCCAGAGATAATTGACAGCAAAAAATAAAAATCAAAGTGGCGTATGTCTGGTATGAGACGGTGGTGTTGCTTATTATTCACATCCAACTTGGCTCCCCGCAGACTAACACGTGTAACATAAGACAGATAAGAAGAGGGACAACATCTGAGAAGAACCAAAGATATCAAAAATATTCATGCTTGAAATAGTTTTCAGGTGACAGCAGACCCCTGTCAGATTGAAAAATCAAAACACAAACCTCAAAAGGAATGAAAATTCCCCAAATTTTAACATTCTGTCATCATTTACTCATCTTCATGTCATTTCAAACCTGTATGACTTTCTTTATTCCATGCAACACTAAAGTTTCTAAAAATTCAGAGGAATCAGATCAGTATGAGTCATAATTGTGAACAAGATCAACTGATTCATTGGAAAGATCAGATTCAAAAGAATGATGCATAAACCGTTCATTCAGACAAAAAAAAAAAAAAAAAGACTTTTTAAAAAAGAAAATAACTTGTGAACCAATGTTTTTTGGAAAACAGCGAACACAACAATGCTTTAAAACATTTCGTTCTTGTGCGCCACATTTTTTGATGAATTTAAATTTTTGGATCACTTTAAATACAAAATTCAGTGATTTTTTTCTTTTTTAAAAAGCTACAGAAGGCAAAAATGTGTGAGAAAAGAGAATGCGGAAAAAATATAATAAAATGATTTGAAGAGGCAAGTCCAGGAAGCTCTTTTATACGTTATGGGCCTTTATAGGGTGAGGGGTGAGAAATGCTTGGATATAAACTGAACTGCCATGACACATTTCAAGCCTCCCTTCTTCTCCCATTGTCCTTTTTCTTCAGAGCTGTCTGTGAGAAAGGAGGTATTGTCAAAGGATAATTACTCAACACTCACTATGGGTATGCCTTCAGTGATAATGACCCGCTAAACACTCACAGGCCCTTCCCCCAGCACAGGCCCGAATGAGTTAACTGCACTCTGTGAAAGACTCCATTATATAGAGAAGTTGTGGCTGTAAACATTTAGCAACGCTCGAAATACAGCAATGATTGTGCTCGGTTTTTAGCCCTCATTCAGAACAGGAAACACTACTTGCAAAAATAAAACAGGGCCAAAATAACGTTAAAATAAAATGTTACTTAAATTAGAACATATGAACATCAAGATTCACCATAATGGATGTTGACGTTCCCAAAAAAAATTGGCTTCATCAGCTGGGCAGTCTAGAAATAAAAACAGTGGCAAAAGCTGCCTGATGTGGCACATGGTGTCATGATGTCATGGTTTGGCGCATGAGCGCACAGTAGGGAGTTTATGAGGAAACGGCCTGCCGAATAGACCACTGCATCGTTTAATGTGAAACCATACCGCAAGCAACACGACATGGAGGCAAATAGAGCAAGGGAGAGAAACCCAAAAAAGGGAGAAAATGCAAAGTTGCAGTTCTTCGGCAGCAGAATGGAAAAAATAAAACACAGCCAGCTATGTGAAAATCACCAGGATGGGAATGACAAGTTTAAAACTCATTTCGACTGGGCCTGTAGCTCCATTTACAGTAGAGAGAGTGAGTCACAGAGGTCGGGCATGACCATGATAGGATTGACTCTGTACTGGAGGCTAATGAGAGACTTCCAGACCAAAGGTAGGGGGGAGAGAAGGGAATTGGCTGCTGCGGTCAAGCTCCACGGCCTCATTCCACAATACTAGACTCACTACCAGAATCCTTTTGATGAGAGACCGCCTTGCAATTGATCCCTCATCGTCCTTTTCTGCCGGGCAGAGTTAATTACAGATCCCCTGTGTAGGCTTGAGTTAGCAAGGCTTTCCTTTAGTTGAGTCTCATTGGATTTCTAATCACGACTGAAATCGCTACTGACTGGAGAGCTTGTCTCACACTATTAGGTGTTTGTTTAAGGTAAATTAAAGGCCTATTGTGCTTATTCTGACTAAACAGGACGCGGCGTAGGTCTCCTTCAGGCGTGAGGTCAGCGCTGTCACTGAAAAGGCTTTTAAAAGAGTTTAACTAATGATCAGGTTCATTGAACCGTTCCTGTTAGCGCCGGCTGCACTCATACAGTCGGACAACGAGAGGACTGAGAGCCTCACTGGAAGGGTACAAGATGCTCACCTGGAAACGGGGCAGGTCGGAGGGCTTGAAATCATTTGGTGAGCAGCCGCACCAGTCCACGATGTGCTTGTACTGACACTTGCAGCCCAGCTTTCGATTCCAGTTAGTGATGCGAAGGTTGTTGTCCACCATGCTCTCGCAGTGCGGACTGTTCTCCAGAACTGTGTGGAAGAACGACTGCGAAGACAGAATGAGAATCGGGGAGGAGAATGATAAATAGGAAGGGACGGTAGGGGGTGAAGAGAAAGAGAAGAAAATAGATGACTAAGAGGTTGAAACAGAATAATGACATCTGATAAAATGAAGATGGATGTCTAACAGAATAGCCCTGTCAGGAGGTCTAGTGTGTTAAATGTCTACATCAGTAAAAAAGGGCCAATTGCCTTCTCAAGCCACAATATCCAATATCTCAGCTGTGAATAACTAGACCTAGACAGAGCGAAGAATCCAATTTCGCCGCGGCACAGCAAAAAGCCCTTCATTAAAACTAACACATTGACAGTCATTTCAAATGAGCAAATACACAATGCAAATGAGCAAATAAAACTATGCAAATTCATTCCCGCTTTTTGGAAATTTACTCAATTTATCATCATAAACTTCAAACTTGGTGAATCAGTGAGAAAAATTAATGGAACGCCAATCTAGTGAATTAATGTAGCAGAATCGTTGTAATATTGTGCAATGAAAAAGTCATTTTCTTGATCATTATTAGTCGTGTTTTTTATTAAATATATCTAAATGGCCTTAAAACAAAATACATTTAATTTACAATCAAAATTGTCTAAAATAAGAATTATACTATATAATACTATATCATGAATATATAACAATATTAAAATTGAATTTTTAAAGGGTTAGTTCACCCGAAAATGAAAATTTTGTTATTCATACTCATGTCGTTCCACACCCGTAAGACTTTTTCTTTCATCTTTTGAACAAAAAATGAAGATCTTTTTGATGGAATCGGAGAGCTTTCTGTCCTTCCATAGACATGCAACTGATGCTTCAAAAAGTTCATAAAGAGATCGTAAAACTATGAATTGAGCGGTTTAGTCCAAATTTTCTGAAGAGACACCATCGCTTTATACGCTGAACAGATTGAATTAAGGCATTTATTCACATATAAACATTGATAAGCGAACATAAACCGAACCTGCTTGACTCGCAAGAGCAAACCTCTTCTGGAAGCTCAAATGAGCTGCGTAACACACGAGAATGAGTTGATGAGTGTTTACATGTGAATAAAAGCCTAAATTCAAACTGTTCATTATATAAAGCAATTCTGTGTCTTCAGAAAATTTGGACCTAACCACTCAATTCATATGGATTAGTTTTATGATCTCTTTATGAACTGTTTGAAGCATCAAAGTGTCAGTTGCATAGATGTCTATGGAGGGACAGAAAGCTCTCAGATTTCATCAAAAAGATCTTCATTTGTGTTTCGAAGATGATCAGTTGTGGAACGACAGGAGGATGAGTAATTAATGACAGAATTTTCATTTTTGGGTGAACTAAAAAACAACAACAACAACAACAAAAAAAATCTAATTTTTACCCCCTTTTTTCTTGTTTTAAACTTAAACCTCACTTATTTATTTATATTGTTTAAAACAAGGAAAAACAAGAATAAAGACAATCCAATAAATATTATTCACAAATAAATGTGTTATTCAAGTAAATTAAGTCAATTTTCGTTGTTTTAAGAATGTTTAGATTTTTTTTTTGAAAATTTTTTTTTTCTTCTTTAACATGATTTTGTATTGTATTTTGGCATCTCACCTCCGCAGGTAGTAGCGTGTACGCGTAGAAACGCTTCATGTTGGTCACAAGGTCGTCTTGAGAGTTGATGACGTACTCCACAAACATTCGGTTGAGCAGAAACCAGTCAGAGCCTCCATCTACGGATATGCCTTCTGGAATTTTCCTGTCTCCAAGCCGCCACATATGGGTGTCGCACTCAAAGAAAAGCCGGTCCAAACCTTGTTTTCTGATGAATCTGTTGGCAATTATCAACAATGCAAATTACAAATTTATTTTTATCGGTTATAAAAGGCACCCTTCTGTGCAACTGGCACGTGCTACAGTGTCTCAGCACCATAAGCCATCAGCACGATCGCATGTCAGCACTCACCGAGCGTTATCTCTCCCGTGAGACTTGATGAAATTCATATCTCTGTATTTGGACAGGAAGGCCACCAGCTGATCATTGGTCCTGAAAAGAGATCAAAAGTGTTGGAAGGAAAAACAGAAAACAAGTGAAAGAGAGAAAAAGTAACAGAGTTTGCTAATCAGGCTAATGAGCCACAGTGTTAATGAGCATGGAGCATGAGGGATTCTGGGCGAGTCCAAGCTCACATACAGAGCCAGATTCAAACCCAAATGCCAACTGCCCTGTTTCACCGCCTGTCGCAATGCACTGCCTGAATGTTTTTAGTCATTTTTCCCCATACACACTCCTCTCTCATGTTTGTTTTTTCACTGCAGGCTTCTGGTAGAGGGGAAATAACTTCACACTGAAGATAAAAAGAATAATAAAATCTTTATTTATCGTTACAATACCAGGGATGGTGGAAGTTGAAAAATGTCTTGCTCAAAAAAAAAAAAACATCGACTCATGACTCACATTTTTGGGAATCAAACCAGCAATTTTTTGGTTACTAGCCTTGACTGTGAACAAGAATCAACAATACTATTATCAGCATGCAAATAAACACAAGAAAGAAAGCCAATCACAATACAGTATGCAAATTACTGTTAGATAGTAATTGCGAACATTCTTACAATGAAAGTCAATGGGAGACTTTAATGTTAAAGGTGCCAAATCATATACATTTTTTTTAAATCTTAAAAACCTTATAATTCATATAAAAAAAATGTACTTTAAGTGAACAGATCTGAATTCATTGCAAAAATAAGTCAAGAAAATTCTCGTACTTTGGGTCCAAAAAAAAAACAAGGAAACAAAAGTTTCTTCACAACCAAACAGTAATACATAGCTGAGGTGAATATGTTGATGTTTGCATGTGAATTTTAGCTCCATAGTAAACAGTCAGTCATCCTATCATCACTCGTCAACAAGCTGCACAAGTCAATCACATACGACTATCTCACACGGCTCGTTTCAATAGCTTAAGGCACTATATCATCCACCGTTCATTATAAGACCACATTAAATATTTAACTGCTGTGGTAAAAAGATGAACATGCACAAATGCACTCTGACCTGCAGTGTCTCTCCTGTTTGAAAAAGAAAAAAAAGATCAGCATGGGTAACCCAGTGTGGCATTTGAAATGAAACCCTGCTCCAGTGCTCACTGCATGTACAGCTGCCAGTCACTCCCTGCGCTGGCTAAACTCAGACCTCAGGTTATTAGAGTGCTGTATTCTGTAACAGAGCTACCAGTGAGATTTGAAATCTCACTGCAGTGCCGTCAAAACGGTGCAATAATAATGAGCATCAGTCCAAGTGGGAGAGAGCAGGAGAAAGATAGAGACAGAGAGGATGTTTACGCTTTACTTTTGAGGCCTCTTCAAGGTATGCAAATTTTCTGTAGGCACGGAATACTTGGATGGACTTCCACAATCGCACAATATGCCATCAGAGCAAACCGTAAGGAATACTGCATCCTATAATGCAATGCACCCAATTACATCTTAATAGCGATGAATGAACTTAATGAAATTAATTTCTTTTTTGAATCCTTTTTCAAATCAAACTGACAAAAACTAGGATGTTTTTACACAAAGCAGTAATTAAAATTAAAAATATGTGTATTTATTTTCAATAACTGAATGCTGAATTAAACCCCTGAATTAAGTCCCTTTCAAGGAAAGTCCGTTCACTCGGCGGACATATTTGCAACGCCTCCGGGCAGCTATTTCGGACATCTAAGACCAAGTCCTATCTATTTGAATGGAGGAATCCTGAAATCTCAAAAACTGCTTGGCAAACTCACAATTAAAGAAATTGAAATGCAAAATAATATAATATGACCAATCAAGTAAGAGTATCCAAATTAATGCAAGAAAGACCAATCACAATATAGTATGCAAATTACAGTTAGACAGGAATTGTGAACATTCTAAAAATGAAAGTCAATAAGAAACTTTAGTGTTAAAAGTGCCATACCATCAAATTTTAATTATAAATTTGAATAAACCTTATAATTCATGTTAACGGTCATTTGTATTCATTTTCAATAATTGAAATCTGAATTAAACATGCAACATAGTAAGGACATGTGGCAACAATGTAGTGTAGTACAGTTTGATAGTTTATTGCATGATGCATAATATTTATTGATATACTGTAGTAGCCTGTACACAGTTTATATGGTGCGGTATGGAGTAGGCAGTACACTAGTATTCCATTCTGAACATTGTCAAGACATGCAGACTGTAATTGAAGGTTATGTTCAAAATAGCATACTAGGGCTGGGTGGTTTATCGAGTTTGTGCAATATATTTTTATAAATGATATAGGATGAGACAATACCGTTTATATCGATATACAGTAGTTTGATATTACGAGTGAATTTTTTTGGCAATTCTGTCATTTATTACTCACCCTCATGTCGTTCCACAACCGTAAGACCTTCATTCATCTTCAGAACACAAAATAAGATATTTTTGATAAAATCTGATGGCTCAATGAGACCTCTATTGCTAGCAAGATAATTAACACTTTCAGATGCCCAGAAAGATGCTAAAGACATATTTAAAACAGCGTGAATCAAACTGCCAAAGTCACACCCACAATGGTGAACCACTGAAATTTCGAAACACTTATGACATAACAAAAGCTTCGTTTACTGAAATCACGTGACTTTGGCAGTTTGAAAAGCTTCAAACCACTGAATCAAAACAAAAGATTTGTAAAGCTTCGACGCTTCATGAAGCAGTGTTTTGAAATCGCCCATCACTAGATATTGTTGAATAAAGTCGATATTTTGGTTTTTTGGCGGACAAAAAGTATTCTTGTCACTTCATCACATTAAGGTTGAACCACTGTAGTCACATGAACTGTTTTAAATATGTTTTTAGTAACTCTCTGGGCATTGAAAGTGTAAATTATCTTGTTTATCAAAAATATCTTAATTTGTGTTCTGCAGTTGAACGAAGGTCTTACAGGTGTGGAACGACATGAAGGTGAGTAATTAATGACAGAATTTTCATTTTTGGTTGAACTAACCCTTAAATTTCTAGTGTGATGAATGGGGTAATATCAACCAAAATTGTATTTTTTTTTTAGTTTTGCTTTTTCTTGACTAATTATTTAATTGGACTGAAAAATGTTAATCATTTTTAAATAAAATTGGACTGAAAATCACTTTTTTCAAGTTGAAGGATCCAACCGAGTTCATAATGGAATAATGCCAACAGTTTAACTTATTTTTAAAAAAATACAGTATATACAGCATAGTATTTAGTAAGCTAGTTATCTATTCCAAACTGAGCTGCTCCATTCCAGAAGAGGGCATCATGGAGCCCATGTTACCACATGGGAAGAGGAGAACAACAGAATCCAGACTCATTGTTTTCTCCTTTTCTCTCTTCATGAAAAGGCTATAAATACAGCTGCACAGACTAAAAAACAGGGCCGGAGAAAAAGAGCAAGATGGAGCGGATAAATGGAAGAAAAGAGCTCGGCGCTCCCAACAAAGACACTGTGTAACAGAGCCCTCCGCCCCTGGCGTCCAGCCTCGCCTATAGAGGAGAGAGCTTTTTGTCAGCCCCTTTCACAGGCATCCATGCAGAAGGATGGACATCAGGAGGGAATTAGAGGGGAAAATAAGTGGCTAAGTCACCAGACACAGGTACCGCACGTCCCTCGGCATAGCAGTCACGACATGTGGACAAAGCGTTCTGGGAAAGGGCTGTGCACAGGTCTTTAGGAAGGCCAACACTGAAGATGTCCCCCCAGGACCTCTAACACGCGTTGTCATTCGCAATTAGTCGGTAATGGGAGCAACCGCGATGAAGCAGAGTGAAGTCTGCAGTGTCAGCAAACACACTGTGGCTCTAAACTGGAAGTCAGGCATGCATTCAAACATTGTCTGTGGCTTTGTCTCTGTCTCCCTCTGTCTCACCTCACTTCCTGTCTCAGACTCGCTTTCTCTGTCAAAGCCATTGGTGGCAAGAAAAAAAAACATTGAATGTCTGGATGATAACTCTTCATGTCTCTCTGGCCAAATTGAGATGAGGTCTAATGGATCTGTCAGTCTGTGCCCACTCCTGTCCAATCAGAGGAGATCTTTAACCTACAGCAATAGAGTGCAACAGTTGGGTACCAGAAGTAAAAATCCCATTTTCTCTGTAGGGGAATCGATTTTTAACAATAACTCTAAAGACAATAAACTTTTATAGACAGAACTACTGTGAGCTATGAGGTTGCTAATCAATGGTATATGGTTTTGTTGGAGCCATCAGCCTTCATGATTTCAACTTCTTTTTTAATCAACTTTTTTAATTAATCGTTTTCAACAGCAGAATTCCTGGTGAAAAACTACAGAGAAATCTTTACCAATTGTGACAAGTAAATAGCACCTTAGAATGCTACATGCCAACATGCCTAGAAAGCTACTAAAGACGTATTTAAAACAGTTCATGTGACTACAGTGGTTCAACCCTAATGTTACGAAGCGTCGAGAATACATTTTGTGTGCCAAAAAAACAAAATAACAAAATGAAAAGACTTTATTCAACAATATCTAGTGATGGGTGATTTCAAAACACTGCTTCATGAAGCTTCGAAGCTTTACAAATCTTTTGTTTCGAATCAGTGGTTCAGAGCGTGTATCAAACTGACAAAGTCACGCCCCCTAGTGGTGAACCAATGAAATCAAGTGACTTTGGCGCTCCGAATCCCTGATTCGAAATAAAAGCTACAAAGCTTCATGAAGCAGTGTTTTGAAATAACCCATCACTAGATATTGTTGAATAAAGTCATTATTTTGTTTTTTTTTGGTGCACAAAAAGTATTCTCGTCACTTCATAACATTAAGGTTGAACCACTGTAGTCACATGAACTGTTTTAAATACGTCTTTAGTAGCTTTCTGGGCATTGAAAGTGTTAATTATCTTGCTGGCAATGCAGGCCTCACTGAGCCATCAGATTTTATGAAAAATATCTTAATTTGTGTTCCGAAGATGAGATTCTTACCCCACTGGTAAAAAGTTAAGCATAATTCTAAGAATTTAGCAGGAATGCACAGATATTACAATCCTGTTTATTTTGTCTAATACACTTAAAAGTAAAACACTAAAAATAGAAATCAATAACTGTAATCACTAAAATAAATAAATAAATCAAATTAATTATTTTAGGCATCACAAAATTATAATGTAATATAAAAATAGATTTTCATATTTTGCAATAAACAAAATATATTGTTTCTCAATATATAATAAGCATCTTTAAAGCAATAGTTTTAAAATTTTGCCATCGTTTTTATTTTTTATTATGTCATTCGCAAGGCTTGATGGGACTTGTAGTTCTTTCTCTCATTAAAGCCATTAAAGTACACAGTCTTGTACCTTTGTTGTTTTGTTCGATTTTCAATTTTTTTCTTGCTTCAAATTAAAGTTTATAATGTTGTATATATATTCCGATTTGAAGAAATATGGAACGTTCACTAAATTATTGAATAGCTATATTTAGAAAGAATTCTAGAATTCATTCTAGAATTAGTGGGGTGATTTTTGGGAGCAGTGCTAAATAAAAATATTTTAAAAAGCTGGATTTTTTTAAAACTGCTGAAGACATTTTTTGATCCTTTTAGGGCTGAACGATTTTTTTTTTAAATTTGACAAATCACACTAAGCCATATTCCATTATTGATTTTATTTCAGAATAATGCATTGTCCTACTGCTGCACTTTATGCACTTTATACACTTTAACTCCACAGATAGAAAGAAACAGAATGATGTTTTGTGGTAACGACCCTAAATTAAGAGTAAATAAGCATATTTTTAAAACATACTTTCCTATGACTCTACTTAGCGCTCTTCTTATCTTTTGTTGAAGCTATTTTCCTCACAGCTTCCTCTCTGCTGACCCCTTTTTCTGTTATGATAGTGGACTGAGAAATAAGTCTCCATCACCACAACCGAAGGAGCCGGTTCGGACTCCTTAATGGACCGATTTGTCCTCATGTTTTAGAGAAATGGTGTTTCTGCACAGTATAATACAAATGATATCAACTACATCACTGCACTACATACACACACACACACACACTGACAGGCTACTTATAGCTTGCACCTGAACCTGACTCAGAGCTAGAGATGAAAAGAATCATTTTATTTTTCTTTGATGTTTCGCTTTAAAGGGGCTTTGGCTCCCAGCTAACTTCCCTCTCCGGTCTGGAGGTGTGGCATGTGACGGAGTGATAGAGAGGCAGGATTAACCTTGAACGGCTGTGCGGGACAGGCCAGAATTCATCACACGGCTGTATCGATCTCTAACACCCAGATTTCTGAGGGCTGCAGAAAATGACATGGCTGTAGTATTGATTGTAGCCGGGGGAATAGCTGGGTTACTCAACCTCTCATCCTGCTCTCATTATGGACTGAAGAGTTATGCACACTAATGGCATTTATCATGGTGATAATTCAAAACACAGTTCGGCTTACAGACAGAAATGCCACACTGAGTTACAGGTAATGTGATGAGATACTGAAATACTGAAGTCTTCCTCAAATGTGAAAAATATCTGGGGTAGAAGTTCCTTGGTTTGCTTTGGTGTTATGGCCCTGTCATAATTAAATTGAGCTAATTCTGAATAATAAAAAAGTACAATCTCTACAAAGATGCTTAAATGTAATCCCTCAACAGCTCTATGAATCATCAAGCTTGCTGACACTAGATCAAACAGCCAATGGTGAACTCAATTAACCATAATCCCCTGCTAAACTAAATTGTGACATTGCTTGGAACTAATCTCCCAACAGCCCACAGCTAGATGCTAGTCAGGTGTTAACTCAATTGTTCTCTGTGGCAACCAACAAACTTGAATCATTCCTGAGAGAAAACAATGACAAACCAAGCAATGCAACAGAATAATCAGTTAAATGTAGAGTAATGAGAGAGAATGATTACTCACCTGATTGGGTAATCAGCAGCACTCAGGTTGATGAAGAAATCCCAGGACCAATCTCGCATGGCCAGCAGGTCCCTCATGCTCTTCAGATACATGGTGAGCAGACTGGCACCGCCCCATATGGTAGACATGCGCCACGGTGTGACCCGGACGTTGGGATACTGGTGAGCCAGAGCCACCATCTGCCTGTGCAGGTAGTTAGATCGCTGCAGGGTGAAAAAAAAAGACAGGCTCTAGTTAATTTGGAGCCTGAGAACTTTATCTGGGATCAGTCAGTCAAACGTGACCAGCGTTATCATGAGATAAACAAAGTCTGACCATCCACTAAGGGCACCTTGTGGGGAAAAACAGATTGAATGAAGTGGATGAAGGTTTTTCAAACAGTCAGATGGCACAGAGTTTCATGTACTGTGTGTACACCTACACACTTGTCCTGTTTTCCCAGTAAAAATACCTAAAACATCCTAAAAAAAGATAAATTTCCTTGAGAAACAAAAATTGCACAAGATGTAGATATTGTTTTCAAATAATTCAATTGAATTAAATGTACTTTTCTTACCTCATTGATAAAATGTTAGGCATTAATCTAAGAAAATTTAGCACAGATATCAAAATTCTGTCTGATAGCAGAGAATTATTTTCATATTATGGCCAATAACCGATAAATTCAAGACATTAATATTCAATACTACTTTGTCTAAAAAAATAAAAATAAAACTCTAAAAGCTTAAATCAATCATTTTAAATGCTACAAGTGAATTTAGGCATCACAAGAATATAATTTGCAATATGAAAAATGAATATTCATTTTGAGAATTGCTAAAGATTACACTGAACAGTGTTATTAAAAGGTAATCTAAACAATTAATGCACAATTAAATATCGACCGATATACATCCAATATTGTCAAATAATTTTTTTTTAAATTCTCTTATATCTGCTCATATTAATATATATTGTGCATCCCTAAAATTTGTGAGAATTATGCTGAAAGTAAGTATTTATCTAACACAATTTTACTTCTCAAGTACACGTCTTGTTTTAAAGATGTTTAGATATTTTACCAGAAAACGTGAAAAAGTGATTTTTTTTGTAGTATAGTGCTTGTGACAAACTTTGCATGCAAGTGTGAAGCACTACATTGTTCTTGAGATATACACATCACAGTCTTTGATTACCTGTGTGTTTTCTGTTACACCCCCCCCCTCCTTTAACTCGTTTTATGGAGTCATGAAGCTTGTCTCTATGATGATGGACTGATTGAAAAGCAGCTCTTTATCCTGCACTTTCGAAATTACAAGACAGCGTACTCACCCTACGCATTCCTGCCATAAATTCAAGTAGCTCATTAAGTGTATTTTTGTATGTGTGTAATTAAGGGAGGGGGGTTGCAGCGTTATGTGTGTGTATGTGTGTGTGAACAAACAGCCTTTCATGTTCACACTCTATCACTTGCCAAGCTGAGAGAGTAAATGGTGTGAAAGACACTGAAGTATGGCTCTTTAATAATTCTCCATCAGGCTTTTGAAACAGCTTACTGAATAAATGGAGTGGTTTGGAGCCCACTGTTTACCCAGCATTCTGCACTCTTTCCTATCCTCCACTATTGCTCTCAGAGATGGTTGACTATTCATCCAACAACTGACTAGTTAATTAGTTCAAATAGTTTATTTATATTTTATAAAAAAATTTTTAATTGTATATTTGTTAACAGCTTTACAACTCCATAACTCCTCTCCTGCTGCTCAATCTTTTCAGAATATTCTCACCATTATACAAATCGAAAAATTGCATGTGTGTTGCAGACATACCTGGTCCACATGAATGTAGTAGAAATGAGACGTGTGGTATATGGCCTTGAAGAGACGCTGCACCTGACGAGAGGCCCGTCCATGGACCACCAACATGAAGGCTATCCGCACCGGTACAGCAGGCACCGTCTCCATTGAGTCCTCCTCCCAATGCACATTCACATTCACTTTGCCTGTGCAAACACACACACATATTAGCCAAAATGCACTCAAAAGACTAATTTATCCACATCTAGACATAAAACATTTTTAGGCTGTCAGTTTTCAGAAATTAATTTATTCAGCTTTTTCCCCCCCCAGAAAATTCAGCTTTGACGTCACAGGAATAAATTGCATTTTCAAATATAAATTGGTTATTTTAAATTAGAATAATATTTCACAATATTAATGTGAAGAGCCATCTTAAAGGTGCACTATGTAACATTTTTAACAATTAAAAAAAATAATTTAAATGAGTCAATACATCATCAATAGTCTTTGTCTTACCCTGATTCACTATGGTAAGTTATAAGCATTTATATTTTAGACCAAGCGGGATGGTTTTCACTGGAAATTGAGTACACCCGTCACTTGCCCATTTGTATCTCATCACGATACAGCCTTTTTTTTTTTTTTTTAATCTCATCACGATACAGCCTTTTTTTTTTTTTTTTTTATCTCATCACGATACAGCCTTTTTTTTTTTTTTTTTTTATCTCATCACGATACAGCCTTTTTTTTTTTTTTTTATCTCATCACGATACAGCCTTTTTTTTTTTTATCTCATCACGATACAGCCTTTTTTTTTTTTTTTTTTTATCTCATCACGATACACCCTTTTTTTTTTTTTTTTTATCTAATCACGATACAGCCTTTTTTTTTTTTTTTTTTATCTCATCACGATACAGCCTTTTTTTTTTTTTTTTTATCTCATCACGATACAGCCTTTTTTTTGCGCGCGCCGGTCGTTTAAAGCAAGTTGTTTAAAAACATTGCACAAACAGCGGTGGCTGTTACTATTTAAATCTAGCGGGTTTAGTGTCTCGTGTTTCAAATCCAATGACGCTGGTAGTGACAATTCTCTCTGACCAATCAGTGATCTGCAGTGTTTACACATCACATTTAGTATCCATACGATGTACCATGCAGTAGAAAAAGCGCCAAAAAGTGAGCCGTACCGAACCGTACCATGCAGTGGAAACTCGCCATTACCAACCCCAAACATTTGAACGGTAGTGTACATTTTTCATTTGAACAATTATGGCTGTCATCAAAAGTTTTCACTGGTTTTGCTCAATATTGTCACAGTTGATTTCATTGTGATCACAAATTTTAGAGGTTAAAGGGAGCTAAAATAAAGCTAAAAATTAGCTAAAACAATGCTGTCATTTTAGTGCATTAATGAAAAAACACTATTTTAGCTAACAACTCATTTACTTTCGCCAATATGGTTACAGTTATTATTCATGAATATTGTGGGAATAGAAAAGGGGCTTCCTTTTATATAAGAACAGGACAATTCAAGAGACACTCCTGTTATTAAATACAGTCATTACTCACAAAACCTGACTGTGTTATGCAGTCATTGAGAGTATCCCTCAATGTTCTCAGATGAAACAGATGAACCTCTCTAACACTTAAACCGAGCCGAGGGCACCTCAATCCATCCGAGACACCGCTATAACGCCGGAATCCAGAACCGCAACAATCCACCACATGATCACCTATTGGCCTATAAGTGTTTCACTGATACCATCTCCACAATGGCTGATATAAGACACCATCCCCGCCTTCCTTCAGACATATATTCAGCACTCACAAATAGCTTGGCGCAGACCACAAGGGCTGAGCTTCGGTCGTTTGTGGCTTTCTAAAAATGCCCACAGAATAAATACATGGCGGACTTCTCTCCATGTCATGGTATAGCATGCCACTTCTAAAGAAGGGCAAGCTGAATTACTCATTACAGGCCATGAGGTTAATTTTAAAAGCTCATATGAAATTACACTGAAGGCACTACGATTTGGCGTGAGGCCATGCTGACTGAAGACATGGGCCATGAGGGGGTAATGACTATAATCTGAAAGCTGAGCCTGTCGTTACTGTCCTAAACTGCCCTGGTCTCCCAGACCCTGTGATGGAGCCTGAAGGAGAGCAGGGGAAGGCACCGCTCCTGGCCCTCAGGGAGGACCTGGCTGACCCTGGATGGGTGGAGGCTGGGAAAGGCATGAAGGTCCTTTATTAAAGGCAATTACACCATCTTAACTCCAGTGTCCTCTGTCTTTATGGGGTGTGGATGGGCCTGTCAATCATCTGTCCCTGTGTTTCATTTTGTTTCCTACATGTTCTCAGTGAAACACTGGCCCTTCTGTCAGAGTACTGTATTTTAAAAATCTAGGAATAGAAGCGGAGTTGTGTGATTTCGCCTGAAGCGGTGAGCATTTTCAAAGTTGGAGCATCTGTGTTGCCTCTTGCTCCAAGATCTTTCCGATACCGCTCCATCACGAGCACGACACATTAATGGCCTACAATGCAAGAACTTTCTGCACAGTGTTAATAGACTTTGTTGTAAAATTTAAAGAGACACACTTACCAATACCAAAAGTTTGGGTTTGGTAGGATTTTTTACTGTTTTTGAAAGAGGTCTATCAAGCTTGCATTTATTTGATCAAAATTCATAAAAAATATTGCTACAATTTAAAATAACTTTTCTATTTTATTTCTATTCTTTGACGAATAGAAAGTCTAAAAGAATAGCATTTCTTTTTGTAATGTTATAAATATCTTTAATGTCATTTTTTTTAATCAATCTAATGCATCCTTGCTGAATAAATGTATTCATTATATAAAAAAAGAAGAGAATGGATGTGCTCCTTTCAGTAAAAAAAGTCTAACGTTTGGTTAGAAATATTGCTTGTTTTTACTCTAGTAAATGCATGGACCAGCCTGAATAATATAGTTATCACAGAGACTAAGGGTATGTTTACATGACAATGATATACTAAAAACTGAAGTTCTTCCTTTGAGTTTTCCATGTACAGACGACACCATTTTCAAAATGATCCCCATTCACACGAATCTGTGAAAATGATTAAAAACGCTGTATTCTGGTGGCAGGCCATTATAGATGTCGAAGAAACACTATAGACTGAACACGTAATATGCAAGTGCATGATATCATTGTTTTCACAGGTTTGCGTTTTTATTGTTTACATGGAGACCGTTTTTAAAAACTTGCACTTTGAAACTTGCATCCAACACGCCGTTGTCATGTAAATGAACAGCCAAAATACATAAAAAGTTTTACGTTTTTAGTTGAAAACGGTGTTGTGTAAACAGCCCCTAATTTCATAATACCACTGTTGTCAGATTTTAGAAAAGTAATCTTCATAAAGTGCTTTGGAAATGTCAATATTTCTCCATTCAACTAAAAAAACATGCCAAGAAGGGCCACCGAGTTTAGAAACTTTGGTAACACTCTCAGTTCAGTAAATCTATTCTGCAGACTTCTCTTACCAGTCAACAGAGAAAATGTTAAAAATGCGCAGATTCCTTGAGGGCCCTCATGACCAACAGCCTGGACCACATTTGAAACTTATTCATCCAACAATGTTCATAAAAAACCTGCCATTTGGTTCAAACTTATGTTGCTTCTGTGCTAATTGTCAACACTGAGGCAAACCATTCACGTGTTTGCCATCAAAGTCTTTGTCTGTTACCGCATAATGCAATTACTGTTTATAAATACATTCAAACACCATCCATGTGGCTTGGTCGGTCTACTGTACTTGAAATAGAAGCGTTCCTGCCCCGCCCCATCCCCTAAACCTCTGCATGTCCCAGACTCATGTCTCTGTGGTGATGTTCCTGTCATATCTGTCAAAACCCATTCTGGTTTCCGGAAGTTTCTCTAGGCAGAGGCTCTGAGCCCTGAGAAGATCTGTCACTGTTCTATTTGAACGCATCCATAGCCCTGATTTGTGTGCAGATGACTGAGCACTGCATAATTGCATGAATATGTTTTCTGTAGTCAGCTATGGGAGATGGAGAGGGGAAAAAAGACAACGTGCAGCAATTACATCCGTCTAACCTCGCGCGGAAATCCAGAATCTCATTTCCAGCCTGTCTCTGATTGTAATTACAAGTGTTGTGAATGTCTGTTGCCAGCCCTGTGACTCTTAATACACTACTTCCATAAACCTCCAAAGACAGGATGGCAATTAATTCTAGGAAAACCATCATTATTTTGAGTATTATTTATCCTAAATTCTCATAAAGCCCAGCTAATGTTTCGCTTCATGCCAATGCAGGTTGATGATTATAATTAGTCCTTATCCCAAAGGAAAACGTCATGACATTGAGTTAAAGACCCGACAAGTTTTCTGTCCTGTGGTGACATACTTCCTTTTTAATCAGGAAGTTTGTCCGGGAAATTTGACTTTTTTTTCCTTTTTTTTTAAAGGCTTTAGTTACATTTTCAGCAATGAACCATTTGCTATTGCTAGTCAGTTGCAGAGGGGGTGGGACATTCTCTTTATGAGAGTAGATGTAGTGTAGGATGTTGTGTAGAATGAGTAATCAATATTTTTGTCAATTTTCCTGGAAAAGAAAGACTTTTAAATGTGTTTTAATGGAAGTAACGACATATCTACAGAGTTTAACGGATTATAAAAAAAAAATGTAGGATGGGAACTTGCATCTATCGGTTGTTGATTGAATTTTGAGATATGGCTGTTGACTTAAATGAATGCGAGCTCGCAGTCGATTGTGGCGGGGTGGGTTTATTCAGACTAAAGGACTGGAGAAGTATGGCATACGTCACCAGGGAGAAGTCTGTTATTTTGACCATAAGAGTTAAGACATTTTGATTAAACATCACAAGGTCAATTTAAAAAAAAAAAATCTGAGATGCACGTATGGATTAATCGTGCACAATTAGGTAGATTGGATGAATTTTCATGCCGACTTCAAGTTAATTTGTCCAGTAGCAATGGCTTCAAAACTAATAAACATGGACTAAAAGCCACAGAATTCCAATTTTGAATTTATGAGGTCTTTAACATGGAATAAGAAGTCTACTCACCCTCTACTGGGCAATAACGGGTGACTTTCTCAGGCATGAGCTGGCGTTCTTTGTGGCGGCAGTAAACCTCCACTATCTGTTGCCGGCACTCCTTGGTCTTGGCGCGAGAGAGGGCGGAGATCGCCTCTTTGCCGCTGAGCTCGCATTTGGGCGGCTGGTCGTATTTGATGTCTGCAGTGGGTGTGGCAGATCGCTTGGCCTGCTGGAGGTGGTGCCTGTGCTGCTGGGTTTGCTGTGGATGAAGGGTGGGATTGGCCTTCCGGTGAAGCTCGGTGCGCGTCTGATTGTAGCCACCTTTGTTCTGTGCATACTGAATGACCTCATTAGAGTTCTTGCTCAAGCTTTGCTGCGCATGCGCCTTCTCCAGAAGACCTTGTTTGTGCTTGCCGGGCGCATGTCTCTGTGTCTGTGAACGTGCCCCGAAATTACTGTTGTCTATGTTCTCAAAGTCTTTGGGAACAGAGTTCTCATTGTTGCTGTCCACGCGGACTTTCTCCTTGGGCCGGTGCGAGTGGTAGCCGTCCTGAAAGATGAAGGGCGAAACCGTTAGTAAATTAGTTACTGCTACCAACAGAAAGTCAATGTCACAATGTCAGGTTTTATACCTTATTTACTTTTATAAGTAATCAGGCATACAATTTTGGATAAACAATAATGTTCTCTTTAACCACACAGTAATTCAATGTGAGCATGACCTCGTATGGGCCATTTCTGATATTTTTCTGTTTCCTGCAAGTGTCACTGTTGATGAAATATTCCACTAGCAACAGTGTGTGCAACAGGAAGGAGGTTGCAGCCATGACCTGAGAGTGCTGATCTGATTGCAGGAGACATTTCTGTAGCTGTGAAAGCTTTAGGAGAAGATATGATCTTTGACATGACAGGATGAATATCTACATGGTGTTTTGCAAATAAATGCACTATTTATCTTTTTCACTTTATCTCTTTATATATTTTGGTAATCATATTAGCAATCCATTTGCCCATTTCAGCTCCAACAAACAAGTTAAATGCTCAGTCTTATACTGAGAATAAGGATGTTGATTATTAATATTAAACCTTTCACATAACTGCTATACATAAACATAATACCATCAAAAATATTTTTTTTTTCTTTGAAAAATTATTTTTATTCTACTAGCATGCATTAAACTGATCAAACACGTGATTGATTCTTTTAACTCTAAGGAGGGACTACATAAAGGTCAATAAAACATATTGATCATAGGATATCTTTGCCTTATATAACTTGTGACAACAACCATTTCGACATTACAACCACTTTGACATGTTCTTGCTAACTTCCCCACGCATCACATCCCCTGACTCCTACGCCCCTGTCAACTGCTCTTACTTTTCCCCTCAACTTGTTCTGTCCACCGACTACTGTGCCAGTCTTAAAGTACACGTACAGTAACAGTAGACAGCCAGAGAGGTATTAATAAGAGGAAATGGAAACAAACAGATAATCAAAGAGATGGAGATCAGGACAGGAAGTAAGACTAGGCACAGCTGCAACTCTCATTTCCTTACCGTTATGGTGAAATTTGTCTACAGAGCATTTATTAAAGCTTGTTGGTGAGCTTGCAGAGTGTATTATTGGTGAGGGAAAACTTTCAAAGACAAATCTCTGTCGCGTCACCCGCACTTTGGCCCTCTAAAGGCTGCAGTTTAGAGCCGACTCCACTCCTGTCTGCTCCTCCTCCTCCTCCAGGAGCTTTCAGGAGGAAATTACAGTGCCCTGGATTAATAGCCTGAGCAACCACAGGAGGTAAGTTAGGCTGCTGGAGAGAAGACTATCGATCGCTTGCAAAAATCTGTCATTTCCCAAGGTGCTCTGGGAGCCCTGCTCTGCACCGCTGAGCACCTTGGCAGTCGCAGACCTTCTGTATTCTCTCTCAAGGGGAGGAGGCTCCCCTCTCTCTTGCATCATCCATCAGAGGAAGGGTGGGAGTCGCATACTCGTTTATCAAGCACACTTTTATCTGGCTCTTCTTCTGCCTCTCTGATGGCAAAGAACATCACGGGCCACACAAACACTAGAACTGGGCGGTATGATTCTGCTATTTCGTCAATACTGACACATGATTTACAAAGAAAAAAGTACAGTCTACTGTAACTGTGCCACAGATGAGCACTTCTAATATTCACAGCTTCACTGGTGACAATAAGAGCAATTTAGTTTTAGTTTCTGGTGTAACTGTGGGTATATGTATATGTGATTGCTGATATAAATGACATGCCTGCAGTCATTGGCATGGTGGTGAGGAATGCTGCAAGACTGGAATGCTGCTTTGCCTGTTCTCTCAATGCCTCACGTCAGAGACTGTTTGACAACTGTATAGTTATATGTAACTGTACACCTTAATGGTTTAAATGAATGAATAAGGTTTGAGGGAGAGTGCACACATGAAACTTAAAACCAAACAACACTCCCTTAATCTGCCCTGATTGTCTTCTAACTTTGCAGTCCAGCAGCTAATATGTGGATACTGTGGGAATAATAAAATATTATTTATGAAAAATGCTCTGATCCAGGCTGACTTAATCAATAACATGAATCCAGCCAGGAACATAGTTTCTTAAGCAATTAAAGTATTCATTTTTTAACAATAAATTATTAATAGTTTAAATACTGAAGTTTAATTAATATAACACTATAAAAGATTTTGACAAACCTCTAACCTGAAATCTAATAAAAAAATCTAAATTTTGTAAATCTTACAACTTTTTTATTATGAATTATAATTACATTTTGTTATGTTTTGTTTTGATATTTTGTTATGCAAAGCTCTAAAACAGGGATGGACAACTCCGGTCCTGGAGGGCCAGTGTCCAGCAGAGTTTAGCTCCAACCCTAATCAAACACACCTGAACCAGCTAATCAAGGTTTCTAGGATTAGTAGAAAGTTATAGGCAAGTGAGTTTTTATCAGGGATGGAGATAAACTCTGCAGGACACTGGCCCTCCAGGACCGGAGTAGTCCATCCCTGCTCTAAAATATATTATCGGGTAGAAATCCTTTTCTTTAATCATTATCTAGTAAATCATGAAAAACTGGAAAAGTCATGGGACCTTTGAATATTGTTGTGGACAATGAGGCGCCCTGGAGTCAAAAAGATTGAGAACCACACCTACTACTAATAATTAAAGATCTATTCAAATTCAACACACACACACACCACCAGGTTTGCTTTTATGAATTATGGGGACATTCCATAGGCGTAATGGTTTTTATTCTGTACAAACTGTATTTTCTATCGCCCTACACCAACCCTACCCCTAAGGGTAGACCTTTTTTACTTTTTTAGAGCACATTTTTACTTTCTCACAAAAACTCATTTTGTATGATTTATAAGCCTTTTGAAAAATGGGGACATGGGGTAAGGTCCTCATAAGTCACCCTCTCCTTGTAATACCTATGTAATACCCATGTCATTATACACATTTGTGTCCTGATGTGTCACAAAAACGCGTGCACACACACACACACACACACACACACAAATGTTGACAATGGTCTTCCATAACTCCTGCAAGTTCTGTAGTAGTAGCACTAGCACTTAAGCACAGGAGATGAGTCGCCTGGATACATATGGGTGAATTGCATCTCAGCAGAAGCTTGTTGGATTAACAGCAATGGGACTGAATGGAAACACTGTTAGTCAACTATTAGGAGAGTCATAAATACTTCAGTTCTCCGTGAAGCTGTGAAGCAAAAGGACGTCAGAAAACATTACATGACTCAGATTAAGGCTACAGAATCTGAGCTTTGACTGTGAGCAAGGCTTACAGATGTGTGAGCTGGTGCACATATGGATGCAGACATGAAAAGTGCATTCATGCAATGAAACTATGTGACTATGACTCAAGACAGTGGGCCAGGAACTAAAGCATCACTTTCCATTAATAATCTCATAGCCTCTGACCAAACATAACATCTCACCCCAATAAACTGATAACAAATTTGCTAATGCAATAAACTTGCTGTGCTAATAAAGCTTTTGTACAGGGAAATGCAGGCCGCAAATCCAAAAAAGTCATTTACAATCACTACTCATGCTAGTTCTGACCATATGTAACACCTCAGTTTGCTTCTCCCAGCAGAAGGTCAGCAAAGTTTGCCTCACCCAGTGCCCCAGGGCTGCAAGGGTCACCTTCCTAGAGGCTGCCCTCTCCCTGACCTCTCTGCCTGGGTGGCTGCACAGGGTCAGTGCAGGATGAGTCACAGAAAGCTCAACAGGATGGGAGTGGGGGTGGATGCGGTCACATGTGCAGACTAGACGAAGAAGGTGAGCTTGCGAGCTGGTTATAGTATGCGGGACGGGCGCTGAAACCAAACTCTGACCTTTCCTACACCACAGAGAGCAGCTCCATCAATCACCGTGACTGTCTACAAGCTACTCAATCAAACTGAACCGATGGCAGCGTTCCACATCGAATCCTCATTTACAGAGTGTGTGTCTGAATCTTAATAAAAACAGCCACAGTTGACCTGCTCGTAAAGGTCAAACTATGGACAAGTACAAAGAACACTAGGGCTAAGGTTGGCATAGTGTTGTAAAAAAAAAAGGAATCACTATTTTGATGTATTGATACTGAAATATCTAAAACGATTCCAATACTCCCTTTCTGCAGTATCGATACACTGATACCAGCTCGCTCCTTCTCTCTGACAGCGAATGGACACACACCTTCCTCCTCTCATTTACCTGTATCATTCACTCTGATTGAATAGTGCTTGTATTGCACAAAATTTTAGTCAGTCCCGCAGGTTTTGCGCTCACACCTTTTATTTAGATAAGTGACGCTCTCATCAAGCAACCTTTGAAACAGCTCGGGAGTATCAAATTAACTTTTTCGTGGCTTATTGCGCTTAAAAAGTCAAATGCATACAAAATTAGGTCAAAATGCCTGTTTTGCTGAGTATTCAGGTAAATACAGTCAGTTTTGAAACATAAATAATTGAGAGAAAATGCATGTTGTGTAACAGTATATTGGATCCATGCATAAGCTCTTAAAGTGACAGCTGCCTAATAAACCTGCTGCTGTCTGTCATGGTAATCAGTGAACAAAAGACAAAGAGAAAATCACTCGCTGCTCTTGACTAAATTTTATACCTTTAATTGTAAGCATTAATCTGCATTTAATTTATATAGTGAAAACTATGCAGTGTTATTTTACATTTGATTACTTTCATTTCTGTAGTATTTCGTACCAGAATACTACTGTTAGACCCACCTGAAAAACTTAAAGCCATGTTTATTTAATTTGTCTTTCAATTCTATTGTATTTATTTGTGCTATCATTTGCAATTTTTTTATTTGTTCTTATTTTATTACTGACTGTTTACTTGTTTTTTTTTTTTTTTTTGTAAATGTAGTTCAAAATCAAATAAAGCCTCTCTGTTCTGCATGTAAGCTGTTACAACATTATACATTGCACATTATATACTTAAGACTAGTAAGAGTTAACGGTTGTTGGCAGTATTATCAAATAATGAGTCAAGAAAGAGAGGAAAAAAAAAAAAAATCAGGGCTGATATTATTCACATGGAAATGGAGGGACACTTTAGGCAAATGAGATACAGAAAGTCATTATGAGAGTAGAATGCCATTCAGAGCTGAATTGGAAATCATTTAACTTTCAAAATTTAAAATTAATTTGATTTAAGGTAGCAAATATGATGCAGAATTACAATTTAAATTTGAGGAAAAAATTTCAAAATTAAAATAAAAAAATTCAAGGAAAATTCATATAACTACAAGGCATGCTTTTTTTACTATATAAGAAAGGTTTTTTGACAAACCCATCTGAAAATTTGGTTTTATAGTCCTTAAAAACAAAATTTAATTGTCAGAAATGTCACTCATTTTATATATACTTTATATTTAATAAAAAATAGACCAGGTTGGAAGAACACTTCTATTCCCAGAATGCCATTACCTATTCAACTTCATATTCCAATTCTACATCCTGTGGGGTGTGGCCAATACAATTTATATACATACTCTGGTCATTATGAATTCAGAAAATCTGCATATTGTGCATAGTATTCAAGTTATTTACTATAAAGTGTACTATAAAGAGTACTATTTACTATAAAGAGTAGAATACTATTCCAAACAAAGCTAAGCACTGGATGTTGGTCAATGGCATCATCCAAAATTTCTACCATACTCTCAGGGTGTTTATATCTTGCTGCCATCACCTTGTGCTTTCATCCTGGAGATGGAGGCCAAGCTAAACCAAACTGAATTAAAATTGATTTGGATATTAGGCAGATTGAGTGAAAATTGCCTATGGGCTTTCATCACCTCTGCAAACAGAACAGTTGTTCCCAACAATGAGGCAGACACAAAGGACAGGCAGTGAGATACAACTTGATGCATAACCTGGCCTTTCTTTCAAACAGCAAAAACCACAGAGGAAGTCTTTCATTGTTTGTCAAGCCAAACAAGCAGTCTAACATGCATGCAACCACACTTACGAAAACATAACCAGTACAGTACTGTATTCGCATGCCTAGAGACATTGCTCTGCCTTTTTTCTCTCACACACTGTTTTGCTCTGAGCAGTGTCCCTGTCCTGTGTGATTCAGTCTAATGAAGGGGCTGGTCCCTTAGTCATTCTTGCTCGCAGCTCTTAGTGGGCTACTGGGGAAAATAGTGAAAAGCGCTTCCACTAGAGATGACAAATAAGCCCAGCTCAGCCCCCCAGGCAGAGAAGAGCAGGTCTGCATGAGACACTCAGCGGACTGTCGGAGCTACAACACCTTCTTCTACAAGACCAACATGAGTGAAAGAGATGCCACAAAACCAGAACAAGGATATTACATTAGAGAAGCTAGCTTATCTTGGAGAACAAGCAGACCAGGCAGAAAGAAAATGTTCAGAAGAATAGAAAAAAATTGAGAAAAGGCAATATGAAAAAAAGAAAATAAAGACGACAAAGGTGGGAAATGGCCACAAGAGGAAGAGAACTTCTGTGGTTTATGGTCATTTAAGACTTAAAGAAACATGTGCAGGCAAAAAAACAAAAAAACAAAACAAAAACAAAAAAACTAAGTTTGCATCATTTCACCTCCAGAATCGGACTTTTTTCAGACATTTTTTGCAATTATTTGAATAATTAATTTGAACAGTGGCCATTACAAAGGATAATGAAGCCAGACCAAATGCGAGTTTGCTGAAATAGTCCCCATCTAGGCTATATATGTCTCTATTGGTTAACATTATCCAATTACCCATATTTCAAGAGTAAGTTATTACAGTTGGATTAAAGGACAAAACATTGCTATTTGGAAAAATGTGCACAAACAATCACAATATGAAAAGGAGCACGCATATCTGTAATCTAGAATCACTTAGTTACTTTCCACTATGCACACCCAAAAACACTCTGATAAACCCATTTAGACTCCTGACAAACATTTGTGATGGATGAGAAATGTAACCGGCTCAAAACGGTCTTTGATAAGTAGCTACGAGACATGATCATGGGACTTCAAACGATGACGACTCTAGACAACTTCAATGTTTATGAAAGCTTCTGAACTTGAAAGCACATAGCTTTCTTTTCCAACATGTAAGGATAGAGGCCATCATCAGTCCTTGATCACGGCCTGCCACAACATGACTGATCATTTGTACACAGACGTAGCACAAATCTACCTAACTCTACCGAAAAATCATAGAAAAGCACCCTGACCTACTTCTTACTATGCGTGCTTCATCAAATCCACTAATTGATAAATATTAACCTTATTTTAGGGTTTATTATGATAAAGAGCTAAAGAAAATGCTCATTTTGAGATAGAGAAATGCTGTTTGTTGCTTTAATACTGACAATAATATGTTTAGTTTAAAAGTGTTGTATGTGCTTTTAGCACTGACAAATGCTTAAAGACTTCACCATTAACAGATTAACAGAACTAATACAAGGGCACAAGCACTAATTGTTTGAGCATTAACGACAGTGCCTCAAGCATGAAGATTTACATTTGAACCCCTATCTGGTGTGTGATTTGTGCACAAAGCTGGTAAGCTGTGCTGGACTAAGCTCAGAATCATCAGTTTTGGGCTCTGTGAAGAGTGCTGAGATTCCCCATAAGCCTCTGCTTGAGGCGCTTTGTGGCGTTTTTCCTATTGAACGCAGCCCCAAGCTTGCTGAGCACCTGTTGGCATGAGGCCTGATTGGCATCATCCTCTTCCCTCTGAAGTGCAGGGCCCACAGCTCTCACCAGTGCAAATGAGCAAACATTAAGCCAGGCTTAGCCTGCTGCTTTAAGGTTTAAGGCCTCGGCTTTTGTATCAAGTGGTCAACAGTAATCCATTATGGTAGGGATTTCTGGCACTGTCTCAGAAAATGCTTTCCTAAGTCTGAGGGATATGGAGTCGTGCAACTCAACTAGTGAAAGCTGGCCTGTTTAAGAAGGTTTCCAGTTGCCAACCCCACATTTCATCAGTCTTGCACATTCTGTTCTTCTTTATTAGGGTTGAGCAAAATTCAAAAGTGAAGAAATGGCTCTATTTGAATTGAATAGAACTGGCACATCTCATAGGAAGTTGGGATGGTTCAATCAAAAATAATTCACTCACCCTTGTGTCATTGCAAACCTGTATGCTTTTCTCTCATTCTTCTGTGTAACACAGAAGAACAGGTTCTGAAGAAGCCCACTGACAATGTATGGACAAAAACACTAAGACATATTTTAAAATATCCTTTGAAAGAAAGAAAGTTATACAGGTTAAGAAGGACATGGTGACTTAAGGGATCTATCTATCAAGCCAACATTAACATTTAAAGTTTGTCTTGATAATTTTGCTTTTCTAGGTAAAAATGAATTCCTTTGAATTTAAATTCATTGTAATTCTACATCCTATCATGTAAATTGCTATTTTGCCTGAATTCAAATTTTGTTCAAATTCAGGGATTTAATTAGAACTTATAATTCAGTTCTGAATGGCGCACAGCCCGGTTACTCAAAACATTCTTAATAATATTCTTCTTAACTCCTTTTCTTTTCTTATTTTTTAAACTTAAGAATAGTTAATCTTTTATATTACCAAAAAACTGTTATTTTCTTCTTTAAAAAAAAGAAAGAAAGAAAGAAAATATTTATGAATTTAAGAATATATAAAAAAAAAAATCACTTAGGAACATTCTTACATATTTCTTAGAATTTATCTTAAGAAATTCCTTAAGAAAATCTTTCTTAAAGATCTTTATTAAATCCTTGATTATGATTTCACTTTTTTAACTTTAGTTGGTGTGTACTGTTGCTGTTTGAGCATAAACAACATCTGCAAAGTTACGATGCTCAAAGTTCAATCCAAAGGGAGAAATTTATTTTACAGAAATAGCTTTTTTAAGGACTACAACAAACGGCTGGTCGGGACTACAATGAGCTTCTTCCCGTGTTGGTGACATCACAAACCCCAAGATTTACATAAATTCTGTCCCTGGGAACACTTAACAAAGGGGGTGAGAACATGTTGGGATGCTTTAGAGAAGAGGAAGAGTTGTTGTAGTAGAGTGTTGTTGCCATGCCATCATTTTACGCTGGATTGCTTCACAAACGAGGGTCAATTTAATGCTGGATTTGCACAAAAGATTAACATGACGGCACATGCTAGTCGATGGGTCAACTCTACAGCAACTACATAAATTTATCCACTAACCATTCAGAATCGTCCAGTTGCATTCTAAAAGTTGTAACAACTTCTTGAGTCTCTCCATCAGTGTCCGACTCCGGTTACTGACAATCGTCATTTTGGCTGCGTGAGATTCTCCAGCTTTGTTGTTGTTGAGCAACCGAAGTGTGAGCTGTTAAAGCTCCTCCCTCTTCTGGAAAGCGAGCTGGGAGCACCAGCTCATTTGCATTTAAAGGGACACACAACGGTGCATTTTTGATCACACCCAAACAGGGGCAAATTTGACAAGTTATAATAAATTATCTGTGGGGTATTTTGAGCAGAAACTTCACAGACACATTCTGGGGATACCAGAGACTTATATTACATCTTGTAATAGCGGCATTATAGGTTCCCTTTAAATCTGGCCCCTGATCTGTTTCAGAGAGCAAGTCCCCGCAATCATATTCCACGCATGTTCTTTAGTTAAACCCGTTACATCAAAACAAACAAACTACCACCTTTCCATCGACAGGAAACCTTTGTTAATGAGGGGGGTAAAGCCTTGTAGGCAGAGTGTTTAAAGAGGCATACAAATGAGGCAGCGCAGCAATTAGACAGAATCCACAATGGATGCGGCCACTCTCGGCTAAGGATTTCTTAATGAATGCTCAAGGTGCTGCTTGTGAGACAGATTGCTCGACATGTGGCCTCCTCGCATAAGAAGTGGTCTGGGACTTGGGCCCCAATGCCTTTACATAACCACCCCTTTCAGCCACGAAGCGTGGGAGAACTACAGCTTTGTGTGGGCGACAGGACCGCGGGGCGTGCGTGTAAAAAGCAGGTCTGTGTAGGAAGACCCACTGCTCTTTCATTCCACTTGTGTAAACAGGCTGAAACCCACCATGTTCAGAAATACGTTTCCACGAACCAGGGCCGAGAACAGCCACACCCTGGCTCGGGCCCTTCGGTTCTCTCTGCCACACGCATCACCAACAGCACACTGAAATGGGGTGTATTTTGGGCTAATCTCTTCTCTGATTGCTAATAGTAAGGTATATGCATGGAACAACCCAGATTTGGACATAATGACAGCAGCAAGGTCAGCGCAAAAGGCGGTTTTCCAGGCCTGTTATTTGGGAGGCATCAACCAATGGAGAACTAAAACATCCAGGCTCCTCTCTGTGGCCCATGTGGAGGAATAAGAACATCAAACAGACTCCCAAAAGTGGACTGGCAGAACTTGTCTCAAGTCAGTCTTCCCCTGCTTTGCTTTTATAGCAAATGCCGGTGCCATGTTCACTCCCCTAAACTCTGCAGATGTAGAGTTTGGCTCAATCAGGTTATACACACATGGGACTTGATGGATGGCTTCTCTGCCAGCACGGTCCAGTCGTGCACAAGCATACAGAGTATCAATACACAATCTGTAACAGAAAACCCGAGAAGCACCGGTCCGTTAATTGGCATACCATTCCATCCTTGCCATCCCGATTTCAAAGGCTCTGGCCAACGGCACAACTCAGCAGGTCTCAATTTAACTTTTTGGTGATGCATTAGCACGCGGATCCACAATGAAAGGGCCCTTTTGTCTGAATACAACGATAAAACTGCATTACTTTACATAGTTAGAAAATGAATTACATTTTTATCAGCTGGTAACAGCAATCCGGTCCTTTTCTTTAATAGTTACTAATCTGTAGAAAACCAGCATGTGGGAAACTACAGTACCTTGTAAAATGTAATTACACAACAATTGCAGTCATTGTGTTGATTACATAAAAAGTATGTTTCTATACAAATCATTCAAACAAACCATTTCCTAATTATCCCCCATTAAGAGCTTTGTTATAAAACTGTGCATTGATACAAAACAAGCAAGCAAACAGTAAAAATAACCAAACTGAAAGCCATATTATAATTAGAAGCTGTTGCAACTCATGCAAAAAGGAACAGAAGGTACATCCAAATTTCTCTACTGCTCTGCTACAAGTCACTGTAGGCCTATATCTAAAAATATTTAATGACGATTATAGACTAGATGTGTGAGGAGGGAACCAATTTAGACGAACATTGGCAGCACGCACGCTACATCATTTATCTGAGTGTGACGCAGAGTGGATGTCGATACGAGAAAATCAATGGCGAGAATAGTGATGCAACAGTCCTGTTCAGCATCGGGGTGCCCTTTCACGGACAGCAGAACACTGCAACTGCATTCAATGCCAGCAGACACTCAAAAAAAAAAAAAAACGCTTTCCTTCTGTTCATGACTCAGTACTTTTGCTGTTCTCTCGCCTCTGCTGCTACAGCAAAACAAAACATGCTGTTTGAATATTCACACATCATTTCTCCACACACCTTTTCATCCGATTGAGAGTTCTGATGTCATTTTTCTTCTTCTTTTTTTTTTTTTTTGGTTAGATAGTTCTATACCTCAGAGCTTAATAAATCTGCAAAAACGCCCTGAATAAGTACTGATTATCTCTCCTATCCATCTCCTTTAACAGATCTCATTTACATCCAGCCATCATGGCGCAGTTCCATCAGATCATATCCAATTCTGATATTAACCCATGGCTGTTGTCCATGCATTAATGTGCCCCTCTGATAGGAAACCAAATAACAATATTATCCACATCTGACATCCCAGTTCTGCATTTAATCCAAGCTCAGCCTGGCATTTGCTTAATTTATCTCTTTCAGGTCTCAGCAGTTTAATTCTCAGTATTCCCTCAAGAAGCCAACTACCTCTTGGCATTCTGTCCTTGTAAGTAAAAATATTTTCTTGTGACCTTCCTGATTAAAAAAATGTTAAAGAAGTCTTTTATGCTCACCAAGGCTACATTTGTTTGATCAAAAATACAGTAAAACTGTTTATTATTATTTTACAGTTTAAAATAACTTTTCTATTTTAAAATGCAGTTTATTTCTGTGATGGCAAAGGTGAATTTTCAGCATCATATCTCCAGTCTTCAATGTCACATGATCCTTCAGAAATCATTCTAATATGATGATTTGGTGTTTAAAAAAAAATGTCTTATTACTATCAATGTTGAAAACAGTTGTGCTGCTTAATATTTGTGTGGAAATCGTGAAATATATATATATATTTTTTGATTCTTTGATGAATACAAAGTTCAAAAGAACAGCAGTTTTTATATAAATCTTTTGTAACATTGTTACGGTCACTTTTGATCAATTTAATGCATCCTTCCAGAATAAAAGTATTAATTTCTTTCAATAAAAAAAACGTAATCATATCTAAGTGTGCATTCTTTGTGAATGGGTATCATTCATTTGAAGTGAATACAACACAAATTTTTCAAACAAAAAGTGATCTAATTGAACAGTACCACTGTATACCCTGTAATTTGCACACCTTTTCGACAACATGGCCCAACCTGGTACCCATGTTTTGTTTGTTCTAACTTCCCTACTCTTTACACAGGCCTATCTGTTCTGCCAAGCCAGAAAAGTATAATAGTAAAAGGTAGCTGCAGGCTCCGATATGAACCTGCCCACCACTTGCCCACGCGCAACTAACTTTCCAACATTCTACCAAGTACAGCTAACCCTGATCTCTAACACCTGAGACCGGCTTAACCATGCACTGTAATATGCATTTGCAAATGTTTTGCATGCTAGTATCCCGACCTGGCATCTTGGGATAGTTCACCCAAAAATGAAAATTCTGTCATCATTTACTCATCCTCAAGTTGTTCCAAACCTGCATTTCTTTCTTCTGCTGAACACAAAAGAAGATATTTTGAGGAATATGGGTAACCAAGCAGTTGATAGACCCCATTGATTTCCATAGTATGGAAAAAAGTACTATGGAAATCAATGGTTTCCAGAGTATATTTTAGAGTAATTTATTTTTATACTTTTTAAATGTACAAAATGTATTAATTTCATTTGTTAATTCATTTTAGGATCTTAATATTGCCATTTATCAGTTATCACCTATAACATAAAAATAATTATTGCCAGAATATTAATAGGAGTGCGTTCCTAGTCCCACCACTACACTCTTCAGCCACTTTTATTTTAAGAACTGTTTACACAGAGCTCTTCAATTTGATTGTGTGGTAAAATGAGAGGAGGAGAGGCTGTACAAAAACGCTGAGATGTAGGGAAATGCACTATCTTTAAGCCCTTAATTTGAAACAATGATGGGACATGGTGTAGAGAACCACACTTCAAAGACTCAATGTGCCCATGTGCCTATTAAAACTTGAAAAGAATCTCATAAAAGGAGGGAAAGGCCTCACAAAATTTGGAAGAAGAGATTAGAACAACTCTTCACATGACACAGTCAGAGGGACTGCCAAACTATAAGGGGGAGGGGGGGGGGGGAGCCACATTTTAGAGAGAGAGAGAGAGAGAGAGACAGAGAGAGCTCTGAATGCAGAGGTGACGAATGACTGAAGAATTCGAGCAGAAAATGGATTCTCAGATTGGGGTTGAGCCTAACCCCTTGGCCCTCATATCTGGCTTTTCCTGAGCTCTTCTGACAGCTCTTCCAAATGCTGCCAGTCTACTTCCACCCTAACACAGGCCAGCGTCAAGACAGCATCATATCCGGAGAGTTATCAGTATGTATGTATGTGTGTGTTGGTTCCTACCATTGATCCTGTTACACCTGAAGTTCTCTGTCTCTCCCTACAACTTGTAGACACAGATGCAGGATTCCCTGCCTGCCTGGGAGCTGTTATGAAGTATTGATTTCCTTTATAGTATGTGGCTGTGGTCAGGGCTATGTGCTGAATGTGGTTGCATTGTACATCACTGCGCTTGTGGGAGAAAAGAAAAAAAACAAAAAAACACTGAGGTTTATGGATGAGTCTGACACTGTGACTACAGATGCAATCCCACAATGCACTTTCCTGCTGGCACGAGGGATTTGTCACTAGGAAAGCACTAAAATCTTGAATGGCATATTTTTAATATATATATATATATATATATATATATATATATATACACACATGTTAATAGTTTATTACCATCATGTTGTTTCTAATGGGGAAATGATAATACAGAATAGTGGTGGGAAAAAGAACTATTTAGTTTTCAAACTGAAGAGCAAGATAAAGGCATATGCAGAGATGTAAAACTCCATAGCAGGAAGAAACATTCATTTGTTGCAAGGAATGAGGCATGAACAATTAGAATAATAATACAAATATAAAAAATTATTCACCAAAATATATGTAGATTTTTTTTTTTTAAATCTTACTGTTTTATATACATATACAAAATGCATTTTGCTCAGTAGTATGTGGGTCTATTTTATATGCTATAAAATAAATATGAATAAATTAAATTTGAATGCAATTTAAACATTTCTATAATATTCTAGATAACAGATGTAAATAAACAGATTTACTAAAATATATAAAATACTATGCTATTTTGTAAAAAAAAAAAAAAACTACAAACCCACTTTCTAAAATTTATAAATAAAATGTATAATATATAAATTATTTATAAAATTAAATGTTCATATTTTTATTCATTACTGTTAAAATATATTTAAGATAAATATATTTATATAAAAGACAACTGTGTTTTGTTCATTATCTTTATGGTACTATTGCATATGCTATAAAAAAAAATCTGGATAAAACTAATAAATTATTTTTAATTGAAATTGAACTGAAAATTATTGTAATCTTCTAAAAAAAAACTGCTTTTAAAAATAAAAATGCAACAAACCGTCTTGCATGGGATCATCATATGCATATTTTTCATGGCTGATTTTTTATTTATTCTTTTTTTTTTTTTTTTTTTTACAAGCAAATTGGCCAATTCCTATAACAGGAGCAAATTTATTTGCTCTATAAGAGGCATACTGGCCTTAAATAATATCTGTAACCATTTGAAATTAGAGGCAACCACTGCATTTTAATTACAATCCAAACAAAGATGCAACACACATGTAGTATTCATGCGCAGTTGTTTTTGAATTAGATTATATAATCTCAAAAACAAAATGTCCCGTTTCTGGCCTGTGCTAACGTCCTGTTTACAGACTTGTGGGAAATAACTGCAATGCAGTTTGTGTGCAAGTCCGGAATAGAGATCAGCCAAAATAAAACTAACAACCGTTCGGTTGCCGATCGTGTGATTGGAGCAAAAACCGTCCGGTTTTCAATTGATGGCGGGTTGAGCGGTGCATCAACAAGCAGGACAGAGGACCTGTAATAGAGAAAGAGACTCCCGATGGGCGGTAGAGACTTGAAGTGGTGCAGCTGGAGAAGTGTGTGACCGCCATCATCAGATGATCTCTAGGGCTGTGGCCTTTTCTCTTGGCCAGAATCAGCATCCATTCAGACCCTATGGGATCAGTTAGCCAGTGCAGTGCTATTCATCAGACAGCTAAATCCTTCCCATTACAAAGTGAGAGAGAGAAAACGGATGAGCAATATAGGCAGAGACAGAATTAGAATGTAACAGAGAGAGAGAGAGAGAGAGAGAGAGAGAGAGAGAGAGAGAGAGAGAGAGAGAGAGAGAGAGAGAGAGAGAGAGAGAGAGAGAGAGAGAGAGAGAGAGAGAGAGAGAGAGAGAGAGAGAACACCAGGGGGAAAAGAATGATTAGGGAACTTTGAGGCAGCCATAGACTTTAATTACACTAACTATGCTGGTTTGGAGGGGAAGTGTTTTAATACCTCCATAAACTGCACTAAAATGCATTGCAGACCGCTCTGAAACAGTCAGGCAGCAGACTGCGGGCACAGTGGCAGGCTGGCACAATCCTTCCACGTCGCCTCGGTGTTGAAGAGCAATAACAGTGGGCTGAGGTAGATTAGCAGCAAGACTTACACACTCGGTGACGTCTTTTATGAACAGCGCTGCCTTAATGTCATGGAGGCTGTAACCAACACTTACACTAAATCAACCTAAATAGAAACTTAAATGGCAAAGCGAATGAAAACTAATGTCAGAGAAAAAGGAAGCAAAGATATGCAAATAACAGCTCTCAGGATAATTACGGTCATTTATTTGCCCCCTCCTATTGGCTCAAGGGTGGATTACAGAAGCAAAGCTCGACTCTTAGAGCCAGTGCTTTGGCAGCTTTTCAGTCACCATTACTCAGTGGTGTGTCTCAATTGGATCTTTTCAGCGAGCTCAAGATCATCTGGGAGGCTCTTGCACTCACTCAAAGTACTCAGTCATGTAGTGTACATGCGGATCAGCATGTGCATGATGTTTCTTGGTGGTACTTTAACTATTTCTAGGGCTGGGAGGTATGAGGATTCATCTATACTGCTTTTACAGCTTGGGATATCTACAACGATGTACAGAACTATACTATACTCTCCAACAGAGCTGCACGATTAGTCGATAAAAGAATAACAGTGGTAATAACAGTGGAGTGGTAATATGCTGGGATAAAATTTTATATATCAGATATAAACACTGATGTCTATGGAAGTGATAAAAATAGAGTAAATCACCTTTTGAAAGTAACTTGATGCTTCAAATAAAGATTGTATCAAATACATTGTTACACCAGTATGTGGCTGTTAAAAAATGTATTTGTCATTGAATCAATCATTCAAGAGATTCTTTCAAATACACTGATTCGTCTATAACAAAGCAACTGAAGTCTTTGAGTGAATCATTGAATTTTTTAAAATAATTAATTCAAATTAAGTAATTTTTTTTTTTTTTTTAATATTCTGTATGTAATAAATTACATACATTTTGGTTTAATTGTCTGTTCAGAATCATTGTGAAGCTCTACTCTCCAAACTACTATTTTATTTATTACCTGATGTTCCTGTAGGAAGTTAAACAACAGAGGTCTTTGGTTCAATTCAACAGAAGTGAACTGATAATGTAATGCAAACAGTTATTGTTAACTAAAACTTCAACTATTAAAAACTGTTTTCATTCTTTGAACTCCAGCTAAAATAAAATAAATTATATTAGATGAAAAAAATGTTAAAAATGTTGAAATTAGAAATTTTGCCTTTAAAACTACCTAAAGTACTGAAGTACTAAAATTACTAAAACGACAAATTAAAGCTATTTTATATAATATATAAATAACGATAAAAGCACAAAAATAAAAAAATAAAACATTAAAAATGACAAAACAAACTAAAATTAAAATGAAAACTGAAAATATAAAAATAAAAGCTAAATCAAAATATTAATAAATACTATATAACTATATAAATTATACTAAAATAACACTGAATATGTTGCTGAATAAAAGTGCCTGCAAAATGAATAAATGTAAAGGAAACCATGAGCAATTTGACAAATGATTTTTGTTTAATGGATGATGAAACTAGAAAAAAAAAAAAATGTCCTATAGTCTTACACTGATGGAGAGACTTGAGTCATATCTCTATATAGACTCTTTTGGCTAGCAAGCAACCATCTAGCATCCACAAAGAAACGCGCTAAAAACAGCTCAGAACATGCCGTGGCAACCACTCCAAACACTCTAGCGACACTTCTGCATGGGTAAACAATACTAAAACTCTAGCTTAAAATTGTAATTGACCATAAACTGACACCTCTCAGTTCACAGGCACCATCCATCCGCTCTTAACTATAGAGAAAGCGAGGGCACAAGCAAAGTCAGAATAAGCCAATTTCCTCTCTTCATTAGTATTCTTTTCGTTCGGCTATTCAACCTTTTCAGTTTGTGAATTTGGTCTTAAATGGATACCCCATTCCTCTTCTTTGGAGTTTCTAAAAGGGCACCCCAAAGTGAAAATATCGAACTGAGAGCCGTGCTTCAGTGACTGGTCTGTCCCTGTACACCAGACACTTGACATTAAGCGATACTTTCTCTACAGCTTAAAGCAAAAAAAGCACAGACCGTGTGGTAGGGTGATTCACAATCAGATGATTCACCTATCCAACGAATCACACTCAAATAAAAAAAAAAAAAAACTGTCTTCCAAGAGGCGGGCACATGTTATACTACTCACAACCAGACTTTTGACTAAATGGCAAAAGGTTTGGTCTACATTCCCGCCCACTAAGAACCTTTTAAGGTTAAAAAGTATAAGTTATATTGTATATACTATTTTTTTTAAATTGTTTAAAAATCAAAAACTAAAATCAGTTACTTTAAATGCTTCAAACAAATTTAAGAACCAGAACATTATAATGTACAGCATATTCATTTTGAAATTTGTTACACCAAAATTGAAAAATGACACTATTGTTTAAAAGTTTGGAGTCAGGAACATTTTTTTATGTTTTTGAAAGAAGTTTCTTTTGCACAGGAGGGCTGCATTTATTTGATCAGTAAAAGAGAAATTGATACAATTTTATAAAATCAGATTAGAGCTTGCCAGACTAAGAAAGTGCTTTCTAGGTTTGTCTTCAATATGCATCAGATGGTCTGAAAAAAGACTGAGCGGCCCGGTGGTATCAATAGTCTGGGCAAACAATGAGTTAATAAAGATACACCAGCAACACGTAAAGTATTCTCAAAGCCTCTGGGATTGCTGAGGATTACGCCAGGGATTTGAGTAGACACTGGATTAAGGGATTTTTTTTTTTTAAAAAAAGGAGAAAATACACATAAATTGCAGTTTTCTCCTTGAACATGGAGCCTGCACTTAATCACTGCTAGAGACTAAGCCTGGATGCTCAAGACGCTTCTCTGGTATCTTCCAGTCGTTCTTCAACAGTGGGCTTGGGGGGCTCTGGATCCCTGTCAGAAATCAATTGCGAACTTTGCGTTACACCTGCTGCCTGTGCAAAAAGCGATCAGAGACGCACAGACCAGCTGCTTAGAGGGATTCACGGGGGGTTACTTCCAAAAGAGTGCGAACAGGACTCTCTATTCTGCCAGGATGAGTCGGGGGGATCTAACCGTGGGTGGCAGAGGGAGTCTTTTAGCATTCAGAGGCTCAGTGGGAATTCACACCAGTGTGTGATATACTCACATTCTCTAGCTTGCCGCTAAAAAAGAGAGCGGAAGAGTCACGTGATCGGGGCTGTGAAAAAGCCTGCGTCTCGGTCACATGTAGCCGACATGATTCACAAGCCCCAGCAGGCATTGCCTAGAATTATGCCCTTCCAGCGCACTTTAATTAGGTCTCTGTTGCGGGATGCAGAATGTATAATGGAATGGGTGAAATGGCATTTGTGGCTTGAAAAAGGTGGCGATTTGGGAACGCTCGATATCTTGTAGACAAAGCTATTTGTGATTATGATATCTTCAGATAATATTCTCCTCGTTTACCACACTAAATTCATTGCTGACATTCGCAGACGTCCACAAATGATTCTACGTCGAATACAGAAGTGACAAGAGGATCATTAGCTTTGGTGTCTATGGCATCTACAAAACAAATGAGATATGAGAGGTCTCGGAAAACAAGACGCCTGCAAACGGGGCCTTGAAAATTCACATCGTGATTTAAATTCTCTGAATTTCACACTCAAGCATAAAACAACACCAGGCCTTATTCCCAGGATGCCTATTGCTTTCTGCATAAGACAAAAAACAAACAAACACAAAAACTAGTTTAAGATGCTTACCAATGGGATTTTTGTCTTTCCCTTTGGGATTATGGATTTGAAGTATTTGTTATTGCATCTGCTAAAATCCGTGGCTGATATTAGACCGTGTGTAATGAGGTTGTTGTAGAGTAGCGTGATTATCTGATGCTGGGTGGATTATGGTGGCTGCTTGATGCCGACGGATACATGGACGAGCTGGTTTGGCCCACGTTCAGAACAGGAATGCAGAGGACACAATATACACGGCGGAGAGAAACAGACTGTGAGACCAACTCAGAGAGGAGACAGGAAGAGAGAGAAAGAGACGGACAGACATAACAGTCTCAGAGACCTTATGTACTGAGTCCCTTCAACCTTTTTAGCCAAAGAAGATCTACTCTATTTGAGTGCGAGTGTGCGTGCGTGTGTGGCATATGTTTGAATGCCGTGTGTGAATATGGTTGGACCTGTGGGAGTGTTACTGAGGGGGTGTGGTAGTGTTTGGTAAATAGAGACAGACTGAGAAAAAGAAATGGGAAACAGAAAGAGAGACAATGAGAGGGACAGATACAAAGAGAGAGCGATATTCAGAGTAAGTCCTCAGATCACGAAACTTTGATATTGACTCTTGTTATAAATCTAAAATCACTCTTAACAGAAATCTAAAACATGACCACAATAAACTTGAATTTAAGCTCCATAAAAACATACATATTGCTAAAAATAAAGCTGAATTGAATTGTAACAGACAGAAAAAAGACAGAAAAGAGTAGGGATGCATATAGATTCTGGCCGATACCAACTTATCAAGTATTAGTTTCATGTTGTAGTTGATACTGATGAAATGAAAATTTTCCCATGATTTACTCACCCTCAAGCCATCCTCTGTGTTTATGATTATCTTCTTTCAGACTAACACAATCGGAGATTTATATCCTGAAATATCCTAGCTCTTCCAAGCATTATAATGGTAATGAATGGGGGGCGCAATTTTGAAGCCCAAAAAATGCATCCATCCACCATAAAAATAATCATTACATAATAAAGGCCTTCTGAAGAGAAGCAATGGGTTTTTAATATTCATATTTAAAACTTTATAAACTAAAAAAGTAGCTTCAGGCAGACGACCGTACGCATACTACCAAAAAAAAAGTAACCCCTGAAGCATTGTATGACGTAGGATGTACTTGACACCTCTCGTGGTTCAAACAAACAGGGCTGTGCAACAAACTCAAGCTACTCTTCTCTTATATCGAAATCCTCCAACATTTCTCTTTAAAATTTCTCGTTTTAGATTTCTAATTCGTGACCGGTGTTTTGTTTTGCTCTCTCCTCTGAGCTTCCTCGTTCGTCATCGCGTCATGTGTCGAGTCAGAGGTCGCTCTTCTGCCGCAAATCGATGCTTACGGCCATCTGCGGGAAGCTAGTTATTATAGTTGATAAAGTTTTAAATAAGGACATTTTTCTTATAAAAACTCATTGCTTTGCTTCAGAAGGCCTTTATTAACCCACTGGAAACATACGGATTATTTTTATGCTGGATGAATTCACTTTTTGGGCTTCAAAATCGCATCCCCTATTCACTACCATTATAAAGCTTGGAAGAGCCAGGATATTTTTAAATATATCTCTGATTGTGTTCGTCTGCAAGAGAATCAAGGTCATAAACACCTAGGATGGCTTGAGGGTGAGTAAATCATGGGATAATTTTAGTTAAGTGTTTTGTATAATTAAATAAACAAAAAAAGCAAAAAAAAAACAAAAAACTAAAAAATCAATCAAGTGAATTTAGGCATCACAGTATTATAATGTACAGTATAAAAAAAAGGGATATTCAATTTGAGATTAGCTGAAGACTACATTTACGGCCTAAGCCAGGATTAGGCCTTAGTTCAATTAGGATATTTAAGTATCTTTTATAAATGTACACTAGAAAAAAACATTACTGGTGTGCATCTTGAGACAAAACAATGGCACTGACATATTTTAATATACGTCAATAAGCTGCTTTCAGTTAAAACAGCTTAAACATGCATTTTAGTCTAGGACTAGCTTAAGCCTTGTCTGTGAAACCGGAGGTAAGAGTGTTAAATTAAGTGAGTGTTACATACCTGTAAAAATGGAGGAAATTGCTGTTTTCAGTCAAACAGACAACTTTACATAGCATCCTTCAAACAAATTCGAAGTGCTTTACAAGTGTAAACAAGTGACTGACAAAAAAAAATTAAAATGCAAAAAATGAAAATAACACAAAAAGTGTTTACAATAACAGTAAAATGTTAGAATATAGTAAAATAAGAATAATCAATAATGAGTTACTGATAAAGCAAAATAATGCATGCACTGGAAGTTATGGTGGCCATTGAGACTAAATGTGGAAGCATGATTAGAGTCCATTATTTATCATGCCAATAAAGCACACAGAGAAAGAGACAGATCTATGCAAAGAGAGAGAGAGACAGAAGTAGTGGTGGGGTGGGACTACCTGTCTGGATGGTGGTGGTAAAGCAGCCAGTGAATGCCAGAGTTTTTTTTCTTTCGGCCGTCACTGACTGAGCTGTAACACAAGCCTCATTCATGTGACCAACACACGGTTACATAGTCATACTGACACACCTCGACACTGACCAACGCTTTCCAACGTTCACAGGGAATGTATTCACATGAATACACAACCCCTCTCTTCTTCTGCAGCGTCAACCGCTCGCCCCGACGACTCCTACTCAACCACCATCTTCTCCAATCGTCAAGTTAACACACAAATATTAAGCTCTAACACATACGGCATTAGTGCACTTGCTGATATTTTTGTATAACAGTGTATTTAAGCAGTATTCATGCGTGTATATAGGGATACACAATATATCAGTACCATATTGGTTGTTGGCCAATATTATGCATAGAATTTTTTTAATTTAAATAATAAAAAAAAATTATTAGTTTTAGTCGATATTGAATATTGTGCATGGTAATTTCCCTTATATTTACATTATGATCACCTGGGTCATCTAATGTTCAATTAAATTTAAAGGGTTAGTTCACCCCAAAATGAAATTTCTGTCATTAATTACTCACCCTCATGTCGTTCCACACCCATAAGACTTTTCATCTTCAGAAGACAAATGAAGGTCTTTTTGGTGACAGAATGCGGTCAGATTTCCTTCCATTGATTGCCTTTATAACTATCACGTTGATGCTTCAAAAACTTTTTAGAAGAGAATCAATTGCTTGTTATGATGAATAGATTTAATTTAGGCTTTTACCCACATGTAAACATTGATCAGCGAACATAACTTAGATAATGTACAAGAGCAAACCTCTTCTGGAAGCTCAAACATGCGGCGTATCCAATGAGGTTCATTCTCATGTGTTACGCCGCACATTTGAGTTTCCTGAAGAGGTTTGTTCTTGTGCGTTATTCAGGTTAGGTTGAGCTTCTGCTTATGTTCGCTGATCAATGTTTACATGCGAGTAAAACCCTAAATTAAATCTGTTCATCATAACAAGCGAACGATTCTCTTCAGAAAATTTGGACTAAACCGCTCGATTCATATGGATTAGTTTTCCAATCTCTTTATGAAGGTTTTGAAGCATCAAAGTGGTAGTTTCAAATTCAGTCAATGGAAGAAAATCTGACAGCATTCAGTCATCAAAAAAAAAAAAAAAATCTTTATTTGTGTTCTGAAGATCACCAGGGTGAGTAATTAAATTTTAATTTTGGGGTGAACTAACCCTTTAATCTATAAAAACAATTTTACAATTTAATAAAGCCACGATCACACTAGACTTTTGAGCATGCAGCGGTCAGAAAATGCCGTCACACTCTGATGTAACATATGATACATCAAAAATATAAAAATAAAAAATCTACTCCACTAAACTGCAATGCTTCAGTCCTGCAGATTTAAAATTTGCATTCAGCTAAAAGGTCATGCTGTGGAGTATCAATCTTCTATTGGTCACTCGTCTTCACGTGACACAAATTCACAGAGTTAACCAAACTAGAACTTTGTAATGCAGAGAAATGCGAAAATTCATCCCTTTTGCTTCCCGTCTCTCGCATGTGTATGAATGGAAGTCAATGGAATGAACCGTTAAATGTAATCTTTAGCACATCTCCAAATGAATACCCATATTTCATACTGTACATTTTAATGTCGTGATGCCTAAATTCAGCATATCATGACTGATTTCAGTTTTTAGTGTTTTATTTTTAATTAATTTAGATAAAAATGTACAGAACTTTAATACCGGCCCTAGCATAAAAATAATAATTTGCTTCAGAAAGAATTAATATTGGTTCATCCCTAATATTCTGCATACAATGCATCCAAACAAGTCCTCACACACGTCTCAAAAAAAAAAAACAACACACGCAAACGACGATCCATTAGCCCGCCCACTAAGCATCCATAGGCCACGCCCCCTCCTATTTCCACACAATGAGTGATAACAAATAGGCGCCAACAATGACAGGAGTGAGATGGAATTAAGGGCCTGTAGCAGCTTACTTAGCCAAGTATGAATAGCGACCGACCACAGTTATGTTAATGGTAGCATTACGGTGCTCCAATTTGCTGTTTTTCCAATATCTGTGACAGGCCACTATTGTGCTGTCAAGCTTACATAACAATTAGCTCACTTTTTATGGACATGTTTACAAAAGGACATAAAGCACTGCTAGCAAAATATTCTACCCTAACACAATAGACATTCAGCCACTTGAAAGCATTTTCACAACAGTCTTTATCACGGCTCTCGGTGTGAACTATAAAATCAGCCTGTGCGCTTGCTTTCTTGGCTTTAGTAGATGAAGTCATTGGCGAGGCAGTGGGACCGAGCCCGCTCATTAAGAGAGCACATCATGGAATTGTTTGTGATAACCATCAGCTTAACACAGAGAAACAAATCAATAGGTGTTGGCTCGGTTCATTACGTAACAGTCAGAGAGAGATGAAAGTGCTCTATTTGGTCTTTTCTGCACTTCTGGAATGAAGGTAACCTCATGAAAACAAATTTGACTTCGCCTCTAGCCTTCGAAAGCCATGCAAAAACAACCTGGCTCAACTTTCCTGATTCGCCGTCATCAATCTTTACAAGGTCTGAGATATACTTCCCTCCCTGTTTAAGAGCTAATGGAGAGGAGGAAATGCTAACAGGGCAGCTGTCCAACTGAAGCTGGGGCAAATGAGTACCCTGGGGCAACCTCTGATGATCAAGCAAAACAATGACCAGCCTGGATCAAATGTTGTGTGAGAGAGAGAGAGAGAGAGAGAGAGAGAGAAAGAAAGAGATGCAAAGAGAGGCAACAGAGACAGAGAGATGGCCTGTAAGCACTCAGGCATACTGACGGAGTGTGAGTCAGCACTGCAAGGCGAGGAGAGGAGAGGAGAGGATGGAACAACTCAATAACAGGAAAAGACTGAGAGAAAGACAATGTATCCACAAAAGAGTTCCTGCTAAGAAAAGTAGTTGCGTGACTGGGGAATGACACAGTTGGCCGGATAAAAGTGGAAAAAATGTGTTTATTTTGTGGTAACATGATAGACTGTGTGGTTGTGTAACAAACAATCATTATCTGTCTTTCTGATGGATGGAGTTGTAAAATTTCTGTCATTGACTATTTTTAATCCGTTACATTTGTTTTAATTTCCCATATTCCCCTGATTTGTGCATGTGCATTTGAAATAGTATTATGGCCTTATATTCAATACATATTTTCAATAATTAGTAAGGGTGTTAACAGTACACAAATTTGACGGTTCGGTACGCATCTCGGTATTGAAGTCACGGTTCGGTATGGGTTCGGTACAGCAGAGGGGAGAAAACTAAGCTGTTTTTTGTTTGTTGCGATATTTAGTTTTTCTGCGATATATATTGCGACATGAAATAAATTCACCAGATTATTTGAATAGCTCTATTTGGAAATAATTCTACAATGAATGGGGTGATTTAAATGAAATATATATATTTTTCAGGTAATAGTCCTCACTGTATAAACTGAATATAATTAATGTGTGTTATGGCTGCAAAAGTAATTTTATCTTTGTATTTTGTTGTTTGTCGACATTCGGACACAGAAAGCAGCAAGAATATTAGCATGCTGCCACTTCAAGAACGAAAGCGTGGATCCAATATAATGATGCACATCCGTTTTCTTTGTGTGCTTTGCCTAAGCTATTAGCAACTGTGTTTACAAGGATACTCGCAGAGAGATATTTTGATATAATTCTGCGTAAATGTGTCCTTTCAAGCACAAATAGTTGTGTAAGTGAATGGAATTTGGTGTTCACGTGCATCAGGGGCTCCATGTGGCGCACAACTAACAGGACCTAAAACACGTGCAAATGATGAACTTTCGCTCAATGATGGTTAAACTTTGCAATTAATCAGAGAATCGCATGCATTTCAAAATTTAGTGCCTGGTCTGTAAGGATTATGAATCCCTATACTAGATATTCCTGCGATGTGACTATCACGAATGGGCACATTGCGATATTAATGCTAAAACGTTACATCGTGCAGCCCTAATGTTGTGGACAGCAAATGACTTGCCTGAGGTAAATGTAATGCTACATGAGATATTGTTCTCAAGCTGTTTTATTGATGTCTTTCTGCAGTTGAAACACTGGTTGAGAGATTACATGCATTTCTAGATCGGCTCTTCTTCTTTGTGCTTTTTCTTGTGGCGGTGAGCAAACAGCGTTGCATTACCGCACACATCCCCTTCTGGATTGGAGTGTCTGTGAGAGACACTAGAGGGCCTGAGCAAGGGATGCAAGAAACACTATAAAATGCAAAAAAGAAAGAAAAACACTATATAAATAACATTAAATGTATAACTTGTAAACACTGATGAATATTTTTTACTTTTACTAAAAGACTTAAAATAATGTCCCCTCAACAACTTTTTTACAAGAACAGTTCTTGTATTTGCGAAAAAAAAAAATCCGGACATTGCGATATTGGGAAATTTTAAATGTCAGAAAGCACAGAAACTCTGATGTACACAAGCTTGGCTTTGTGATATAAGGGTGCAAGTGAGGACTAAGCTTTATTATTCCAAAGCTTTGCTGCCTAGTCAACTATGGGTGCACTGTCTGGAGCCCTGCTATAAGAAACATCCCTCCACATGCTACAGTGAGCTAGAAAGAGCTACACAGGTGTGTGCGTGTGTTTACATGGACACTTATGTCACTCTCGGTCCCCAGAGCCCCTCCCTCTGGGATCCCACCACAAATTCAGGTGGCGAGCGGTCGGCAGATAATGAGCACATTCACATTCAGCACACATGCAGAGCACGACATATGAGATTGATCACCATCAAACCAGACTCCCCTCGCATCAGGAACGTCCTGCGGCGACAGGACCCGAGCGGTGTTTGAGCATGTGGGACCGGCTGACCTGAGGAGAATCAGAACATGCAGTAACAAGACAAATGTGGCGTTCCGCTCACCTGGTGCGCAGCGGCATCTGGCTAATGAGAACACGTTAAAGCAAATGAAGGAAGTACCGTTTATTGCTGCATTAACACAGGCCCCAAAACACACCAAACACATGTGGAATTAACTTAATCGCCAACATCACAGCCCTTCACTGGCATGCTTTCCTCAGCGCTACATCTGCCTGCAGAAATGTTTCATTTAGTTTGGTTGACTAATTAATTTATCTACAATTTTTTCTTTTAATAGAGAAAGAGGAATAAACTATACATAAAACATGAAATACAATTTAAAATATAAAATAATATATACAATAGTAATATCTATAAATAAATAAATACTGTACATACAGTCTATGTATATGTACATAGTATCTCACAAAAGTGAATACACCCCGCACATTTTAGCAACCATTTCAGTATATCTTCTCAAGGGACAATTCTATAGAAATGAATTTTGGATATATTTTAGAGTATGTGCTGCTTGAATAGCAGTATAGATTTACTGTCCTCTGAAAATAACTTTACAGCCATTATTGTCAAAATCATTTTGACGGACAGGATAGTAAAAATTCCGTCCTAATCAATTATTACCCGTCCTTTTAATTTTTATATTTTAATGATAATTAGATGTTTAATAGTTTCTTTTTTCGTCCACATTTTCATTTTTATTCACAAGCTTACAGGATAAGCAAATAGGCCTAGGCTATGCATTTATTTATATTATGAAAAGAAAGTTGAACAAAGACGGTGCATCACTTTACTACTTTACAGAATGAAATAAATATGAATGAACATCAGAAAATATGTTGAAAGAAACAGTAGCTTACTGAAATCTGTATCAAGTCTTAATCAGTTCAATCAGTGTTGAAAATAATATCACGTAACATTATACCTCAGAAAAGCCATTTGTTGACCACAAACATGATAGTCAGCAAGAAAAATAACAAAAAAACAAACGTTTTAAAACAAAACGAACTGGATTAGAAACTTAATTATGTAAGTATAAATGTATTATTATAAAATGGACTTAAATTGGGTGCTTGCCTGTGTGTAATCAAACGTCAATCAAAATATATATGAACACTAATGCAGCCTAATTATATAAGGATTCCTCAAGACTCAGGACAGATTATTCATATAATCATTGAGCCAACCCTCTTTCTGGGTTGAAAATATCTGAAAATGTCTAGTTAAACATCCATTTACAGTTAAATTCAATTTAATCTAGCTGCATCTGGTGTTTCATTTGGGCTTGGAAATTCTTTGCTTAGGTAGTACAAAAGCATTTCTTCACATAAGTAAAGTATCCCCAAAAAGTTGCAACTAAAATGGACTCAAAAAATTCTGAGCCAATTTTGCCATTTACAGAAAATCCCACATTTATCTAAGGTTTAATCCACTTCCCATTATGCACAGCCAACATCCCCATTTCCACAAGCGACGGAACTTCCAGTTTTGGTTTCAGGAAGGAATACACACAGTGCACAAGACACATACAATACAAGAATAGCCAAATAACATGCAAACGCTGAGGTCAATGTAGGACCAGATGAAGTTTGTGGAAATTGTGCAGAATGGATTTAAACAGTCAAGTATGTTAATCAGAGTCAAATGAGCCAAAATATGAGCATGCAAACAAAAACCAAAAGATCCAATTTTTTCCTACAATTCAGCATCGTTTTTTCGGTGGGCACAGATTGCGTGTGGGTTTGGGTTAATGCTATGTTTAAGAAGGCAGCGCAGTGGCCCACAAGAGGCGAGAGGTCATCTGTGTCTCGCATCTCTTTAATCAAAAAGGGCTGAAGAGCAGACAATTTGTGCCGGCAGAGCTGTGACTGTGGTATTAAAAAGCAGTCGCCATAAAGTGCACTTCAAAAAGGGAATAGTCACACCCCCATTTATTTTTCTCTCTTTGAGTCAACAGAGGCCAGGTAGAGTGTAGCACTACACCAAAACACCCGAACAACAAAGACTTGCGCTGCTTTTTAGACAGACACAAACACACTACATCATCTGCACCGGCAAACCCAGAACAGACAAATTACCTGAAATTACTCGAAACAACAAATTAGCCATTAGGAAATCCAACAGTGATGTGGCTTCAAGATGAAGATTAATTTCGGACAAAAGCAGACTGATAGGCATCTGTGGCACTCAGCGGGTTTGAGAACCTTTAGGGGGTTCGGATGAGAAACACTTGCTCCAGACTTCCCACCTCGCTGATTCCATGCCGTCTCAGGACGAGGATCGAGATAAACAGCTGAAACAATCACACGGCTACGGGCTCTCACTTTAATCCTCTGCCAATCCTGTTTGCCAGAATAAACAGCCCACCGAGGCCACAAACAAATCCGAGCGCAGAACAGATATGGAAGAGCAGAGCGTGTACACAAGAGCACGGGCAAAAAGGTGACCGGCGCTGGGGTCACGCCACACTCTATTATTATTGTTCGAAGGAATCGAGTGGGATAGAGCGCTTCCTGCAGCAGAGTCGGATTCAAGCAGGATGATGGCTCTACGGGGAGCATTTCAGAGCAGACAACACCGAAAGACGGACACGCTTCACACCGCAGAGGCAGGATGGCACCAAGCCACTCTGCTGACATGCACACATTTACTGGACATTAACACTCCTTCCAAACTGCGACAACTTGAAGGCAAAACTGTCTGAGAAGCAAGTCCTGCTGAGAATTCGGCATCCGAAGGTGCCGTCGATTAGTGCTGGAGGGATTATAACGTGCACTTTAGTCTGCAGGATTAAATTCGACCACAGAAGAATAGAATTATCACATTAGACACAGATAGAGCAACAAGTCTGTGGGGATATTAGCGAGAGACTAAATGAGATGGAACGTCGCTCCAGGCTCGCTGTAGTTTACATTACACCTGGATTAGAAAGCTAAATTAACACCTCTGCAATTAAAAAGTACCGTACCACATGGTAGACAAATGGTGATGTTGGTATTAGCCTGCAGTGAAAATCTGTTCCAGCCTTCACATTTTTACATTATCCAGATTTACATGAACACAATTAGGATGATATTTCTTCAATGAGGAAAGAGCTGTTCAAACACAGCTATTGGTGACAGAAAGATTTCTAATTAGATTAGGCAAACCTATGTTTGAGAGAATTATGTTAATGAGATGCTACATGATAATTAGTATCAGTTAATTGTAAAAAATGATGCAGACTTGACGAGGGAGTGCAGCGCTTCTACTGAAGTGGGGTGTTTAATGTATTCTGTGCTAATTAATTAGAAACCGACTTTAATGTTTTATACACCTTGCTTTGGCTGTGTCTCAAAATTGAGCAAGCTTCCTACCTAGGCATGTGCATGATACATTTTTGCATAACATAACACAGATTAATACCAAAAAATGCTTCCTAGGTATAAGTTGCAACTAGGTTTTAAGACAGTCAGAGATCAAGTGGTGTCCACTGCAAAAACATTTCTGGTTTGAACAATTTTCTTTGTTTCACAAGAAGCTGATACACTGCAAAAAAAAAAAAAAAAAAAAGAGAAAGAGAAAACGTAACCTTAAATAGCTGTTTTTAACTGATCTGACCCAACTCTCACTGATGTTACCTAATGTAGTCGAGTCATTGTCCTCAACGCAAGGCATGGAGGGTCTGTCAGCAAAGCTGCAGGCAAAAACTCAGAGCAGGAGCATCATGTCCAGATAGATCAGCCAGCAGTTCAAGGCACAAACTCAATGGAGAATGTTACGAATCCACAAAATCAATAGTAAAATATGTCGATTTTAAAGTGAGGACAATGATTTTTCGTGCTTTCTGTGTCACTGTTTGGAAAATTTGCTTCAAATTCTTTTATATTAACAGACTTAATTATATATGACATATTAAATTAAGAATAGAAGAAAAATAGTATTTAAATCAAATGTACAAAAAAAATAAATAAATAAAAAAGCCATTAATGTGGATTCATAAACTCAAGGGGTTCAAGGTAAGTTTTAAAAATGACACATTTTTAAGACATGTTGACTACTAAGCGGACGTTTTGGGAAAATGACCAGGTTATTTCAGTCATACTAATCCATATTTTGACTAATTAATTGATGTTATCACATGAAATCCATTTTAATTTACCTGACAAAACATTTCTATAGTTTTTACTGTAAAATTGACCGATAAAGAGGACAAAAAAGAGGGCATTTAATAACAAAAATCGACGATTTACACTATATCCATAGCCGACAGAACCGGATCATATGTAATAATGCATCATTTCACTCTTCATAAAGGTCATAACGAGATCACTCCTAGCTCATAATAATATCACCAACACATTACATGAACATGATCTGAAAGCAACGCATGAGAGCTGAACTGCCTCTTCCGCCGCCGACATACACAATTACAATAGCAACAACTTAACGGGAGTTTTAACGGAGAGCGATCCGTCACACGAGATGCTAAAGTGTCCAACAAAACTGCATCTCGCGCGGCGCGCGCGACTGTCACATTCTCAGCTGTGCTTATAGTCATGACAACAAAGGGCTGCATTTCAGCACATCACTAACAAATCCTCCTGCCACCGTTCGTGTAAACATAAACACCCCGAAACGTTGGGTCTGCCTGGGGATCATTTCCGAACGAGAACGGGCCCGTTATGACGGCGGACCGTGAGGAATGAATGGTTTCGCGACGAACAGGGAAATTCCGCCTTACCGGCTGCTGTTTATGTCGAATGGACGCTTTCCCAAGCGGCGGCTGGTGATGCCTCTTCTGGTAGCCGCTCTTCGGGTACTCGCTGTAGGCTTTGTTGATGCCGATTCGGTCCCTCTTCTCTCTACCGTTGTCTTTTCGGTCTTCTCCCGTGTCCAGACTGCTGAAGTTCCACACGATGAGCGTTTGGACCAGCAGCACTGTCAGCGCGGCTATTAACGCTGACCGCGATCGGCGAGCCAGCTTACGGGCGCACAGACTGCCGAACATCTTCACCCTGAAGCGGCGAGGTGCCACTGCCGTGCGCCGACAGTCCGCTTTGTGGCTCAGCGTCGCGAAAGGAGCGTGGAGAGGGAGAGAGGGGGCGGTTGGCAAGGGCTCCGCTGGAGGAGAGAGAGAGCGGATGAAATATGGTCTGCGCCCCCTTGCGGTGACACATGTGAAGTACACGAGGGGCATTTCATGAAATGGGCGCCTTTTCCAGTGCTTATCAAAACATTTTGTCAGACAGTGACTAAACTGTTGTGTGAGCTAATTTATATATTTTAATATATTTTCAGATATAGCTGTGCCTTTAAAAAAGCAACAGGGTTGACAGTTCATTACGAGCCATGCGCTTAAGGCAAGGTCGTGATACTAAGGTGTTTGTTAGAAAGAATTTATTCCTGTGGATCCTTTTTGAACTGTTTGTCTTACAGTATATTTGTACTATCTATGTTTTTCTTTCCTGTTTAGGTACTCTTTTATGTTCTGCAATACCTTGTCACCAACTAAGATTGTACTGTATAATTTATGTTTATGTTGTGTTGAAATAAAAAAGAAAGAATTTAATCATGATATTTTGTACAAATATCCAATTATTTTGATATGACATATTAAATGCATGCACCTTGTTTTGAATAAAATATGTCTACAAAAAGCTAAATTTATAGATAGGAAATAAAAAAAATATTGCTTTCATTTAAAATGTGTAATTGGATCAATGATGTGACAGGTCTTTTTTTTTTTTGACCAAAGGCCTTAATAATAGTAATAAAAAACAAAAATATGACATCCAAAGTATGTAAGGTAGTACAACTAGATTTATTTTATTGAATCCAGAAGGTTTTAATTATATTTTGCTACATATAAAGGTATTTTAAAAGATTTTGAAGTGTCAAAAGGTAATTCGATTTAACCATCCAAAGGCCAATACAGCCATTTCATTTATGATTAAAATATCTTAAAATGTAATAAATGTATATATTCTGGCATATTTTATAACATCATATCAACATGAAAAATGGTATTAAAAATATGTGTAGAAGTCATTGCTTTGTTATGAACAAGAATGTCCAGAAAAATTAATTTCATTGATGTCATTCGGAGTAACCATTAAAAGGGAACATTTTGGTCACGCGTTCAGTATCATGTGACAGGATGTGACATCATTGAGACGCCTGCAAAGGACCACATGGTCGTGAAGCAAAGTAACTACTATTTGAAAAATTCATACCATGCATATGATCAAGTGAAAACATGAATTTTTCAAATAGTTGAAAGAGAGTTGAAAACATCAGGTCATTCGGTACAACCGCTATAAAACATGGAAAATGTTGTAATATTTTAAAAACTTGTACTAAATATAAAATGTTTGATTGTCCTTTTGCAAGCTATCAGTCTTTTAGCATTGGTTGAAAATATCGTCATTCGGTACAACCAAATGTGTCATTTGGTAAAATCAAAATTTTGGTTAAACTGAATGAGGTTTTTTGCTGACAAATTTTGTCCATCTTGTAAAAAAAATGACAAAAGCAGTGTTAATTGATTATAAAAACACATAATCTCATTGTTAATACTTAAAGGTGCCCTAGATTGTTTTTTTACAAGATGTAATATAAGTCCTAGGTGTCCCCTGAATGTGTCTGTGAAGTTTCAGCTCAAAATACCCCATAGATTTTTTTTAATTAATTTTTTTAACTGCCTATTTTGGGGCATCATTAACTATGCACTGATTTTTTCAGCACGGCCCCTTTAAGAGATGCGCTTCCTCTGCCACACGAGCTCTTAACTATACATGGCATAAACACAGTTTACACAGCTAATATAACCCTCAAATGGATCTTTACAAGATGTTCGTCATGCATGCTGTATGTATGCTTCGAATTATGTGAGTAAAGTATTTATTTAGATGGTTACGTTTGATTCTGTGTTAGTTTGAGGCTATGCTCTGTGGCTAACGGGCTAAAGCTAACATTACACACTGTTGGAGAGATTTATAAAGAATGAAGTTGTGTTTATGAATTATACATACTGCAAGTGTTTAAAAATGAAAATAGCGACGGCTCTCGTCTCCGTGAATACAGTAAGAAACGATGGTAACTTTAACCTCATTTAACAGTATATTAGCAACATGCTAATGAAACATTTAGAAAGACAATTTACAAATATGACTAAAAATATCATGTTATCATGGATCATGTCAGTTATTATTGCTCCATCTGCCATTTTTCGCTGTTGTTCTTGCTTGCTTACCTAGTCTGTGCACAGATCCAGCCGTTAATACTGCCTTTCCTTGTCTAATGCGTCAAATGGGCTGGCATAAGCAAATATTGGGGTCATACATATTAATGATCCCGACTGTTACATAACAGTTTCAGGTTTTATGTTGAGATCCGAGTGTTTTCCGGAGGTCTTTTAAACAAATAAGATTTACATAAGAATGAGGAAACAATGGGGTTTGAAACTCAATGTATGTCTTTTCCATGTACTGAACTCTTGTTATTCAACTATGCCGAGGAAAATTCAAATTCTGATTCTAGGGCACCTTTAATAAACTTCAAAATTAATTATATCTCCATTTTGTTTTGTTTTTTTACACTTTTAAAAACCTTATTTGTCAATGACCCAATTGCTAATACAGCAAGCAGAAAGAAAGATATGAGTGAGGACAGTTGTCCTCAGGAAGAAAGGACATAATATAAAGTATAAAATAAAATACATTTACTGGATGTTTGTTGATGTGTTAAAAAAAAAGTGTAAAATTGCATATTTGTGGAATCACCCATGTGAGGTTTTGAAGGGACCAGAAAAACCTTGCTTGCTCAAGAATAAATCTTTTGCAAGACTTCTTAAAATATAAATAGAGATAAAACTATAAAAATACCCAAACCACATAATCCTGTAAATGTCTATGTGAAAAATCAGTTTCCAAACTGCGAAGTTCCTCTTTCTGGTTAGTCGGGACTAGTTTCACATTGTTGTGTGTGCAGCTGTATGTATTGCCTCAGGGGTGAAGGTGAAGGGCTACATCATCTTTCAACCAGCCTTTATTATTGTCCACCGATCAATGGCTGCTAATTGATAGTGTTAACCTGTCAGATTTAGAAAAAGAGAGATAACCCTGGAGAGCCATCAAGATGACTTCCCAATACAAAGGACCCAGGTGAAGCATCGCCTACAGTTTTTTAATCAAGACTGAGGCCATCTTTCATCCAGCATAGAATGGCACCGGCTCGCACGACAACGAGATTCGGTTTCCATGGGAATACCCTCAGTGTCCCTCTTCCTTTCCTCTAGAAGTTCAGGAGACAGAGAGATGTGAGAATGCGACTCTGCTTAGACATCTCAGTGAGCACTGCTGTTTGTTCACAGCATTCTTGACATCATTAAAGTTGAATCAGCTACCCCGACGTGCTGCTCTATAATTCACAGCTCTCTCATTGAGATGGAGATCACAAGGCTTTGATGAATTTGAAAGAAAGCACAGGGCACAGTCACACTTCATTCCCCTCGTAGAATAGCTGTGGAGCCGGCAGAAAGTCCCTCGGGCAGCAGATGCTGAGGTGTGCAGTTACGAAGGGCTACGCATGACGACATTCACTGTCAGTATATGTGCGTGTGGGTCGTTAGATCTAGCAGAAGGGGAAGCCAGGGAACTCGTGCCCTTAGGCAGACGTACTCTCCATATGCCTCCTCTGGTCTTCTCTGCTCCAGGGTTCATGCCTCTACAAAATGAGATGTTCTGATGAACTGATGGCTAAAATCTGCCATCATTGTAACGTTTACTTATTAAGATTAAGTACAGTACCTTTCAAAAGTTTTTTTTTTTTTTTTTTTATATATTTTTAAAATATTTTTTTAAATATTTTTAAAATATTTTTTTAAATATTTTTAATATTTTTGCTCATCAAGGTTGCAATTATTTGATCAAAACTACAGTCAAAACAGAAATATTATTACAAATCAAATTTAAGACACTGAATCAGTGCTGATACCTCAGAAATCATTCTAATATGCTGATACTTATTATGTTGAAAACATTTGTTGTGCTTAATATTTTTGTGGAAACCGTAATACTTTTTTTTTCAGGATTCTTTTATAAAAAGTTTAAAAGCACAGCATTTATTTGAAATACAAATCGTTCGTAACAATGTATTTACTTCACTTTCCATCAATTTGATGCATCCTTGCTGAACTGAAATATTAATTTATTGAAAAAAAATAAATTGAACAGTATTGTATTTTTTAAGATTTACTAAGTTTTATTAAGTTAAAATGAGTTCTGTTGTTCTAATTGTTTAAGTCTCTATGAGAAATGCACGTCATGGCAAGGAAATTGTGTGTTGTCTAACTGTATTGAGAAGAACAAATAAATTATTCATCATTAAGATAAAAACATGCATGAAATACCTTAAAATGACACTCACACAGGCCTTAAAGGGAAATAAAAATGAAAATTCAGTCATTAATTCCACACCCATAAGACCTTCGTTCATCTTCAGAACACAAATTAATATATTTTTGATAAAATCCGATTGCTCAGTGAGGCCTCTTTTGCCAGCAAGATAATTAACACTTTCAATGCCCAGAAAGCAACTAAAGACGTATTTAAAACAGTTCATGTGACTACAGTGGTTCAACCTTAATGTTATGAAGCGACAAGAATACTTTTTGTGCACCAAAAAAACCCAACAAAATAATGACTTTATTCCACAATATCTAGTGATGGATGATTTCAAAACACTATGGAAGAGGATTAGGGCCAAGCAATAATAAAAAAATAAAACCATCTTAGGATTAAAGTTGTTAAATTTCGAGAAAAAAATTGTTAAATTTCAAGAAAAAAGTCGAGATAAAATGTCGAGAATAAACTCGTTAAATTACGAGAAAAAAGTCGAGATAAAATGTATGAGAAAAAACTACTTTATTCTCACAATTTAATGAGTTTATTCTCAACATTTTATCTCGACTTTTTTCTCAAAATTTAACGAGTTTCTTTTCGTAATTTAACGAGTTTATTCTCAACATTTTATTTCGACATTTTTCTCGAAATTTTACGAGTTCTTTCTTGAAATTTAATAACTTTAATCTTGAGATGGTTTTATTTTTTTATTATTGCTTGGCCCTAATCCTCTTCCGTAAAACACTGTTTCATGAAGCTTCAAAGATTTTCTGACCATTTATTTCGATTCAGTGGTTCGGAGCGTGTATCAAACTGCCAAAGTCACGCCTCCCAGTGGTGAACCACTGAAATTTTTGAAAAACTTATGAGTAACAAAGCCTCATTTACTGAAATCACATGACTTTGGCAGTTTGATACATGCTCCAAACCACTGAATCGAAACAAAAGATTTGCATGCATCGAAGCTTCATGAAACAGTGAACTAACCCTTTAAAGGAACACTCCATTTTTTTTTAAAAACTTTGCTGTGTAATATCATTGCGCCTGCTGCACTCATGGTACGGCAGCAAAGTTCCTTGATTATTACGCTGGAATGAGAGTATAGTTCCTAGCCATATCAGCCTTGAAAATCGCAACTTTTCATTTTCCATTGGTCTTAGTACATGATGTAACTACAGAAGAGTCAAGTTATAAATAGGAAAAATATCGAAACTCTTTGGTTATTTTTGAGTGAGATGCTAATGGTCTAATCCAATTCAATGAACTATGCTAAGCTATGCTAAAAGTGGTACCGCCAGACCCGGAGATCGGCTGAATGGATTCGAAAACGGTAAAACTCAACTGTTTAACTCTAGGGGAGTTGGAAAATTAGCCTATTTTCAAAAATAGTGGAGTGTTTCTTTAAGACTTGGTAAATGAAACACCAATCTTCTCCACTCTAGGATTAATGCCGGCAAAAATGAGGCGCATGTGAAACTGATATCAAGAGTTTGCAAAGATTTTTTCCCATTAACTTTTTTATTTTAAGTAAATAAAAATATATTTAATATCTTGAATGAACTTTAAATGCCAGGTTGCCATGACTTAAATTCTACCACCAAATTTAAAAAGATTACTGAAGGATACATTTATTTACATTCCCTTCATTGACATGGTTTTAAACTGTTAAACACTCCAAAAAAAATCAAAAGTTGAGAAAACTTAAAGTTTAAGGCAATCAGCTGCAACAAGTTCAGAAAACTCAAAAATCTGTTTGTGGTCTGAAACAATTGACAACATCACAAGACTATTTTTCACAAGAAACAAAACTGAAATACTTTGAAATGACACACACAGACATAAAGACTTAGTATACTTGATATTTACTTGATCATTTTGAGTAGAACAACAAACTGATTCTGACACAAGACAGCAAGTTACTAAACATGACAACAAGATCAAAAACAAATAAATAAAACCAGCCGACTAAAAAAATCAGAGTACATCTTAATAAAAAAGCACCATTTAGATGTAACAATCAAATACATTTTTGATTATTTTTGCATATTTTCTTGATCTAAGAACCATTTTTTACAGCGTAGGAATCCTGCCTCTTTCTCTTTGTCCTCTTTTCTGTCGATAGGGACAAGTAAGTCCTCCTTGTATTGACAGGCTGATCAGGCCTGCTGGGTTATAAAGCACATCTGTTTCAGTTTCACCAGTGGTTACTGAAGCATCTCCTGAATTTTCTGTACTTTGAGGGGTGCAGTCCATAAACAGTTAACGCACATCCTCAGACCTCCACTTAGACCGCAGAAAGCATTCAAATTGGTCACGATAAGAGCACTGCTGAGAATAAATACATGGATCAGTGAATCCCTCCCTGAAAAGGACATCAATAGTTAAGCATGCAAAATCATTCAATTTTCACCATCCTTATTAAAAAAAAAGGCAAAAGATCAAAGATTCAAAAGCGGCTAGATAATCTCCAAGCGAGCACTACGTTTTTTTTCTTTCTCGCTGTTTTCTAGTTTTATCTCTTCGTCATTTCAAGTTTGACATCTTTGAATCCTCCCACTATGGTTTAGCCTTGGCTGACTCATTCACAGCTGTAATTCCATACATCAGATCCACCGCTGAGCCACATCAGGCCAATCTGAGGCGAATGACGCATCGTCAGGTTAAACCTCTGACCCTTTGCACAGTCCCAAGGGAAAGAAACAGTGACACACTCATCCCAGTCAACCATGAAACACTCATGAAACACGTTTACTCAGACTGGAGTTAAATTGCTGTATTATGTGGATGCGAGAGGAAATAAAGAGTCTTGTGGGAAAAGGCCTATCGCAGGCCGCTCTACCAGTTGTTTTCGCACTTTTCTCTCATGCAGGCCTTGATTTATGGCATCGCTCATTGAAAGTGGGAGATTGAAGTCATAGAGCGCTTCCCATCAGGGCCCCGCCACTGACCTTGACCTCAGACACCGTCGGCCTCTCATCTGTCACAGCGCTCGCATCCGTCAGGATCCAGGCTGCTGATATGGATCCTGTGCTTACAGACAGGGCTCTTTTTTTATCCCCATTCATCGATCCGCTGAATAATTTATCATTGTTAATTTTCCCTGACAAATTGTTTCCTCTCTTGCTCACGTTTCCTGTGACGACTCAGAGATCATTCTGTTTTTGTTTGCGTTCACTCTGACATTGTGGGTTATGAGGCAGTGATTCTTTTGGCACCTGGACTAGTTGCTTTTGCATCACAGTTTTACACAATCACTTGGGCTTATGTTTTTAAATAGTCTTAACATTCTCAACATCCAACATCAAAGCGCAATTGTTATTGTGTCAGTAAATTGGCCAATGGTACCAAAATGAAAACTTTTTTTGCCATTAAGTGAGCTGTACTGGTAAAATAAAATAAGTTTAAGGTTTTTTTATTAACCTTTTTTCCCCAAGTAAAAAATGACACTGACTGCTTACTACTATACTACAAGAATGACAGTTTTGTCTGGCTGAATGCCATTGTGTATTACACTGAGCGTTTAGATACATATTTCAACTCAACAGCTGGTAAAATGAACAGGGCAAAGTCAATGGTTGTTTGGCAAGATTGTGATTCCTATTTCATTACTATGACAGGTCATTTGCCAGTTTAGCAGACATCAGAAGCATTCATGTCATAGATATTTATGGAATATACAGTCAAACCAATCATTATTCAGACATTTTTAATATATTTTTACTAGTGCGTGCAGGACACTATAGTTCATTTATGTAAGTGAGAATAGCTAAATAAAGTAAACTGTGACATATAATACCCAAATATTCTTCATACAGTGGACTACCAGTAAAATTGATAAAAATCTGGAACCAAAAATTATTCAGACACTTTGACCTGACCATGTTTTGCTTAAGTTTTATCTGACATAATTAAAATATATATATATATATTTTTTTTTCTGACACAGTTTAACTCTGAGATCTTGTCATATTTTATTACCTTTTTTTTTTTTAAACAATAGTGAATAAAATGTAATAATGAATGAAATGTTCAAGGTGTCTGAATAAATTTTGGTTTGACTGTACATGTACAGTATTTTTATGTGATGGCTCACACAATGTTTAGAAGTTGTGAAGAGTATGCCAGTTTTGCTGAGAAACAACTCAGTTTTGATCAGCAAGCTATGTGCATTAAGTTATTGCACAAAACATATTTGCGCCACTTTTTCAAAAAATTTAACACAGTTCTCCTTAAAAAATTTTAGCTTGGCAGAGCAGTACATTTTACATATAAAATGCACTAAAACTATCAAAACATTTAATATGGCTCAAATTAAGTAATTAGTCCATAACAGCAAACATACACACTGTATCACTCATAAAACAATGACCTCAAAATCACCAACAATGGGTGGCAGTATTCATTTTTTATTTGTAACATTTCTTTAAAAAACAAGAATGGCAGCTCTCTACCATTTAGAATTCACTGCATTATATATTACATGGTCCATGTTATAGTACAATATTATTCCTAAGTTGTCCCCTTTTGTATAGATAGTAAAGAAATTGAAAGACTTTACATCTAATTATTTTCATAGTATTTCATAGCACTGAAACCCTATTGTAAATGTTAGATTTTCCAAGGATCAGCATTCTCCCCTAAAAGTGATCAGGCAGACCAAACCGCAAATCGTAGAGACTGTTAGTACTCACATCTCCTACAACGTCACCAAGGCTCGCCCCGATCCGCCTGATGGGGGTTCTACAATGGTCAAAAGTAAGAAATGGCTCATAACTCCTGAACTGCTCGGATTCACTCGTGGACCTGTGAAATTTTCGGATATTTTGGATTTTTGAAGAACCTGCTATTGCGAACTAGTTTTTTGGCTCAACCTGTTAAAAAGTTTTAAAAACCTCATATTTCATATGGTAAATTGCCTGTATTTGCTGTAAATGGTCTTTTCCATCTTATGATCGAGATGGTTTCAGTCTTGCTGATTAAAACCTTTACATCTTTTTACACGTGTGGTTAAAGGCATTGAAACGCTTGAACCCCGATAATTGCTGCTCGCAGCTATATATTTTATTTTAGATTTGAAATATATTTCAATATGGTATTACTGAAGAAATGTAATAAATTGCTGTCTTATTCAGTTTTGCATTATATTTTAGGTATGTAGGTTTGTAAGTTGAACATACTAAGGTTGTAAGTTTAAAGGGTTAGATCACCCAAAAATGACAATTCTGCCTGTACGAATTGAGCAGTTTAGTCCAAATTTTCTGGAGAGACACAATCGCTTTTTATATTAACAGATTTAATTTAGACTTTTACTCACATATAAACATTGCACATTTGAGCTTCCGGAAGAGGTTTGTTCTCGTCTGTCATTCAGGTTCGGTTGAGCATTTGTTTATGTTCGGTGATCAATGTTTATATGTGAATAAAAGCCTAAATCAAATCTGTTCATCATTAAAAGTGATCGAGTCTCTACAGAAAATTTGGACTAAACCACTCAGTTCATATGGATAAGTTTTACGATCTCTTTATGAACTTTTTGAAGCATCAAAGTGGTCAAATGGAGGGACAAAGAGCTCTCAGATATCATTAAAAAAATATCTTAATTTGCATTCCGAAGATGAACAAAAGTCTTACTGGTGTGGAACGACATGAGGGTGAGTAATTAATGACAGAATTTTCATTTTTGGGTGAACTAACCCCTTTAACATTTTTTAATTAAACATGCAAATTGGCATGTAGGCACATAATATTTTGGTTCATATAATCTGAAAGATGAAGTCATTGAATGCATTTTGTGCCAAAGCAATGGAAAATGCAGTTTAGCCTACAAAGACTGCTGTTGTGCTCAATGTGTTTAGAGTTTTGAAAAGGTGACCTAAGTGAGAAATGGGTCCTGGCGATGCAAATCAGGTGTAAACAAGAAACTATTGTTTAGAGATGTGAACTTGTTGTTTTGAGGGTAAAAAAATTTCCATTCAAGAACTGAGCCAAAGCGATTGAGAAAAAACTGTAAACTGCAAACTGAGTTTAAGGCAGTGAAGGTCAGGTCTGTCAGATGTGTCTGTCTGTCGCTCAGTCTCCTTCCGTTGTGAGCCACCTGTGCCTCCTCACACTTCTTTGACCTTCCACAGCTGCCACAGCACCTTGGGGCAACACCCCTCATGCTCCACAGGGGGCTCAAGCCATGACGAGGCCATCCATTTCCCACGATGCACCTGCAGCCCTGCCCGGAACCTTGTTAGAGCAATAAAAATAGTAGCATGGAACAGAATGAATGTCGAATAGGATAGGGACAAAAACCTACCGTGCCAGCCAAGATATTCTCATAGGACCGCCACAGTTCAGCAAAGCAGGTTAGACCAATTAAACAAGCGTCAGCTGCTTTCGCTGATTAGCATTCACACCTCACACTGTGCGGGAGGGAGAGAGAGAGAGAAAAAAAGATGATTTCATATGGAACATGTTTCATATGGAGCGGCTTCTTAGGCTCAAACATAAGCTAATTTATTGAGCCAGTTAAGCAAAGCAGCCAGGGATAGATAGCGGGATGGAGAGTGAGTATTATGTGGCAATGTTATGGCTTGTTGCACAAAGTTTAATCACGGTTGGACGTCCCCGCACACATTCATCTGTGGGATTACACCTCTGACAGGAAGACGATGCTTCACATACTGATAAGAGTTTGCTTTTGTTTTCCCCCCCGTCGTCATCACGGCTCTGTTGCTCTTCATTGCACTCGGCCGTCTAATTCTCCCCAGGCAGAGGTCATTACATTTCCTATCTAAGCGTGAGTATTTGGGCTACACAGATCGATGGCTTTGGTAAATGCCAGTTGAGACTGTGTGTTGGGTCCATTTCGAGACTAGTCAATTGCGACATGTGCAGGATTTAGGCGGCCAGATTTACAGGACATGCTCGACAGAGGTGATTGTGGAAGGGAGATCAATGTCTCCAATGGCTCGCCTTTGTCACTCGGGGAGCATTTGCAGTTCACAGGAGGGACAAGAGGATAGTTGTTTTTTTGGGTTACTCTCAGTGTCTTCTATAAAGCAGCAAATCTCATGAATGCCTGTCAGGAAGATGTCCTAGAATCACCATTGAGAATAATGGGAATGGGAATATATATATATAAAAAGAAAGAAAGAAATGGTAAAACATACCATTTGTGGACAGATAAGAGGATTTGGGGGAATTTTGTTGCAGTGCAAATATTATTAAAATGGCAAATATTACAGTAACTGCCTTTAATGTTTGTTGATTAAAAAATATTACAAATGATTTTAATTACAGTAACATACTGAGAATCATCTGTCATTAATAATAATGAGAATATAATTATAATTAAATTTGGCAATATTTCAACACAATTCATGTAAATTAAATAAAGGCTTTACTGTCTTCTAAATTCTTTATTTGATTTTTTTGGGGGGTGAAATGAGTGTCTCATGTATAAGCTATGAAATCCAGTATTAAATACAGTAACTTTTTTTTTTTTTTTGTACTGAAAACTCTATTAGTTACCAAGTAGGTTAACAACCAAGAATTATTCAACTCAGATAATTCAGTGCCAAGTGAACGACTCAGAGCTGAATCACAGATCTCCCGCAGTTCAAAGTATGAGAAGACAAAGAATGCTAAATCTTTTATTCCACTTTAAATCTGACACATCAGAGGAGAGTTTGGGGAATTGCCTGTTCCATTATGTGGTTAGTCTGAATAATGCAAAAGTGGATGTCTCTCTCTCATTCAGCTGAAAAGAGAAACAGCACAGGAAGCCCCAGGCAGTTTTAGAGCTGGATTGGAGGAAGCAAGTGTTGTAGCCTATAAAATTCCTCCTTCACCTTTGTGTAACCATAGTGTGACAGGCATGATCTTCACCTTCTCTGTTTCTGACCCCCTGTGAGGCTCTCTTGGACTCTTTCTCTTTTCCTTTCTTGCTCCTTCAAGGCCTGTATATAAGAACTTTGATCCAAAAAACTAATGAGTTGCCTACAGAGTCGGCATAGTAAGGCGTTTGCATGACACAAGACTATTTCAAATTAAAGGTGCCCTAGAACTTTTTTTTAAAAGATGTAATATAAGTCTAAGGTGTCCCCTGAATGTGTCTGTGAAGTTTCAGCTCAAAATACCCCATAGATTTTTTTTAAATAATTTTTTTAACTGCCTATTTTGGGGCATAATTAGAAATGAGCCGATTCAGGGTGTGTGGCCCTTTAAATCTGGTGCTCCACGCCCACGGAGCTCGCGCTTGCCTTAAACAACATAAAAAAAAAGTTCACACAGCTAATATAACCCTCAAAATGGATCTTTACAAAGTGTTCATCATGCAGCACGTCTAATCGCGTAAGTACAGTGTTTATTTTGATGTTTAGATTTGATTCTGAATGAGTTTGATAGTGCTCCGTGGCTAACGGCTAATGCTACACTGTTGGAGAGATTTATAAAGAATGAAGTTGTGTTTATGAATTATACAGACTGCAAGTGTTTAATAATGAAAATAGTGACAGATCTTGTCTCCGTGAATACAGTAAAAAACACAAAAAACGATGGTAACTTTAACCACATTTAACAGTACATTAGCAACATGCTAATGAAACGTTTAGAAAGACAATTTACAAATATCACTAAAAATATCATGTTATCATGGATCATGTCAGTTATTATTGCTCCATCTGCCATTTTTCGCTGTTGCCTTTGCTTGCTTACCTAGTCTGTTGATTCAGCTTTGCAGATCCAGACATTAATACTGGCTGCCCTTGTCCAGAGCCGTTAAATATGATTTATATTAATATGTGTTTCAAGGGCTCTGCCCTTGTCTAATGCCTTTCATAATGTTGGGAACATGGGATGGCATATGCTAATATTGGGGCATACACCCCGACTGTTACATAACAGTCGGTGTTATGTTGAGATTCGCCTGTTCTTCGGAGGTCTTTTAAACAAATGAGATTTATACAAGAAGGAGAAAACAATGGAGTTTGAGACTCACTGTATGTCATTTCCATGTACTGAACTCTTGTTAAAGGCCTTTAAAGACAACTTAATTTTGACACTTTCAGTCCCAAGACAGTATCACATACATCCCAATGCATTGCGATGTGCTCAACTTGGGGGAAAAAAAATCTAAGATGGTATACAAGAGAAGTTTATTATAAACTAACTTGGATTTCATTCAGTATTTTTATTGACAAAATTGTTTGGACAGCTTATTGGCTCATTGGAAAAACATGCCTGTGGAAACATTTCTGCAAAATTATATGTTACTTCAGGTTTCGCAACAATTTCAAAGTAAAATGTCCAGTGAGTGCCACTAGAAGTGCATGCAGTCTTATTCGCAACAAAAGAATCAGCCAAAGTTTTATTATGCTGGTTGATCTGTGTATCATCGCAGCTCTGAAATAAAATATCCATATGTCATTTCACATTGCTTCTAGAAGTCTTTGAGCTGTTTTATGGTGGGTCGTGTTTCATAAGACTCATGTTCCCATTGTAAACAAGTGTTCCACATTGCAAGTGAGCTACTGAGCAAGTTTACAACATCAGAAAAGCAATATTGAGTTGGTTATGTGATGAAAATGTCAAAATGCATTACTTTACAAATCATGCACTATGGTAATTACACTACGGTTCTTTGAGGTCATAACATAGTATTGTGCAAGGAACGTACTGCACAAAAATAAGTCTTTATTAACCCTTGTGCAATGTTTGATTTCTGGATACAGCCTGTATGGTCCAGGTCAAATGACCCTATTTGGATTCAATACATTTTAATATCAATATTTTTCACACATTACAAAGAATAAATATCTGAATTTATGATTTATAAAAATGTTTTTAACCATTATTCTTAAGACTGCCCCTCCCCACACCCATGGGACACTTGCCATTATACATTTTTAACAATAATATCTTAGTTTACACCTAAAGTAATCTTGACAAACTATATAGCATTTGAAAGCTTTCAGAATCTAGTTTTCATATTTGGTGATGGATTTTCAAAAGAAATGACTGAGCAATAGATAAATAGCGATAGATTATGTATTTGTGATGTGGTGTCAAACTATATCACGCACTCTGATTCTTTCTGTATGTTTTTTATATGTGTTTTAGGGATTGAATTCAAATCAAATATTAACATTACTGCCCAAACTTCTTCTGAATATGAAGTCTACTTCATAAATATTTTGAAAAGTATGGAAATATATGGTTCAGATCACTCAAACCATATATGGAAATTGAAGAGTGCTTATATGGTCACCGGTGGAGCCTGGATGTCGCCTAATGAAAAGTTTGGTATTGGTATTACTGAAAGTTCTTTTTTGAGATATCAACCTAAAATTTAGCTCAAAACTTGTTCAGATATTACGTTTGATTTTCTTGAAGTTTTAGAGTTGAAAATGTTTTGTAAAATATATATTTTATATAAAATATAAGAATATATATTTTATTTTTTCATAAACTTAAACTTTTTAAACTTTAATTTTACAACTGCCTTTACTTGTACAATAATCTGTGAAGTGCTTCCTTTAAAGAGATACCAAACTTAAGTCTGTGCTCTGAAGTATTCAAGATTTTTTAACAATTTAAGTTGGAATAGTCCTTTTCAAATCTATGCTCAAAAAGTGGGACAGACAATTAACAGGTAAAATAAAATGTTAAACTCAAGAAGACACCTGCACTACAGTTGAAGAGCGCTGACATACAACAAAGAAGTGTTTTGTATTTAGGTCTGTAGTTGCTTTTGAATAGCTGCCTACATGGGTCAAATTGACACACAAACAAAATCGTATAAATTTTCTGTATGCACATTTCACAAGACATCAGTGTGTTGAAACTTTGCATGCATGTTCATGACCCTAAATGAGAAAAAGTCATAAAATTTCAAGAAAAACAACACCATTATAATTGTATTTCAGATTGAAAAAAGAAATGATAGCTAATTTTGACCCATATGTGGCTGACAAAATATTTTTCTGTATTGAAATAAGTGGGGTAAAGCTCCTTTTTTAGCTTCATAGGGTAGTAAAAAAAGTAATATATATATATATATATATATAAAAATTAAGAAACGTTATTGTTTTGGGTCTGTACAGTTGCCTTAGAGCATTAAAAAATTGACCCACGAACATCACCAAAGTAACAGTAATTTTGTGTGTATATGTCAAACACATCAGCGTGCACAAAAAAAGTGTCTTGATTCAAATAGAAATATTCAAGCATTTAGCTGGGTTAAGCGTCTCCTTAGCATCTGTTAGGGTAATTCAGAATGGCCCTGTGGGATCTGCACAGTGGTCCAGTTTGTGCTTATTTGCAAAGGCCAAATATTTTCTGTCCCGTGCAAAATTGTTTAATTTGCTTATTATGCAGTGTATCTAAAGCTACGTCACATTAAGAGAAGTGAATACAGCTCCTCAAAGAACAATCTTAAGTGAGACGAAGCGCAGCGAGAGGTTCCTCACGGCAAAGCTCGTTCCAGCCCGGGGCAGCTGCTTTGTCCAATCTGCTTCAGCACTGAGATACTGTTCAATGACAGGCTGCTCCTAGAATTCCAACATCCTCAGCAGGACCTACAGCACGCATAAGAAAACAATAAGACAAGGCATGTCCTCCGGCCTAATAGAGGAGACAGAATGCACACTGACAGAACGTTTACATGTAATGCAAGTTTGATTACTCCACAGGAAAATGCGTTATCAAAAAGAGCTGAAAGTCAATTTATAATTTGTGATCACATAGATACAATTTATGTGTTGTGTCAGTGTGCGACGTGCCAGATATTATGGCTTATCAGATAGCAAAATAGAAAGAAAAGGATTCATAAGTGTGCTGTGGTGGAGACCGTCATGCAGGCCTAAATGATTATGCAGGTACAACATCCATCAGCAGTCAACATTTTAGATCGGGTGGAAATGCTTTCAACTTATCATCGAACCAAAAGCTCTCTGGTTTTTGTGTTTCACAGACACAAATCAACAAGGCTCTGGTCATAATTCTAAATATCATTTGTAGGATCAAAGAACTATTAAATTTGCAGGATCAAAGGTTTGTGGCTTTTGATCTGTTTCCTGGTTCTGTTCAGGTATGAGTTTGTTAATTGTTTCAGTTCTCCTTGTGTGCCTGTCTGTTTGTATTCTAGGTTACTGATTTGATTAGAGTTTGAGTTCAGCTGTGTCTTGTTAATTAGTCTCGTTAGATCTTCAGTTCACAGTGTATAAATGCCCTTAGTTTCAGTCTGTCCTTTATGTAGTTTTGACTATGTGGTGTTTGTAGATTTGGTTTCATGGTGAGTTTCCTTGTTCCTAGTACTCCATTAAATGTTCTTGAAGATATCTCCTTTGTCATGCATTGAAATAAAGACAACCCAAGTTCGGTAAAATATGGACAAACCCAGCAGGTTGGGTTAAAGGGCACCTATTATGCCCTCTTTCACAAGATGTAATATAAGTCTCTGGTCTGGTCAAGTTTCAGCTTAAAATACGCCACAAATTTGCCCCTATTTGGGGGTGAGCAAAAACATGCCTTTTACTGTATTACTACATTGCTGGCTAAAAAAATAAATCAAGGTCAAGGTAAACTTTCAAGTTCAAGGTAAACTTTATTGTCCCATGAGGGGAAATTAATATGGTCATTCATTCATTACGCGCCCTTATCACAACATATTCTTCAAACACACACAACACATAATACACAAACAATCCAAAATTGGTTGAAAAAAATGGCTGGGTGAAAACAACCCAATCCCTAGGTTTGTCCATATTTAACCCATCATTTTTTAGAGTGTACAATCCACTCGTGACACATACCAAAATCCAAAATTTGGAAAATTTGTTTAAAGGTGGATGCTGAGCACAGGCCATTAAAAAACTCTTTAAAATGTAATGATTTTCTAATATGATGAGTGACTTGCAAGGGACCCTCATTCTAAAATTTATAAATTTATAAAACAACGTCTGTGAATATATTAAAATGATCACAATAATCTCTGAATTAAGAAAGCAGAATGAAAAATGACTAACACATTTTTGATATATACTGCATTAAATATAATTACTAATTAATACCTTAAGTTAACATGTTACTTGACAGCCCTTAAAATAAATGTTTTGACTGTATTTTTGATTAAATATAGACCTGAGCATAAGAGACTTCTTTCAGAAACATTAAAAAATCTTAGTGACATCAAACGTTTGAACAGAATTATATATTTTGTAAAAATCTTATTTCTCTTTTTCAATTTTTCCATGAACTCACTGACATCATCTTACAGTCTGAAAAGACTTGAGCTGGGATGAAGGTCAAATAACATAATTAATATTTAATATCTAAGAAGTGCAGGGCGCAGTTTTTGTTATGCCTCTAACAAAAAAAAAAAAATTGCCTGAGTAGTGTCCACAACAAAAGTCCACTGAAAAATATATATAAAAAATGTTATATTCATGGTTGTTTCCACAATATTTCAGGCCCAATTTCTCAACTTCACAAAATGCTAGCATGATTGATGATTCTAGAAACTAGAAATGCACTAGTTCACAACACCCCTGATTGTTGACATTGTAAAAAGTGAATGTTGTTGGAACAGTGTCCCATGACTACAGGTAAATGCTTGCATGTAATATCCAAAGACCAACATGTCCTCCAACCAATACGCCCATATAGGTCATTTGTCACTTCCCTAAATACGACCTATAGGAGCATTTACTAAAGTTGCGCCCCTATCGACAACAGGACACTTTCATTTTAATGCATTATATCCATTTATCTGCATCATATTTCAGGTTTCGTGTAGCTCAATTGGTAGATCATTGCAATATACAACAATATGCAATCATGCATTCGTGGGTTCAATCCCAGGAAACTCATAAAGTGTATATGCACTATAAATCACTGAGGGTAGGTTTAGGGTTGGGGTAGGTGTAGTCGTTAATAATAAAAAAAAAAGTGCTAAATGGAAATAGGAAAAATGGTGGGTAAGTGACCGTATAAAAAGTCCACACACTGCATTTAAATGAACACTCATTTTGATCAGTAACGACAATCATATGTCATTTCATGACGACAGACGTAACACAACACTATCATTATTTTTACGCCTTTAAAACTTAAATATAGGTCATAATAAGGTGCTTGAAAAAATGACCTATAGGATCGTTTTTTGGAGGAGGACAGTCTCACAAAGACACAAACTGACACTTTTGCTTTTCGTATTTTGTGACAGGGTCAGGTGTTCATGCCCTCAGCACAGCTTATGAACTCATTTGACTGTCACTTTAGCCATTAGAGTACAAGGTATGTGGCAGAGATCCTGTGAGCTCAGCTAAGATAAAATTCATTCCAGTCCTGATATATATTTAGGTCTACCAAGGTCCCTGTGTCCTTAGTCTAATGCCACTAGATATCCCCCAGCCCAGCTGTCTGAGCAGATTAATATTGTTATCTGTACAGATTTCCTCCAGCTAGTCTATGACTACACACCGTGTTCAGCAGAAGAGTTCAAAACATCTAGGCAGATCCTGCCACAGACGCTCCAACAATGTAAGCCACCGTTCAGTTCAGAGGTATCAAGCCATCGTCCTAGTAAGACCTGATGCTGTTTTTGTGGGAATGTGTCTCGGCTGGTTATTTTCAGTTTAGGAGGTGCATCGAGTTAAAGACAAAAACAGCATTCCATTATAGGCAGCAGTACCTGGGCGAAAAACAAAGTGTCCTCAGAGACACAGAGAATGAAAGATAAAAAGAAGAGTAGCAAGGGGGAAGTGTGCAGTGAAGGGATAGACAAAATGCACAAATAGACAACAAACATAACAAGCCTGTTAACTTAGTGCTTACTTTGGTTTTAAGTAAATTGGCAGATTTTTTAAAATCTAATTTCTAAGCAGTTTCAGTTCATTTACAAACAGGATCAGTTCCCAAGAGTAACTGGAGGTCAAGGGCCCAATGGTAATTGGGTAATCCAGTAATTCTGAGGTTCATGCACTGCCGTTCTAGAAGTTGACCTAAGGACTAAGAGCCCAAACTTTCATCCACAACACTTCCATCGTCACTCGCAACAGGGTCTCCACATTCATATGTTTATTGGACACAGTGACAAAAGTGTATTGTTTTGCAAACAACATTACCATCAAAGAACTTTGTCCTAACCCAAAAATCAGTGTACTGTTACAGTACAGCAATAGTCCTTTTTTAGATGCTGGTCTTTTGTGATGGAAAATCAGAACGGTTGCACTTCAAGAGGTTAAAATCACCATAGAAATCGATGGGCAATTCTCGTTTTTTTAAATGGAATATTGCAGTATTTATTATAAATGATTTATCTGTGTACATCGTTCTTAAAACATTCATGTACGCTTGTAATCTTAAACCAAAATAACTTCCCCTCCCTCTTGCACTGACTTCTCTTCTCTGATGATATGTTTATCGGCACAAGGGTGGGGCAACCTGTCACTCACATGAGATCACAGCAATAGCAAACCACAACCATCCAATGCAATTCCCGATGGACAAAATCAAGTCTCACCCTACATTTTTTTTCTTGTTTCATTTGGATATACAGTACGTCACCATAGGGGCGAAAAGATTATTGCAGCTTCCGTTTCATACTGACTTTAAAGATAAACTACATCAGGCATCAGGCACAGCTCACAAATCCCATCTCTCCATCCTTACCCACTCATCCTGCTTAACAAATGTTAATGCTTTGGTTATGGAGGAGATACAAAAGAGAGAGTGTGAATGAGAGAGAGAATAGAGGGGGGTCTCACAAACATGGCCCCCACAGACTGGCAAAGGCAGCAACAGTAATAGAGCACATCATTTTTATTGTACTGATCAGATCATTGAATTATATCCAGCCAAAGGACAGAATGGCCCAGCAGGGGAGATGCTGCTATCATCTGGACCATGTTAAAGAGCGATACCTCCCTATTGTTTCAGAATTACCATTTAATAGAGAAAGTTGTGATTCTGGGCTCCATCGGCTTCATCGGCCATGCCTGCTGTCCCAGCGCTGTCTTCACTGAAGGAGCTCAGAGGAGGGTCTTGACCTGTTCAAATCCATTCAAATTTGTGTGGACACACTGGATTCCAAGGAAAGCTGGGGACAATTTAGAGCAAGGACACATAATTAGATACATAATATGCCTATTGTTTGGTCATTCGTGCATGTTTGATTTTTCATTGTATGGACATGCAAACAGTGGTATTACTTATATAAATGGCATGAGAAATAAGTCACAAACAACAAATGTGTTATACATGATACACTACCATTCAAAAGTTTGTGGTTGGTAAGATTTTTTATTGCCAGCAGCTATCACAAAACTGTAGCCCAAGACAGACTGCCCACTGAAGGTAAACAGGGTTGAGCGTGGTCCGTACCTGGATGGGAGACCTCCTGGGAAAACTAGGTTGCTGCTGGAAGAGGTGTTAGTGAGGCCAGCAGGGGGTGCTCACCCTGTTGTGGATCCTGAAGCTCTAATATAGTAATGGGGACACTATATTGTCAAAAAAAAAAAAAGGACCGTCCTTCAGATGAGATGTTAAATCGAGGTCCTGACTCACTGTGGTCATTTAAAATCCCTGAATGTCCTTTGAAAACGAGTAGGGGTGTAACACCGGCATCCTGGCTAAATTCGTCCATTGGCCTCTATCCATCATCATGGCCTCCTTATCATCCCCATATAAATACCGATTGGCTTTATCACGCTGTCTCCTCTCCATGGATAAGCAGGTGTGACAGGAGCTCTGTTGCAACATGGCTGCTGTCACATCATCCAGGTGGATGCTGCACATTGGTGGTGGTTGAGGAGATTCCCCTTTCCATAAAGCGCTTTGAGTGCAGAGAAAAGCACTATATAAATGTAACAAATTATTATTATTGTTTTTGAAAAAAAGACTCTTAACTCTTAATGCATTTATTTAATCAAATGCTCAAAAAGGCATTCATTTAATCAGAAATACAGTAAAAATGGTAATGTTGTGAAATATTATTTTAATGTTTTCTATTTGTATATATTCTAAAATGTAATTTTAAAATATACGCTAAAGCTGAATTTTTAGCAGCCATTTTCAGTGTATGCTCAGATTTCAGAAATCATTCTTATATGCTGGGGTGCGTTTCCCAAAAGCATTATTATTCAACTTAAATCGCAATTCCATTGTTACTAACATAGTTCAATGATTTGGTGTTCCCCAAAACCATTGTTCAAATGAACATTTGCAAACTGCATCACAAACTTGTGTGGTTGGAATGACAGCTCTCGAGCTGTGGTTAAAGCATAGTTTCTTGTTTTTATGAGATGTGTACTTCACGAGTTCACATATCCATATAATTAAATGGAGTAAAGCTATGCGTATTTGGCGTGCTGTCCGGGGAGAGGGCTCCGAGCTCGGAATTTTGGCCCGAACCCAGAGTATTCCCCCCGGTGTTGTAAAAGAACTATAAGTGAGGAGATGGGGTGGAGGAGGGATGCTGATAAAGTCTCAGATGAACAGAAGTCAGTCTGCTGAATTTATACCTTTTGACATTGGTTGAGTTGATTAACTGAATGCTCTCCACCTGTGCTAATTATGTTAATTATCTGAACTTACTCCTCCTGAATTTTGTTAATAAAACATCATTTACTAAATTGTTATCTTGAGCAAAATAAGCAAGATGACATGAAGTACTATGTATTTTTTCGAATAAAATGTACAAATGAGATTTTAAGCACCGTTTTTGAAGAGTGCGCATGTGCATACGTGCTCTAGTATGCAAGAACGAGCTTTGAATCTGGAAATAAAGCAAAATAACTGAGAAAAATGAGAATTGGTCCTCAGATGCCATATCTGTAATTTATAGCAAAATATCTAGCATTAATTTGATCTCCAACAGATTCATTTAAAGAAGTTATTACTCCTCCACCACCTGCATGACATCGTTCACCAACATGGTTGAACAACTGGTTTGTGACGATGTGGTTTCGGGAAACAGTCGTGACTAGTTAGCTAGTTTTTCAACAATGCATCGTATGGCAGCAAGTAACGTCATTGTATGGGAAACGCACCCCTGATTTGATGCTCAAAAAGCATTTCTTAACCAGTTGTGCTTCTTAATATTTTTGTGGAAACCCTGACATTTTTTTTCAGGATTCTTTGAGGAATCGAAAGTTTAAAAGAACAGCATTTATTTGAAATAGAAGTCTTTTATAACATTATAAATATCTTCACAGTAACTTTTAATCAGCTTTATGCATCCATGTACTGACCCAACAGTTTTGAACGGTAGTGTCCACAAATTTAAAAAACAGGCATTTTATTTTATTTTCCAAAAAATCTGAAAAAATCATGAGATTAATTTTCTATTGTATAGCTTTTTAATAACAAATTAAAACCAAAATCTGTCCAAATACAGGGAGTAATAAAGCTGTTTAAGCATCCCCTGGGATGGGCATCACTGTCTAAATGACCACAGTAGCCTTTTATAGGTAAAGCATTGAAGGGAAGTAAAAATCCCACATGGCTCATCAAAACACATTTAGACCTTCTGTAGCCTACCTCTCATGAGAAAGAAAATGTATTCTGATGTAGCTTGTTAAGGTGCCAGGGTCACAATAAACAGCCAAAGGAATGCTAAAATCTCTTCATTGTACTTCACTATGGACATCATTTGCCATGTGTTCGCAGATGTGTGAAAAGCCGGTGGTCATTTTCCTTTCTGCCCACATAAAACCATCTAATTACAGAGGTAATAATTGTGGCCTTTTAACACGATCACAAACATTGTGGCCAAATGCGGAAACAAAGGTCCAGCCGATCTCCGAGTCAGTCATGGTTTCACTAACCTGTAGCTGTACTAACAGCAGGCTTGCGATTGGCTGTCATGGCAACTGTCTTCTGACAGTACCGTACAGAGGCAGACACACCAGCAGTCTCAAATTCATTTGACACACATGAGGTGTCCAGCCTTTCAGATGCTTAATTGAATTCAATGGCCCCCTGAGATGGTGTTCAACCAATAGTGCCACTTTTACCTAACACGATTCAAACTGAGATGCATGATATGATACAGTGTGAAAGGATGCAACAATTCAGAAAATGTCTGGATGTGAGCCCACAGGAAAAGAAAATCAACAGTGAGACATTTTTAATATCTTAGTTGTTTAAGATGGTAATTTATTTAAATAGAGAGCATACAGATTTTTTTTTTTTGTTTAAAAAAAAAAACAAAAAACAGGACAACAGGAGTTTTCTCAAATATGATTCAATTGCAATATTATTTTCACAGCTATAAATTCAGAGATAAAAACAACATGTTTCTAAATATAATAATTTGCCTTTATATTGTCAATGTATTGCCAATATACACAAGACTTACTTTTAAAAAGAGAGTAAAATAATCAAACTTAATCTCATTATTTCTGATAAGTCTTTTTTCAATAGCAGAATGAAATAAATAAAAAAAAATTAAAAATAAACATTATTTGAAACTTATTTAATTAATATCTTAAGTGCACCCATTTAGTCCCCTTGTGGTCCCTTTTTTGGAAAACCCATGCTGTAGAATATCTTAATTTCAAAAAATGGTTTCGATTTATCCAAATACCTTTAATGCAAACATTTGAAAAAAATAACTGTGAGCTTCCTGAGATTACATACGGCATATATAGAGGAGCTTTTTGAGCCATATCTTATTGTACATCAGATCTTGTGTATTTTGTGTGGAGAAAGCAGAGCTTTCACCTCCATTCAATAAGCACGGCACTAAAGCTGTCTAAGGTCTTCACAGTGCTGTAGATTCTGTGGCCACATTAAGAGCAGAACGAATTGTGTTTGTGAGGAACGGCCTATCATGCCACGTCGGGTGACACATGGAGGCCAAACTTAAACGGCTCCTTAGAAGTTCAGTGACAGATTACCAGCTAACACCTCAAGAATGTTTAATCAAGCCCAGTCTATCGGTGTCTGTGTGCGTTTGTGTGTACTTGTGTGATATTAAGACAGCTGGAGGCAGACATTTTGAACATCAATGGAAGCCTCCCTTAAGCTCACAAAGATGGTGAGCTACCTCGCTGAGGCCTCAAAGGCTACAAGAGTCTTGCTGAGAGTTGAAAATATAGGCTAAAATCACATTTTCCCCACACTGCTGGTTTGTAAAATTTTTCTTTGGCTGCAAATGAAAAAGATCCACTTCCTGGACAGAGTGTTATAGAGCATATAACTAAGTAGCAACACTGCTAACATTTTTCAGTAGCCTAGCAAAAAGCAGCTCAGCCTTTTTTAAAGCAGTGTTACTTTTAAACTAATTGAGTTACTTTTCAAGTAACACTTGAAGCAAAAAAAAAATGTGTATCACTACTTTTAATCTACAAAGTGACATTAATTGCAATAATCAAATAATTTTAGTGAACCATTTTGAGCTAATTTTCAAATGTCATTGCAAAGGGTCTGAATACTTATGTCAGAATGATATTTTTCATTTATTCTTTAGGTTAAGTTTTTTAATTGCAAAGATATCAAATATGAGGACTCATGAAATGTCCTCATAAAACACGTTCACGTTGTAATACCAGTGTAATACCCATGTCATTATTCAAATTTGTGTCCTCATAAATCATGAAAACAAGCACACATGCGTATTTCAAATACGTATTTCAAATACAAAATAATATTTTTTAATTTGTATTTGATAGGGTTGATGAAAATGGCTTTGTATTTTGTATCAAAATACTTTAGTGTTTTGTATTTTTGTAGTTTTAAAATACTGTAAAATACTTTGTAAGAAGTCTACATGACGACATCATAAAAATGCAGCCTCTGATTGGTGCTTGCTTAGTGGTTTGCCCAGACTTGAGTTCAGAACAGATGTTAAGTTTTGGTGTTGGTTTTAGTAGCGGCTAAATAGTTTACCAATTTACATAATGTTCTTGAAAACTATAATACCGAGCAGCAGCCCCCTATATTTATGATTAACAATCAAATGATTAATTAGTTAGAATCTAGTTGCTATGAATACAGGTGCCATCAGTTGTCTTCTTATAAATGACTTGTTTGTCATTGAGTCAGTGTTGCTGATGCAAAGCAGGCCCTTTGTTACTAAACACCAAGTAACTAAATTAGGATACAATTATGAGTCATTTGAAAACATTATACTGTTGGTTACTTTAAAACTAACCTTCATCTGGGAGATCACAGGGATATGTGAATATTTGATCTGTTAAAGCCACAATATGTAAATTTTTTGCCGCTAGAGGTCACTTATTCAGTCACTTATCCTTGATTTTGTGGAATCATGGGAGGTGTTGTCTTCACGTCTACAGCCGGTGAAAAATAATCAAGACGGGACTTGGTCAGAAATCATGTTCATGGATGAGATTATTAACGTTACCAAGTGATGTTGGAGCTGAATGAGGCCGCTGGAATGAATGTTAATGAGAGACGAGCACGCCACATGCCTCAAGAGCAGCAGAACTTTTATTATGCCACAGACGCTGCTTCCGCTTTTTTTCAGTCTAGCGTATGTGGGGTAAAGCAGCGCTGTTTATCATATCCTTAGCCTCATAACATAATTGCCCAGATCATATTTCAAAGGCAGATATTTGGCCAAAAAATAACTTAGGCAATTATGCTATGAGGCTAACGATATTAGATGCATTTGTGTGTTGAAAGTTGTTATAATGCTACTCTGCGTTCGCTCGGGGGCTACTATGAGACACTTGTTGACACTGCAGTAAGCTAGATCGATATTAGTCATGGTAAAAAATGGTACTCGCTGTAAATCAAGAAAACGAGATTTAAACAAGAAGCTATATAACATATAGTTTTCTGTTGATGAATTAATCCAAACAGTTCCTCATTTGTCTAATAAAACATATAATATGTTTTATTAGACAGAACAGGAATTTAAAGCGTCTTTGATCTTTCCATGGTTTCTACTAAATAAAACCAGAAATTGAGGGTATTATGTCATTGATAGGCGACACACGGACACGGGCTGTGTCCTGTTTAAAATTGCTTATTTTTCTGGATTTAATAATTCTTGGAAACATTTGGGATAATGTAAGTACACAAGTCAACAAAATATATAACATTGACACTATCGATCATAACATTCTTTTAAAAAGACTTGAAAACTATATTGGCATTAGTGGAATTGCTTTGGCATGGTTCAAATCATACTTATCTGACCGTTATCAGTCTGTGGTAGTTAATGAAGAGATGTCGTATCGATCACAGGTTAAATATGGGGTACCACAAGGCTCAGTATTAGGACCGTTGCTTTTCACTCTGTACATGCTGCCCTTAGGAGAGATAATTAGGAAGCATGGTGTTAGTTTTCACTGCTACGCTGACGATACTCAGCTCTATATTTCCTCGCGCCCTGACGAAACCTACAAATTCACAAAACTAACAGAATGCATAGCTGACATTAAAAACTGGATGACAAGAAATTTCTTATTATTAAATTCAGAAAAAACTGATTTCCTAATCTTTGGACCAAAAACTTCCTCACGAAAAAACCTTGAATACTCTCTAACACTTGACGGGTGCTCCATTAAACCTTCGTCCTCAGTTAGGAACCTGGGTGTGCTCTTTGATACCAATCTTTCATTTGAAAGTCATGTTTCTAGTATATGTAAAACCGCCTTCTTCCATCTAAAAAATATATCTAAATTACGACATATGCTCTCAATGACAAATGCGGAACAGTTGGTTCATGCATTCATGACCTCAAGACTAGATTATTGTAACGCTCTACTGGGTGGTTGTTCTGCTCGGCTTTTAAACAAACTACAGTTGGTTCAAAATGCGGCAGCTAGAGTTCTTACTAGAACCAGAAAGTATGACCATATTAGCCCAGTTCTGTCAACATTACATTGGCTCCCTATTAAACATCGTATAGATTTTAAAATCTTGCTACTTACTTATAAAGCTCTAAATGGTTTAGCTCCCCAGTACCTAAGTGAGCTCTTAATGCATTATAGTCCTTCACGTTTATTGCGATCTCAGAATTTAGGCCAGTTGATAATACCCAGAATATCAAAATCAACTGAAGGCGGCAGATCATTTTCCTATTTAGCACCTAAACTCTGGAACAATCTTCCTAGCATTGTTCGGGAAGCAGACACACTCTGTCAGTTTAAATCTAGACTAAAAACACATCTCTTTGCTCTTGCATACACATAACACATTATCAATACATTAACATTTTCAAATCCGTTAAAGGATTGTTACGCTGCAATAATTAGGTCGGCCGGAACCGAGAACATTTCCTATAACACTAGATATACCTGTACATCAGAACAAGAATGGCATCTACGCTAATATCTGTCTCTCTGCTTATCCTGAGGTTTGCCGGGTGCTGGATCCAGGCCGTATCCAGGTCAGATGGAGAACCTGCGTCTGGACCTGACTACAACGTAGCCCAGGATCCCCGTATCCGCTTACATATATTTATATATAATCGATTTTTAAACTCTATAATAAAAATGTACAATTCAGATTTTGATCTCCATATACATTTACATATATATATATCTTCCAAGGGGTTTTTTCCCTCCTAGGACTTTTTTCCCAGTGCTAGCACGCTGGGTTTTTCTCCTAGGGGGTTTTTTCCACCCCTGGAAGTCAGCCGACATTGGCTTAATGTAGCACCATCTTGTATATGTTACATATTACCACGCTTGTTTGTACAGTTTTAACCACTTCCCTTTTTTTTTTTTTTTTTTCTGTGCTTCTAATATGTAAAGCTGCTTTGAAACAATTACCAATTGTAAAAGCGCTATATAAATAAATTTGACTTGACTTGACTTGACTTCTAGAGGTTTTTAAATATTTTAATCCAAAAATCCTACTGTACATATTGTGCCTTTAACTGGTTGCATATGTCAGATTTATTGCATAACTCGGGCAGAGAAAAGCTTTTGCTATCAAACATTGTTTGTCAGTCAGTGTAATGGTGAAGGGATAGATCAAATAGGCCAATTGATGGAAGGTTTGTGGAGAAATGTCATGCTCCCTTGTAAAAGTATTTTTTAGTATTTTCAAAATACAAAAATACAGTAGTTTATTTTGATACATGGTGTGGCTGCTGTATTTTGTAATTTATTTTGATACATCTAAAATTAAGGTATTTGGTATTTATTTTAAAATACATTTTGATGTATGTTTTGCCCAACCCTGGCATTACCAAATAATTAATAACTGTAATTTAATTAGTTTTCTCTTAAAAATTAAAGCAAGTAATTACTCTTAATTGTTCTGTCATTTAATTACAGTCACTTCTGATGTTTTTGCATTAAATATCTGTATAGACTACAGAACAATTCTATATAAAACAATATTGGACTTAAAGTCAAAATGTAACATCTACTGTTAAAATTTATGTTTTTAATGTAACCTTCCAAGTTCAAGAATAATTTATGCAATTTTATATTATTTATTTAAAAGAATTAAGAGAGCAGTTTTATGTCTATCCTGGTATCCTTGTAAGTGGTTGAGGTATATATAGGATTTAGAAGGCAATTAGTAATGTAATACTTTTTAGAGAGAGTAATTTGTACAGTAATCCAATTACACTGTTGAAGATGTAATTACTAACTAATAATTAATTACTTTTTTAGAGTAACTTAGATCCAGATCCTCTCTAGTTTTATGACAAATAGGCTGCATGTCCACCAAAGCATTTTAAGCCAGCTGAAAACGCTAGGCGCTTTGCTGAAAATGCTTTACTGTTTTCATATAAAAATGTCGATACAATGTAAAGTAGTTGCTCTGTCTCTTGTTTTTTTTCATCTGTTGACGCTGTACAAGTAGAATGCGGCGGTTGGTCGGTCCTGCCCCTCCTCTCTGATTCGATGACTGGCTAAAAAGTGACAGTGAAGAGTGCAGCGTTTTACTCAAAGTTGAACTTTCTTCAACTTGAGGCGACCGGTAAAAAATGCCAAGCACTAAAAATAGTTAGCCTAAAAAAAATATTAAAAGATGTTAAACAGGCTTGGTTCAGTGTAGTTAGCTTGTAACTGTACAAAAAAGTACCTTATTTTACTGTAACAACTTTAAAATATGAATAGCTTGTAACTTGGGAAGCTAGAGTTTCAAAGTAGCTTCTAGTATCACTTCTAGGACTGCAGACCTGGAGGTGAGCGAGAGGCACATGGTATTTATGAGACGGGGTGTTTATGTCCCAGAGGTTCAAAATAACTGAGGCACCTCCGCAGGGTAGAGCATTAGAGCAGAAAAACAAACCAATGTTTACCATCCTCACACCTCCAACTTTTCTCGCTGCCTGTTTTCCAGGGGTCTATTTGTGCAGTCTATGGACCACTGCTTTTTCCTGTTTGTCTTTACCAACTTTAAATGAGAAGCAGTGAGAAGCTAAGTTTGGGAATAGCATAGACACACACACACACACACACACATACACATATAGCTCAATATATCCATACGCAGCGTTTGAAGGGTTATGGGCTGAGAAAAAGGCTAGATTAGATGCTTCTCCAAAGTCCTTTCAGACTGGCCATCTTGAAGGTCAGAGCGAGTTGGGGGAGCAGTCTAGATCAGACACCTCAAATGGCAATTGCTCTGCTAACTTTCAGGGCGATTGAACAGCTCATTCTGTGAAATGAACTTACTTTCTCTTTCTCTTGACCTCTTTTGTCTCTTTTGATCTTTTTTCTTTTTTGCCACTCCCCATCTATTCATTCCCTAATCATCAAATTCTCACATTGGTATGCGGCTCACACAAGTGACAGTCATCATGTGCTTTGTTGAAATGCCACGGAAACGTATACATCTCAGACTGGATCTATATAATAAGAAACCAAAATGTCTAAAAATAGAGTGTGAAAAATCATTTCTTCTCAGTTCCTCCCTCTCTGTCCACTTTATTGACTCGAAAGATTCAGTTCATGAGAGAGTCATAATGAGAACCTCGTGTTGGTGGATCAAAGTAGAAACCCTTGAGGCTTTTCTCAAAAAACCTACCATCAATCAATGGGGACGATACCAATTTGGGCTTTGACAGGCACCATAGAGTTATTTTAAAAGGATCTGAAAATGTAAAAAAGCTTAAATCAGTGACATTTACAGATGCATGTGTTAATTCATTAAACCCCTGCCCTTTATTGAATGAGAACCTTTGATTTCTATTAATAAAGCAAGTCAAGCAGAATCGCGTTCATTGGGATGAATGGCTGAGTTTATTGCAGCTGTCGCATGAAACGCACCACTTTGTCAGATGGGAGGTTTGTGAGTCCTCTGTGCACGTGTCAGCATCCCCCTGGGCAACCGAGACTGTACAAACACGGCAGGGTGGGATAATCGGAAACAACTGGACTTCATTACCTATCCACGAAGGGGTAAGGTAAGCAAAAACCCCTTTGAGACTCAAACTGTTGTGTCTAGATGGTAAATCTCATTGTGTGAATCTATTCAAATGTGGGATATAAGATATACCTACTTGAAATCTCTGACTTACAACTATAAACGTTGCTCATTGTCTGCCGCTCAGAGGATGATGGACGGTTAAGTGGATTATGTGTAATTCTGTATATTATGTTTTCATTGTGTATATTGCGTTCAGATTTGGGTATATTTTGTTTGTGTTTTCTGTTATTGCTATTTCTGTGTGTGTGTTCTTTTTGCTCTGTTTGTTCTAAGTAGGATCCCGTAATCAGCTGCAGCATGGCTCCACCTCTCTGTGCTTCCTGAAGTTGAGCTGTTGTGATTCCTTGCCGGTCGCACTTCTCCTGTCTCCTCTCCAGCCACCAGACCACCATTATGCATTATTTAGATTCTGTTACAATCTTTTCTTTTCAGTGACGGTGTTCTGTAGGGTTGACCTGCCCTTTTCTTTGAAATTACGTTTGCTCTGTTTTTGTTAGTGTAGTTAGGGTAATTTGTTGCATTTTGATTTGGATATTTTGAGGGAAGTTAGTTTGGATCTTTTGTTTATTACCCATTTTGTTTTGTTATTTTGGGCCTTGGGTCTTCCTGAAGATTATACACCCACTGGTTTATATGTTACCCTGAAATTCTCAATTGTGTTCATAATTGTTTATTTTCTGATTGGGCAGACTTGATTATGATCATGTTCTGATATTTATCCACAGCATTCATTGCAGGAACAACTGTCATGGACTAACCTGAAATTAAATGTCTTGCTCAAGTTCATGAATCCATTAGCGTTCCCATTGATCTCAATATTTTTATTTTCATTTTAATAAAATGTTAATCATTTTTCTTGAATCTTTAGTTCAGTGGTTTCTTTTTGGTCTGACGACTGGGCGGGGGAGATCATTTTTCTTTTTCTTTTTTTATTTGTTATGATTAAAGGTGCCATTGAACGTTTTTTTACAAGATGTAATATAAGTCTAAGGTGTCCCCTGAATGTGTCTGTGAAGTTTTTTTATTAATTTTTTTAACTGCCTATTTTGGGGCATCATTAACTATGCACCGATTCAGGGGCTGCTGGCCCTTTAAATCTCATGCTCCCTGCCCATCGAGCTCGCGACTCTATAATACAGTGCATTTACAAAGTTCACACAGCTAATATAACCCTCAAATGGATCTTTACAAGATGTTCGTCATGTATGCTGCATGCATGCTTCGGGTCATGTGAGTATAGTATTTATTTGGATGTTTAATTTTGATTCTGAACGAGTTTGATAGTACTCCGTGGCTAAAGCTAACATTACACACTGTTGGAGAGATTTATAAAGAATGAAGTTGTGTTTATGCATTATACAGACTGAAAGTGTTTAAAAATGAAAATAGTGACGGCTCTTGTCTCCGTGAATACAGTAAGAAACGATGGTAACTTCAACCAACAGCAGCCTACATTAGCAACATGCTAACGAAACATTTAGAAAGACAATTTACAAATATCACTAAAAATAACATGATATCATGGATCATGTCAGTTATTATTGCTACATCTGGCATTTTTCACTGTTGTCCTTGCTTGCTTACCTAGTCTGATGATTCAGCTGTGCACAGATCCAGAAGTTAAATACTGCCCGTCCTTGTCTAATGCCTTTCATAATGTTGGGAACATGGGCTGGCATATGCAAATATTGGGGGCGTACACCCCGACTGTTACATAACAGTTGGTGTTATGTTGAGATTCGCCTGTTCTTTGGAGGTCTTTTAAACAAATGAGATTTATATAAGAAGGAGGAAACAATGGAGTTTGAAACTCAATGTATGTCTTTTCCATGAACTGAACTCTTGTTATTCAACTATGCCGAGGAAAATTAAATTTTTATGTCTAGGGCACTTTTTAACCTAGATGGATCATAATAAAATGGGGGCTCGTCCGGGATTTGAAACCGAGACCTCTCACATCCCAAGCGAGAATCATACCCCTACTGCTATCTATCTATCTGTCTATCTACCTGTCTATCTGTCTGTCTATGAATTTTCTTTAAATTCATATGTCCCCATACGATTGCAGTTCGGTTTAATTGGATTTTTAAAATTCAATTAATAAATTCATTTTAAAAAAAAATTCTAAAAAAAAAAAATTCTAAACAGCATACAACCCTGCTGTTCAAAGAGAAAAAAACAACACCACCAAAGCACTATGGCCACTCATTGGATTCTACTTCAAAACCAGCACGATTCTACTTCACAAACAGCACAATAAACAAAATAAACAGCACAAATACTAAACACTTATGGGTGATTTCCATTACCATTTACTACATAGCCTCTACACAGATCACCAAATAATTTGAAACTCTGGTTCCCATTATGGATCCCTTTATTTTTCAAAGAGCATTATCTCTGAAGTGGTCAATTCAAGAGTACGGTGTCTACAGAATCGAAATGTTTAAAAATGAATATGTGCTGGGAAGGATTATCTTGGTCTTCTGTTATATGTTTCCAAAACAGGCCCTCAGAGATGAGGCGAAAAGGTGAGTAGCTTTGAAAGTATATCTCTTGTGTTTGTGCAGTATTGGCTCTACAGGCTCCAATTTACACACACCCCCAGCTGGTTTATTGTCGACCTTGTCTTTCAATATGGCCTCTGCGGCTGAATTTATAGAGCATTATAAAATCATACAAACAGAAAGTGAGGGAGCGAGAGTAAGAGAAAGAAGCCATGGATGAGTGTCCTCACTGAGTTCACAGAAAACAAGGCCAATGCCCTCCTCCTTAAACAGAGCTGGAATGAAAAGAGGGCATTTCATAACAGATGAAAGCCAAAATAAACACTGTGATCTCATTGGCCTGTGAAAAGACTGTCTGGGACCAATAAGAGGCCATCGCTAAGACAAGGGTTGGGTTCTTCTTTCCAGCCAACAAGACAACATCACACCCAAACATGTCTGATGTCTAGCAACAGAAGCCATTGAGTTTGGCGGGTTAGTATGACCCTGTTACCCCCTGATAGATGCTGTAACCAGTGCTCGAAGTGGGCCAGTACGCACCGATACACGGTACAAGCACTTCTATATTTTAACCATCACTTCTTGCGTACTGGCACTTCTCACATGTTGCTAGTACACTGACAGAGCCGACCCTAAACACGATTTCAACCGAGGCGGAAGTAATGCGATTTCAACTCTCTGTACTTTTTTCCCACTTCCAGCACTGACTGTAACAACATTAACTCAAAGGTCCTACACCAGCCAAACAACTGCAATTGAGATTAATGGGAACGCTAATGGATTTTATACCTCTTTGACAGAAAAAAAAAACAAATGTCCTTTTGCAGGTTTTCATCAAAGGGGTGATTCATGAACTTGAGCAAGGCATTTCATTTCAGGTTAGTCCATGACAGTTGTTCCTGCAATGAATGTTGTGGATAAATATCAGAACATGATCATAATCAAGTCTGCCCAATCAGAAGTACTTTCACCTTGGTTTAACTTGGTTCGCCATGTACATTCTTTCTTGTCATTTTTTTCCTGGGTGGAAGAAATGTATTTATAATGAGAAGAGAGAACAATGTATATTTAATTAAGTCACATTAAGTGCTGTAAAAGTAAATATTTAACTCTAGACTTAAATGCACGAAGAAGGAAAAAAAAAAAAAAAAAAAGCCCTATTTTACCTGGAGCTACACATATTTTAAGTAGTAGTGGAATTGGCCTAGAATAAGGCTTATCCTCTGTTACCCACAATCAATCACAGCAGCTTACACTGCCATAAAACCCCCCTAAAGTCTTTTGTCTTTTATTATTATTTTTATTATTATTTTGCTTTTTATTTTTTTCTGTAACATGCAATAAAACAACTGTGTGGTTTAAAGAATTAAAATGATGCCACTCAAAACATTCCACACATTACCTTCCCCTTGAATGTTTAATTAAACAGTTTGACTGGGCTTTCACTCAATTTAACACTTTTTCATGTTTAATTCTATTCTGCTTATTTATCAAAATCAGAGCAGAAAATGCAAAAACCTTAAAGTACAAACATATACCAACATACAATATAAGACATCAGCTTTAAAATATTTCAGTGTATTCAGTATTGCAACTGATAGAGGGCTTGGGGTTTATATGCATAAATTGAACACGTTTACCAACCTTCCTATGCTAATTTGACCCAGGGGATGAAGTAAAGGGATAAAAAAAAGCACAGAGAAAGAGTGTGAGAAAGAGAGAGAGAAGCATTTTTTTCTTATAATAATTTGTTGTTTTACACTAATACTATTATCTACTATTATTTTGGTAACACTTTATTTTACAGTGCCGTAGTTACATGTTAGTACATGTACTTACTATAGTAATAACAGTAAATTATGCGTAATTACAAGTAACTAACCCTAAACCATACCCTAACCCTAACTGTAACTCTATTGTAAGTACATGTAGTTAATTAATAATTCTCAGTACTTCTTTGAGTAATTAAAATGTAACTACGGCACTGTAAAATAAAGTGTAACCATTATTTTCATTTTGCACTGTTTTTTTTTTGTTTATTTGTATGTATCATAGTTATCATAATCAACTAAAATTAAAACCATAAAAATCAAAAATACAATAAACATTAAAGGATTAGTTCACTTCAGAATAAAAATTTCTTGATAATTTACTCACCCCCATGTCATCCAAGATGTTCATGTCTTTCTTTCTTCAGTTGAAAAGAAATTATGGTTTTTGAGGAAAACATTCTTTTTCTCCACATAGTGGATTTCAACAGTTACCAATGGGTTGAAGGTCCAAATTGCAGTTTCAGTGCACCTTCAAAGGGCTCTACATGATGCCAGCCAAGGAATAAGGGTCTTATCTAGTGAAACAATCATTCATTTAAAAAAAAAAAAAAACTGTATATACTTTTTAACCACAAAAAGGCTCATCTTGCACTGCTCTGCTCTGATCCGCCATGCATTAAGTAATCATGTTGGAAAAGTCAAGGGTGACGTAGGCAAAAGTACCATGGTAGAGCGAAAAACTCCATCTCTTTTAATCCTCCAATTTAAAAATTGTCCGACATTGTTGTGTTACCTTTTTTTGTAAAGCGCTTTTGACTTAGCCTTTGCACATTCACTGTGTAGACACTGGATATTTCTGCCTTCGTCACATGTGACCTTTCCAACGTGATTACGTAATCTGTGGAGCATCACAGAGCAGTGGATGATGAGAATTTGTGGTTAAAATGAATGAATGATCGTTTCGCTAGATAAGACCCTTATTCCTCATCTGGGATCATGTAGAACCCTTTGAAGCTGAACTGAAATTGCAATTTGGACCTTCAACCCATTGGTAACTGTTGAAGTCCGCTATATGGAAAAAAATCCTGGAATGTTTTCTTTAAAACCATAATTTCTTCTTTTCGACTGAAGAAAGAAAGACATAAACATTTTGGATGACATGGGGGTGAGTAAATTATCAGGAAAGTTTAATTCTGAAGTGAACTAATCCTTTAACTGAAATAAAATAAAATAAACTTATTTTATTTGAGCAAGTTGTTAAGGCAACATTTCTCATTTTCATTTAGTTTAATTTTTTGTACTAAAATTGAAAAATATTTGTCATGTCACTAAAGACATACTAACTAACCTGAAACTGAAATGTAAAAAAAATATATAGTGGAACTGTCAGGGTTCTGTCACTTCAGTCTTGTTTATTTCTTGGTTTTGTGACAGAGCTCTGACACTCCCGTTCTTGTCGGGTTTTTGTGTGAGCGTACGGTCTCGAGGGTTCTCGGGGCTGTGCGCTCTCTTGTCTGCGTGCCTTGTTTCATGTTGGGAGCGTGGCGTTCGGATCCCGGCACTCGTGTCTAGTTTGGTTTCGGTTTCGTGTCGGGATTCGGACACTCGCGCTCCCAGTCCTGTATTTATTGTGAGCGCACGGTTTGTGTGTATGTTCACTTGCCGTGCGCTCTTGTCTCATGTTTTGTGTAGCACGCGGTGATTTCCACCTGCCGCGTGCTTTCATGTTGTGGTGTTGTCTTGTGCAGCACGCAGTCGGTGTTTCACGGGCTGCGTGCTCTCATGTTGTCTTGTTTTGTGTGAACACGTGGCTTATGAGTTTTCATAGTCACGTGTTCATGTCTCGTCTTGTGTAAGCACATGGCTTGTGATTTGTCTTCATTGGCCATGTGCTTGTGTCTTTGTTTTGTTTTGGTGTGAGCACATGGCTTGTCATGTGTTTCTTTGTGCCATGTGCTCTCACGTCTATTGTCTTGACCCCGCCCACCTTGTTACCTCATTATTGGTTGATTTGCCCCACCTGTCCTCCCTTGTTACCTGCCTTGTTTGCTCTCCTATTTATTCTCCTTGTGTTTGCAGTCCTGTGCTGGTTCGTTGTCATATTTTTCCTGGTGTTTCCTTTTGTCAAGTCAAGTCAAGTCAAGTCAAGTCTGTTTTCCCCCACGGGGTTGTTTTTGTTGTGTTTTTGTTTTTATTTTTATTGCTTAATAAATGCCCTTCTAACCTGCATTTGAGTCCTCGTCCTTCCATACCTGACAGGAACAACTGTACTTCTAGTGCAAATCCAGCAAATTTGCATCCTAACAAATCCTGCTGCACATATTCTTTGAAACATTTAACTTATGCTAAAAAGAAAAGCTAAAAAAAAGGTCAAAAGAAATATTACTTTTATCCTTGTCAAAAATGCTGATCAGTATTCTTAACACAGTTTTCTCAAATCTTTGCCTATAAAAAACCTAGATATTATAGGAACTGCCTGCAATGGCTTTCTAAAAGAATTGGACCAAAACCCGAAATCATGCACAGAGAGCGGACCTGAGCGAGTGCGAGAAGAAGAGATGTGAAATATGTGCCTAATAAGAGGTGAAGGTGGCACGTTGCACACCAGCTGCCAGGGCACTGACGCGGCACAAATAACTGCAGGGGAAAGTCAAATAAACGGATAGAGTCATCGCCCAGAGCGCAGAAGAACAGAGAGTGAGATGGGTGTGGATGCTACAGACCAGAGCTGCAGTCTGGTGCACAGCACCATCGGCCTCTCAGGTTAGAGGTCACGTTAATGCTCTCTGACAGCACATTCCCTTTGGTATCAGCCTGTTTGTACAGTCAGTCATGCCAGGAATGTCAGAAGAACAGGTAGAACAGAGGGAGCCCTGCTGGAAAAGGCAGCATTATCTAGCATGAGCTCATCCACCATCCAAATGCACTGATGGACATCAGCATTGAAAAAACTGTAAATTTAGCTCGACAGTATTTCAGCAAAAAAGAGGTGTTTACAGTATTATCTGTCAGCTGTTTAGAATAATAACAAACTATGCATGAATTCGGAACCCATCATTATTTTGAATTGGGTCTTTTCTAACAAATAGATGGAATCAGAGAAAAAACTACATTTTTTCTTGACAATATGACAATATGTTTAAAATCAGCACAAACATTGTCCGAATTATGATTGAGTCTTCTGAATCAGTCCTTTTCATTTAATCAGTCAAATCAGGAGAGAAAAATGTCACCAAAATTCTGAATCATGAATAAGAGAGAGAGAGAGAGAGAGAGAGAGAGAGAGAGAAAGGCATTACATTTTTCTTGACAATATTTCAGCAAAGATAAACATGTTTAGAGAATTCCCTGTCAGCTGTTTAAAATTAGAACAAACAATGTTCAAATTGGAGAACAGTCAAGAAAAATGTGAGTATATTTCAGCAATAAAAATTTACTGTGTTTACTGTATTCTTTCAGCTGTTTAGAATCCGAACAATCTGTATATCAGGGTTTCTCGACTCTGGCCCTCGAGGTCTATTTCCTGCAGAGCTCAGTTCCAACCCTAATCAAACACACTTGAACAAGCTAATCAAGCTCTTCAGGATTACTAGAAAGTTACAGGCAGGTGAGTTTGATCAGAGTGGATATTGAGGACCCAGATGTGAACACCTGCTATGAATCAGTTGAATCCTTTTCATTGAGTCTGTCAAATAATAGGAGAGAAAAACGTTTTTTTGACAATATTTCAGCAATAAACATGATTTACAGTATTATCAGTCAACTGTTTATAATCATAACATGATGACAAATGAAACAAATGCGAATCAGGAATGAAAACTCAGCTGAATCAATCTGACCTGAATCACTCAGTTTAGTTTAGTTTTGTAATTGTAGCATAATTGACTCACTCATATGTATCAGTTGGGTGGTACCACAGTCTATGGGTGGTACTTTTACTTTCTCTAAAGGGTAGCTTTCAGCTTACCTTAGATAATATTCCTCTAGGGCCCTGTTTCCACCTGCTATTAAAGGGTTAGTTCACCCAAAAATGAAAATTCTGTCATTTATTTCCACACCCGTAAGACCTTCGTTAATCTTCAGAACACAAATTAAGATGTTTTAGTTAAAATCCGATGGCTCAGTGAGGCCTCCATAGGAAGCAATGTCATTTCCTCTCTCAAGATCCATAAAGGTACTAAAAACATATTTAAATCGGTTCATGTGAGTACAGTGGCTCAATATTAATATTATAAAGCGATGAGAATATTTTTGGTGCGCCAAAAAAACAAAATAACGACTTATTTAGTGATGGCCGATTTCAAAACACTGCTTCATGAAGCATCGGAGCACAAATGAATCAGTGTATCGAATCATGATTCGGATCGCGTTTCAAACTGCCAACGGCTGAAATCACGTGACTTTGGCGCTCCGAACAGCAGATTCGACATGATTCACTGTGCTCTGATGGCTCTGATGTTTCCTGAAGCAGTGTTTTGAAATCGGTCATCACTAAATAAGTCATTATTTTGTTATTTTTGGCGCTCCAAAAATATTCTCATCGCTTTATAATATTAATATTGAACCACTGTACTCACATGAACTGATTTAAATATGTTTTTAGTACATTAATGGATCTTGAGAGAGGAAGTGACATTGCTTCCTATGCAGGCCTCACGGAGCCATCGGATTTCAAGTAAAATATCTTGATTTGTGTTCTGAAGATTAACGAAGGTCTTACGGGTGTGAAACGGCAGGAGGGTGAGTAATAAATGACAGAACTTTCATTTTTGGGTGAACTAACCCTTTAATATGTTTTGGTTGATCGGATCACAAGTGGACGAGGGAGACACATACCCGTTTACACCTAATATTTTAATCCGTCTCTTTTGTCCACTTTCAGCCACTTACAGTGTTGCCAGATTGGATATGTCCAAGTATCGTACCAGATGCTCAAAAATATCGTATTTGGAAGAAAATGATCATGCACCAGTTTTTGATATGTTTTTGATCTGCCTGCATTGACATTGTATGTAAACTGAACTGAGCTGGACATTGTCATCACTCTTTTTCTCCAGAGCGTACTGGAATGAATAAATACTGAACTTAAGCTGGACAATCGCATTTCTAAAGCTGCTGTACAGCCAAAATTATGTTCCCTTTATCACTGTAAAGCTACTTTGACACACTCTGCATTGTAAAAAGTACTATATAAATAAAGCTGACTTGACTTGACGTGTCAAACGTACAGAATAGCTATTTATCTAGGCCAGCAACTTTTTGACACAACCTGCAAATTACCACAGCAGATAAATAACTAGGCATACTAGTGGGAAACAGCTGACCTAAAAGTGCTGCGGCAGGAACGTTAACTTGTGCTTGTGAGAGAGAGTCATTCTCCACGATGATTAGCCAAGAAGACGTAACATGAGATGAGATGAGATGCGTAAGACATGCATAACACATGATTCTGCTTTATAATCATGACAGTAGACATAGGATCCACAGCTAGATCAATGAGTATAGAAACACTATGATTACATCATTTGAAGTGTCAAAAATTCTGAAATTATCGTACAGTATGGGATTTTTTTTTTCATTATTGATCGTATATTGTACAGAAGTCAAAATTATCATACAAATACAATAATTATCGTACATCTGGCAACACTGACCACTTGTGTCCTGTTTTCTTTGGGGGACGGTAAATATATGAGTTTTTTCAGATCTTTTGAGCTAATGGACAAAATAAGCTCACGCAATTTACATATGAACGCGCCCGGAGATGATGGAAAAACATAAGGAGAGCAGCAGCTTTGCTTTGTACCCTGACCACACCGAACGCTGTGAGTGTTATAAATCAGGAATGGTGAGAGAACATTGTGCTTGGTAAGTTTTTCATTTTCAAACCAAACTTGGTTCTTCAGCCGACAAAGTTTACATCCCGTTTGGCTAGCGTGCATGCTTTCCATAAAGTTTAATCATTAAAGGTGCCCTAGAATCAAAAATTGAATTTACATCGGCATAGTTGAATAACAAGAGTTCAGTACATGGAAAAGACATACGTTGAGTTTCAAACTCCATTGTTTCCTCCTTCTTATATAAATCTCATTTGTTTAAAAGACCTCCGGAAAACAGGCGGATCTCAACATAACACCGACTGTTACGTAACAGTCAGGATCATTAATATGTATGACCCCAATATTTGCTTATGCCAGCCCATGATCAAGGCATTACACAAGGGCAGCCAGTATTAACGTCTGGATGTGCACAGCTGAATCATCAGACTAGGTAAGCAAGCAAGAACAACAGCGAAAAATGGCAGATGGAGCGATAATAACTGACATGATCCATGATTACATGATATTTTTTGTGATATTTGTAAATTGTCTTTCTAAATGTTTCATTAGCATGTTGCTAATGTACTGTTAAATGTGGTTAAAGTTAGCATCGTTTCTTACTGTATTCATGGAGACAAGAGCCGTCGCTATTTTCATTTTTAAACACTCGCAGTCTGTATAATTCATAAACACAACTTCATTCTTTATAAATCTCTCCAACAGTGTAGCATTAGCCGTTAGCCACAGAGCATATAGCCTCAAACTCATTCAGAATCAAATGTATACATCCAAATAAATACTTTACTTACATGAATCGATGCATGCATGCAGCATGAATGACGAACATCTTGTAAAGATCCATTTGAGGGTTATATTAGCTGTGTGAACTTTGTTTATGCACTGTATAACTGCACATAGTCGAGAGCTTGGGAGGGCAGGGAGCACGTGATTTAAAGGGGCCGCGCAGCTTGAATCGATGCTTAATTAATGATGCCCCAAAATAGGCAGTATAGGCAAAAATCTATGGGGTATTTTGAGCTGAAACTTCACAGACACGTTCAAGGGACACCTTAGACTTATATTACATCTTTTGAAAAGACGTTCTGCGGCACCTTTAAGTCAGACTCAGAATGCAGAGAGTAGGCGGTCTTTAGTGGCTGTTTGAACACATGAGCGTCTACACTACAAAAGCAATCCGGTCAAATGCGTATTCAACTACCTCTGGAAGTGGTCGAAAGTGGACAAGCTCAAAACGTTTTATACCCTGTTTACACTTGTATTTAGCGTCAACCACTTGTGATCTGATCAACCAAAACAGGTGGAAGGGCCAGACGGGATTTATACTTTGTCAACCGAAGATCCAAGTTTGGTTTGAAGATGAAAAACGTTGGTAAGCTAGTAGAATAGCTTGTAGCTTAGCTAGCAACATTTCATCGCATTATTTAAATGTTTTTAAATCTAAACATGTTATTGAATTATAAATGTTGCCTTACCTCAGTTTGCAAGTGAGGTATCAGCATTTACTGGTCTCATTAAGACAAGGTTTAGTCCTTTTTGGTGATTTAAGGGTGTAGTTTTAATCTGAGAAGAATGTGGCGCTGGCTATCTATCCCATGAGGCTCCACCGAGGTGAATTAGAGAAAAAAGCACAAGGCAGAAGAGACACTATGGGCACAGGGTCAGTTAAAAATTGCTCAGACGTGTAAGAGGCTGGGACGTTCATGAACAGACTGCATTGATTTAGGTTAGCACTCTGTCACAGTAGCACACAGACTCAACCCACCTACAGGTGTTTGTCAGTGTGACTTCTTTTGCTAGTGAGTAATGGCTCTTTTTTCTCCCCGCAAGCTGCACATACCAGCAAACACAGGCAAAACAAAAGCCTACACACACCAATGACATACTCCAACAGAGCCGGAGTTAGATGGATGATTTTTACAGTCCTACTCTGACAATCTGGTAGGGAAAATGAGGAGATGTGATGTATGAATATGAGCGAAGCATTTTGTGAATGCGTGGGTGTGCTTGCATTCGTGTCTGCTCGTGCAGCGTCAGTGAGCACTGCCGTCACAGATTCTTCGGCTGGCAGAACGCCACCATTGCGTGAGCTGCCATCGGTGCTTTGACTCAGCCTCATCATGAGGAGAGAGAGAGAGAGAGAAAAAAAACAAACTTCAGGCCATCTGCAAGCCCGTCAGGAGGCCAGCAGGTCCCCATGAAGCCATTTACACACTGCTGGAGCTCCAGCTTGGGCTGGCACTCACCACTAATACTGCCCTGATACCAGTGCCATCTTGGTGGGTGGGGTCGACTGTTGCTTTAGTTGGTTTCTCATCATTATGCATTCATTTCTGTGAAATCTATCCCAGACTTCGAGATGACCTACTGGATAGAAATAAGCTAGACCTAAAGAGAAAAACAAGAGTTCAGTGAATTTCATTAGCTCCTTTTTGGTCAAACAACATCAGGCAGTACTAATGCGTCATATGTGATAACTATTTATAACTGTGGCCGTTATATCAGCAGTTCGAATTGTTTAACTGAATACTTGAGACTCCAAGCACTGTTGTTCGATTGGTTCAAATTTGTTCTTTTGCTTATATGTTTTTCTTTCTTGTTTTAAAAATACTTTTATTAATTTAGTATACTGGTTATTATAATGAATTTATAATTTATTATACACTATCATTCAAAAGTTTGGGGTCACTAAGATTTTAATGTCTTTGAAAGAAGTCTCTTGCCTCAAGGCTGCATTTATTTAATCAAAAATACAGTAAAAACAGCAATATTGTGAAATATTAATACAATTCAACTGTAATATATTTTAAAATGTAATTTATTCCTGTGATGTCAAAGCTGTATTTTCAGCATCATTACTCCAGTGTCACATGATCCTTCAGAAATCATTCTGATATGATGATTTGCTGCTCAAGAAACATTTCTGATTATCAATGTTGAAAACAGTTGCGCTGCTTAATATTTTTGTGGGAACCGTGATACCATGATATGAATCAATTTTTTTTTTAAAGGACTATTTGATTAATAGAAAGTTAAAAAATAACATTTCTATTTCAAATAAATTATTTTTGTAATAGAAGTCTTTTGTAACATTGTAAAACTCTTTACTGTCACTTTTGGTCAATTTAATGTGTCCTTGCTAAATAAAAGTAGTAATTTCTTTAAAAAAATCTTACTGAACAGTAGTGTTTTTGATTGTTTTTGCTGTGGTATTGAAACAATATACTGTAATTTCCCTGGTTTTATATTGAATACTGAATATATACACAAAACACAATGTAATACAAATACCCTGCAAACTGTAGTGAGTTGGATTAAACTAATCATCACATAAAATACTATTAGTACTTGTCTAATGCTACTAAAGCTTAAGGAACAGCATCCATATAATACAAACTATTAACAGAAATCACCATTCGGCTACAAAGCTAGGATTTGATTTCTGTGGGTTTGGAGTGGCTATTTCCTGCTCAGGTGCAGCATTGCCATGGTTACTGTGGTGCGTTTCATAGGAGACAGCAGGCAAAGATTACAGGAACGCGGGGAGGAGAATTTCTAGAGAAGACAAAAGGCAAGAGACTGAGACAAACAGAAACAAATTAGATAAATTTGACTTCGCATGCACATTAAGGCAGACACATCACCCCACCTACATGCCCACACACATATCTATGCTGATGTATAAGCCTGAGTGCTGAACTGTAAAGTCTAGCGGATGATCTACTGCAGCATCTGTGCTAACCTCCTCACCGAATGGCACTCCATCACTCAGCCCAGATGAGGAGTTATAGAAGATGGCTCTGCCTCCCTGCCCAGCCCTGTGGTCAGAGCTACAGATAAGATGAGAGGCCCTCCAGAGAGTCATACAATAACAGCAGAGAGGACAAGAGGAAAATTGTGAGTGCTGATCGCTGCCCTGGGCTCCTCCGCTGGCAACGTGGCCACTTTCATCTGATTCCAGGAGAAATGACAGCCATTTGGAGTCTCATCACCCTAGCAAACAATCTCATTTCCCCCATACAAACACAGAAAGAGGGAAAAATCCGTAAAGAATGCAAAGATTTCAGCCCGTCGAGAGCGAATTTGCCTCTAGTAGCTTAGTGAAACCAGAGTAAGAGCTTCAGGGTGAAATTATTCACAACCTCTTGCTATTTCAAAAGGATGTTTCTGAAAAGGCATCAGAGATGCAAAACATTTCATTAAGATTCTGGGAGGGGATAAACACAAAAATCCTATCCCCATCAAGGTAATTCACAAGGAGTAAAAAGTAAACGTTTAGAGGGGGAAATAATGGTTAAAACAGCAACAACATACTGACAAGCATGAAAGCTTGTTTCCACCACAGAATAAAAAAAAAAAAACATTCTCACATTTGCAAGTTTTTCTCTCGTAATCACCATTTATACACTGTAAAACTGAACAGTGAAATTGATTAAATGAAATGAGTTTGTTTTACTCAAATAATAAAGTTCATTGTACTAGTAGTAGTAAGCTGAACTTAATATGATTGAGTTGAGTTGCATGTTGTGTTATGATGGGTTTTACAGGGGATTCTGTTATGTTAGTTTTGTAGGGTTACCATTGTGGTGAAGAGTAGAGCCTGTGGTTAGGTTGAGGATGGGCTGCAAAACATTTAAGACCATATATACTGTATGTTGTTTGATTATATGTATGTAAGTATATAATGATAGTCGTTTTGATAGTTATAATGGCATGTGTTATTTGTGATCTAACATTTAACCAAGATCTGAATGTGATGTTTATGTAAATGAACTGTATGTAATTAACATTATGATGAGTTGGGCAAGTCTGAGAAATTGCATGGCATTGTTAATGAGAGACACCTGTGCACCACACTGGCCTTGCTCCGCTCCCACGGCTCTCGGCCCCGCCACACTTATCACAAAAATTTCTACTAACCTAAAAAACTGAGTTAGTTTTCTTAAATGTTTAGAGTATTCAGAACTTTTACAGTGTAGTTGTGTGTTTACATCTCACAATTCTGATGTTTTTTTCTCAGAATTCTGAGAACATCGTAATTTTTACTTTCTTTTCCTTTGCATTCTTTTCCCACTATGTAATAAACTGCTAAAAAAAGGTCATTTCTGACTTTTTTTATTAATTCTGATTTAAATAGTCAGAAATTGTGAGAATTAGGAGATATAAATGTGCAGTTCTGAGATTAAGTCAGAATTGTGAGATAAAGTCGCAATTTTTTTATTTCATGGCAGAAACAATCTTCCACATTGAAGTGAATGTGTCCCTCACCCCCAAAAGATATGAGACAGAGCAAATGTAAAAGACCTCATCCATTTGCAGCACCTGTCATGCAGTGAGGAGCAGCCAGTGATGATTTTAGCATGAGAAAGGAACTCACCACAAACCTGCCAGATAAGAACTAGCACTTTCCACTGAGAAGCCTAATTCACCATCATGGAGAGTGACATGAACACTGGTGTGGGGTTGAATTGACAGATGGGGAGGCTCCTCGCTGCGAAAGCCATCCACGTTGGGCCTGATTGCACTGGATGAAAGTACAGAACCTGCAGCGCTGCACTTCATCACCTGGGCCAACATGTCTCCAAAAGCACAACCAGCCTAGACACCTTTCTTGTGTGCAGACAGCCCATCTCACAACTGATCCCCGCCGGTGTGATGCTGCAGACCTTTAAAAGTGATGATTAAAGTGAGAAATAGCAGCAGAGAGACTTTATTGCCTCACTGAGACAGTGTGTGCATATAACGCTTTGATGACACCTACATCACATTATAGGGTCACGCTAGTGTTGTGATTAAGTCCAAATATACTACCGCAGCCGCATAAAATTGTAAATAAAGATATTTTAGTAGGCCAAAATGTAGCCAGAAACATTTGGGTTAGCTTAGGCCTGAGCTTAAATACAGCCATGGAATGAATTAAGGCGCTATCAGCGTGCCAATCCTTTCTACGCTTTAATTCAGTTTGATTAAAGCAGATGGATTTTATGAGCTCATCAGTAACTTAAATTAATTTACGATGTAATTCAATCAGCTGTTGTTTCAAATATCTGATTAAAACCGATTTAGCAAGAGCCCTTGGTTACATCCTGGAATTGAGTAAAGAGAAGAAAATGTAAAGTCAGAATTGTTATGAGCTTTAAAACATGAAGTAGTAGGAGATTACCAATCAGAAACAATGCCATAATATATGAATTCAATTAAAAACATGATTTAAAACACAGGTCATAATTAATAATCACTTTTCTATGATGAAAAAGGCAAAATGTAAATGCAGCAATATGATCTGAAAACATAAAAAAGTGCCTTGATGCATTGCTAAATCCTCAGTATGTGGTTGTTTCTTCAACTTTGTCCACTTTTTTATCCCATGGGCTGCTTTTTGTTAAAACAGATTTTTATTTCCTTTTAGTTATATGAAGGTCATATTAAAACAGCCTTGGAGACTTTATTTTTCAAAGCAAGGTTAGATTTGTTTTTTGTTTTTTTCCTTGTCCCAGACTTTCAATGAAAACGTACAATAAAATCATTCTCTTTTAAATCGTGATTATCTAAACAAAGAGTAATAAAAAATACTGTTCCACAGTTAGCATAATTTTCACCACAACAACCCCCCCCTACCCCCGCCCCAATCCCAAAACAGCAAGTCAGTGTATTTGCTTATCAAGGAGATAACATTGTAAGTGAAGAACATGAGTCCACCCCTCAAGGTTACTGTTATAAATATGAGGCTCGTCTGAAAGGCAAAGGGGGAGGTGTTACTATAAGTCATAGCAATATCTTCAGGTCTAGTTTCAAATATTATTCTTTTGAAGTGATGGAGCTTTATGTAACATTATCTAGTGTACGTGATAAATCCCGCTTGATATTTGTGCTGGCTATACAGTTCCTATAACACCTGATGTACTCGCTACATCATGAGAAGAATGGTGTCTACACTAATATTAATCTCTCTCTGTTTATCCGGAGGTTTACTGTAGTCTGCCAGATCCAGGCCATATCCAGATGAGATGAACGACTAGACATGATGACAACGCAGCCCTGAAATGTCAACTAAACTATCCCCTGTGAAGGCCTCCTTCCCTTGCCCTATGTATAGATAAAACGCTATCAAAATGATAACAGTTCACATGGATCTGTGGAAATGACTAATAATTCTGTATTATGCAGGCCAGACAAGTAATTTGGCTATGTCACTTTGTATAAAAGACTAAGCGCCTGCGCACATACACATTCAAACGCGCATACCTACAGACATAACATGCAAATGAACGGCAAGAATCTCTGTCCAGTAATATTCCTATTTTCACTGTGAAGCTGTTTTGAAACAATCTGTATTGTAAAAAGTGCTATATAAATGAAGATGACTTGATTTAAATTGACATCGAAGTAAAAATATAACTCACAAACAGAACATAACATTACTTTTTAAAATTGCATTTCACATAATTTTGTCAACATATGAAAAAGTGTGTTATTTAAAGGTGCCATCGAATGAAACATTGAATTATGAATACCTTGGCATAGTTGAATAACAAGAGTTCAGTACATGGAAATGACATACAGTGAGTCTCAAACTCCATTGTTTCCTCCTTCTTATATAAATCTCATTTGTTTAAAAGACTCCGAAGAACAGGCGAATATCTACATAACACCGACTGTTACGTAACAGTCGGGATCATTAATATGTACGCCCCCAATATTTGCATATGCCAGCCCATATTCTAGGCATTAGACAAGGGCAAAACGTCTGGATGTGCACAGCTGAATCAACAGACAAGGTAAGCAAGCAATGATAATAGCGAAAAATGGCAGATGGAGCAATAATAACTGACATGATCCATGATTACATGATATTTTTAGTGATATTTGTAAATTGTCTGTATAATTCATAAACACAACTTCATTCTTTATAAATCTGTCCAACATTGTAGCATTAGTCGTTAGCCACGGAGCACAGCCTCAAACTCATTCAGAATCAAATGTAAATATCCAAATAAATACTATACTCACAGGAATCAATGCATGCATGATGAACACTTTGTAAAGATCCATTTTGAGGGTTATATTAGCTATGTGAACTTTGTGTTTGCTGTTTAAGGGCTGTCCAGAGCTTGCGGGGGCGGGGAGCAGGAGATTTAAAGGGGCCGCACACTTAATCTGTGCATATGTAATTATGGCTCAAAATAGGCAGTTAAAAAAAATCTATGGGGTTTTTTGAGCTGAAACTTCACAGACACATTCAGGGGACACCTTAGACTTATATTACATCTTTTGAAATGGGGTTCTAGGGCACCTTTAAAAAAAAAGTAAAATATTATTTAATTATATGTATTTAGAATATATATAATGCTATAAAATTAACCTTTGCATATAATAGATTTTTTCCTAGATGTTAAAATGTAATTTCCACCACTCTCAATTCCATGTGTAACATCTCTGGTTCTGAACTGCTCTGAAGGGGATTTGAACCAGTGTTTCTGACCTGACATGGGCGTACTAACAAGGACGCTAAAGACTGAAGCCACTAGCGTCGGTCGCTAGTGCACCTCTTGAGGCCAGGAGAGTGAGGTTTACTGCTCTTACAAGCTGGTCTCTTTTATACTAGCACAGACTGCTATGACATGCTATTAAAATCCTGTTATTCAGAAGCAAAGACTATAGCCTACTGTCATTTTCTATAGAGCCCCAGTGCCTTTAGTGTGGCGTATATACATTTACCTGACTCATATCAGACATGCAACGGGACTTGGCGTCTTCTGCCTTCATCAGTTTCTATTCAACACTTCCAAGCCCAGTGAGACAAACAGTGAGAGCTCAAAAGCATCTCAATGAGATTTGAATTGAGTGAATGAGGAATGAAAAAGCCCCAGAAATTACTTTTCATTTTATCAGTGATTTTAAAAGTATGAATTAGCTCTATTGAACAAGAGCTTTCACTCAGGGGAACTTTCTGAGGCGTGAGAGTTTTGCGAGATTACAAAACGAGTTCGTGAGGGACACAAATGGCTTCAGGCTATCAATATAATGAATTTAGGGACTTTAGCACCTCCTTTTGATGCACTTAAAGAAATCTTGGTCGAAGATAGCCAGTGAAATGTATATGTTTTAGGCTTCCCATTTATATGGGATGCAATATCCTACAACACTGCCAATTCTAAAATCTCTCCCTTAGTATCTTTCACACCTGAGGGTTCAGAATTAAACATTCAAGTCAGACACATCAGAGGCCGTTGGGTTGTAGTCTCTATGTGAATTCAATGCTCAGCCTCACATTAAAAATGACACACACACATACACACTCCTGGCCTTGCAGAGTAAACAGGAGGAGGTCAATCAGAGATCGGATTGCCTCAGGCTGCAGTCAAACTCTCATGTTAACAACTTGGTATCATCTAACTGAGTTTGACTTCTGTCTTTTGCATGGCATATTACTAATGGATATGGGGCGTAAAATTACTGCCTCCCATCTGGGACACTGGCAAGCAACAACAAAAGCTGGTGTCCCAACGTCCTCCACCAACCAGCTACCGGAGACACATAGAAGCTAATTAGCAGATCAACCCACAGCTCATCTATCATGTATAAGGAGAGGAAAGGTGAAGGAATGTTGAAAAGTAGGAAAATCCTTTGTTTGCAATTTTCCGCCCCAGTTTGAGTAGAGGCGTACAAGGAAGGAATTGTTGATGCTTTGTTATCAATGCACATCAAAATTACAGCCAGTAGAAATAATAGGTTACTGTTACAATAGAACCTAGAGATTCACAATATATTTGTATCACATTTGATAATGGCTAATATTGGCATTTATTTAATTACCAGTATTGGTCAATATTGTGTGTGTGTGTGTACAATATACAATACAATACAATATACAATAACTGTTTATCTTTGCCTTTTTTCTGGCATCAAACATTCACTCAACGTTAGTCTTGAATATGCTTTATTATTACAACATCTATTACAACAGATTCATTGCATTGTATTGTCAGTAAAGCAGTGCATATTTACATTTATGAATAATCATTTGAAGCATATTCTATGTTTTATACATAGTGAAAATAACATGTATTTGACCGAAATTAAAGAATCGTCAACAAGCTAACTATCTAGATAGCACAGTGAATGTTTAAATGGTTGTCCATGTATGGGACGCTAAATATAATTTCAGCTTTAATAAGATTAAAGAGAAATCTTTAATAAGATTACTTCTGTTACATTGTGACTTTAATATCAGTGTATTCCTAATGGCAACATAGTTACACCCTTTTCCTTTTCATTTCAGAAGCCCAACATACTCCACTATTGTGTCGAGTAGAAGAGTAGGGATTTATCTTCTTCATCCTGAAGTGACCTTTACTGCTCTGGAGGGGGATCTATTGATTGGCAGCGGCAAAACATTTGGCCGGTCCTCTGTAGTATTTTTCCATGGAGGCCAAAGTGCTAGAACAACAGCAGTGGTGGCTGATATTCATGGAGTCTGTTTTAATTGACATCTTACAAACACAACCTGACAGCTTTCTCACATGAGAGCAGAAGACAGCGGGTGTCCTCTCATCAGTCGCTTCCTCATGGCCTCGTCTGGCTGGTTTGATGCTGACTGAACGTGTGTGTGGGTGTGTATGTGTGTGCGCGCCTACCCGAACGTGCTCTTTTGAAAATCTTAGTGTTGTTTTGATCTCGGCATGAGTGAAATGTAAGCATACATGGTACGGGGGCTGTTCTTCTTACATCGTGTCGTAACCAAGAAGTGACATGGTAAAACAACAAGCAATTTGCTTCCATGTAAATCTGAGTTTGTGTCCTAACCAGCAATGGATTTTTTTCAAATTGCTTGGTTGAGCTGAGTAGCCCCGCCCACAGTGAAATTTCATTGGTCGACAATCTACAATATAAAAAAGTCAAAATAAAATGAAAATTTACTGTACTTACTTTTATTTTAATACATGTTCCTAGATTCGATTCATCATTTTGCTTTTCCCAAAGAAAAAAGGTGTCTTTTTAATCTACTTGCTCTTCCTCTGAAATTACTTTCCTTTTCTGCTGACATCACTTAGCATGTGCAGAATAATGTTAAAGTGGGCATGAAATGGACACTGGGTTAAAAACAACCCAAGTTGGGTTTAAAATGGACAAAGCCAATGACTGGGTTGTTTTAACCCAGCGGTTGGGTTAAATGTTTGCACAACCTGCTGGATAGATTTATTTAACTCAACTATTGTTTAAAAATGACTGTATTCACTCAAAAAAATAACTTGTTGGTCTAACTTAATTCAATTATGACACCTATTTCCACACAGTTGAACTGATTTATTTGAACTTAAGCTAGGTTAATTGTACTAATGAGTGAAATTCATCCTAATTGAATGAGATCACACCAGTTTCATTTGACATATTCTGTGTATGTTTCCTGAACATAATTCATTCTTGTTGATCCAACCAGTGCTTTTTTTTTTTTTTTTTTTTGTTACCATCATGGTGAAGATGTGCGCTTGTGCTTAGGTTTTGAGTAGCTGTTGTACACAGACATACATGTTTCATGACCATTGAGAGGGGAAAAGCTGATGACCATATGTAGACTGTAAATTTTGTGCTGACCCTCAAACTAATTTATTTATATTTCTATAAAAACTAAAATAACACTTTTTCATATGCATAACATTTATAGCATGCAAGTGATGATCAGGTAAAGAACTTCTCATCACTGCCTTGAGCACAGTTAATGCTCGTTGAGAACAATATAAATTTATTTTACGTAGCCACCTAGAGCCTAACCACAAGGTCTACACTTCAGCATAATGGTAACCTCAAAAAAATCGACATAACAAACTCTTTTAAATGTCAAATATAACTGAACATCAAACTTTAAAAGGTATTTCCCTTTACTAAAAAACACATTAAACAGCACTTAAGTTCAACATTTACTGTTCCAATCTTTCCCTACGCAAAGCATGCTGGGAACTAGAAATACACTGCCCAGGTTCAATCAATGCAACATAAATGATTCATGTAGTCCCAACACAAATGGTTTAGGTTGACCTAACATTTTGCAAATTTAATTTCATTTAACATAATACAATTGAGTGCAAATGCCAATTAAGTAAAAAACTAAAGATTTGTGTTGGTTCAGCTTATTTTATTTAAATAAACTGAACAAGCAGCTAGAATCATTTTTTTGAGTGTTGCTTAATTAAAATAAACACAAAATGTGTTGAAAATTAACATTTATTAATACAGTATGTTTAATAAATTAACATTTTAATGATTAATATTATTGTTGCCTCTAGTAATTATGTGTCTGATTTTTAATTTCCAACCAATTTGGGGTTCATTTTAAGCCAGCCATATAGTCATTTTTAAACAATAGTTGGGTTAAATAAAACTGCCCAGCACGTTGGGCAAACATTTAACCCAACCACTGGGTTAAAACAACCCAATTGTTGGGTTTGTCCATTTGTTGTTTTTAACACAGCAATTTTTAGAGTGTAGTCTTTTCTTCCCTTTTGTAATGTACATCCAAGTGAAATAGCTTCTCAAACAAGAAAAAAATGTTGGGCAGTACTTGACTTTAGCAATCATTAATTTATTTTATCATTGAAACCAAATGGCTACTTTTCATTGTCTAATCTATTTCCAATGGAAAAAAATATCAAGACATTGTGGAGGATTTTATGGATAGAGAAATCCATTTGGCAACAGAATGAAGAAAAGCAATTGTTAAATGCTACAATAATGCAATTTAAATGTTTCAATTAATTTTTTTTCCTCAATTTATAATGTGACACTTAAATTATATTAGCAGTTTCAAAAACATGAAGCGTTAGCATCAGTTCTGGCAGATCACGTCAGTCAAGCTTGCATCAACTGACTCCCAGGTGACTTATGTCTACCTATAGGAATACGACACCTATTAGGCATCTATATATAAGATTCTCAGTATTATCAGCAGGTATTGCATTCCTCAGGAGCAAATTACCCTCCTCCATCCCCAGCTCCTCCTCTGTTCAGTCAGGATTGGCCTTATGATTCCCCTGAATCAAACTAATTCTTGAAATATGTGTACATGTTAAATTATTGACATTATTATATCTGCATATGTTGGTTCTGTTCTGTTTACCCTAGGGGGTTTATTGCTGCTCTCCCTCCTCTTATCCATGCTAGGCTGCAGGGAGTTCTTGCCCAGAACAGAACCATACCGCCAATACAAACTCTGTGTATTATCAATCATATTTGACGATAGTGGTCCTGACAGAAGTTTGTTTATTTGTTTTTTTATTTTTGAATTTAAAAAAAAATGAAAGGAAAATATTATCAATTTAAGTACCACACCAAATCATCCATAACTCCTGCTCTGAATATTACAAAAGTAAATGGGTTACAATAGGTTATTCATCTCACTTTTAACTTTCAACTTCAAATATGTTCTGATAGGCTTTGATTGTCACAATGCGCAGCAGTTTTGTGTTCAGTGTGGACAAACAAACTGCTTGTTGCTTGCACAGTGTTAGGTTAGTGTGTGCATGTTCATTATCAACAGCGTCAGGCGCATTGGGGTGCATCTGTCTGCTCTTATCTCGGTACTGCCGGGGCAGCAGAGCACGATGAACCCTTCTGTTCTGGAAACCGGCACTGCAGACGCTCACACTCTGATGTCTGAACATCTGATGCTGGCAAGAGGACCACGGCCACCGCATATCACAACACCCTCCCCCATAATGCCCTTATCAACTGGCATGACGGCCCATGGGCAAGAAGCTGGAGGCAATGTCAGTTTAATTAGTGGGCCACAGGAGCCCTTGGTGTACAGAGTATCACACAGAGCCAAACAGGTCTTACTTCACAAGTGTCACCCAAGTCTCTGTGGTGGATGTACTAAACACCTTTACAAAAACCTCCCTATCACATATCATTTCTCTTTCTCCCAAACTCTTTACTGCATGATTTGAAGTAGGACGATCCTGGATTAACATCCTTTGTTAGTCCTGGAATAATTATAGACCCAACCCTTAAGCCTGGGGATGGACTGGAACTAAAAATCAACCCACTATGCACTACCATTCAAAAGTTTGGAATCACTAAGATTTTTTATGATATTCATAATTTAATTCAGAAAGAATGATTTCTGAAGGATCATGTGACACTGAAGACTGGAGTAATGATGCTGAAAATTCTGCTATTTCATCAAAGGAATAACATTTTAAAACATTAAAATAGACTACAGTTATTTTACTTTGAAAAATATTTCAAAATATTACTGTTTTTACTGTATTTTTGGTCAAATAAATATTGCCTTAATGAGCAAAATAGACGTCTTTCAAAAATATATAAAAATGTAGTGTTTATGAACAATTACGTATGCAATTATGTGCATAAAAAATGGTGAAATACACAGATTACTGTATATCGAATATGGCAAAACAAATCTGTGTATGTGTGTGTTGATCAATGTTTTGATTTCATTTGAGCAAAGCAGTTGTGATGCTTCCAATATAGCACACATGCTGTATGGATTCACACCACCTTTAGTTTAGCACTCATTAATATTCTTAAAGGGATATTTCACCCAAAAGTGAAAATTGTCATCATTTACTGCACCTTCATGTCATTTCAAATCCATAAAACTCACATTTATCTTCGAAACACAAATGAAGGTATTTTTCATTAAAGCAGAGAGATTTCTGTCTATCCATTGAAAGTCAATTGACCCAAAAACTTTCATACAGAGATTGTAAAAGAAAATCCATATGAATCGAGTGGTTTAATCCAAGTCCTCTAAAGAGACACAGTCACTGTATGATGAATAGATTTAATTTATGCTTTTATTCACATATAAACACTGATCAGCAAACATACAGCTCTCAAATAAGGTAAACAGCAGCTCAACCATCTTATGTGTTTGGAACGACACGAGGGTGAGAAATTAATGAAGGCAATTTCACTTTAATATAAACTAACAACTAACCCTTTTATATAAACACACTCAAAAAAAAAAAAAAAAAAAGATTTTTTGATGCTGTTCAGGTTTTTAAAAAAATGTATGTTGATTCAACACCATTGTATCAGGTTTCTGGTTTAAATGTGATTGATTCATGTTAAATTGACTTGAAACGATTACTCTTTGACTTAACTTGATGTTTTCATATTGGAATAACATGTTTAAATCAAGTAAACCCAACCAGGACTCAATCAAACAGGATTTTCACTTCCCATCATGCTTTGCAAAGGGGCTGAACTAGGAGTGTAAATGTTGAAATAAAGTGTTATTTTAAGCAGTTTATAGGAAGATGAGAAAATGGAAAGACTTTTTAATGTTTCCTGTTCTATTATGTTGGTATTTAAAAGTTTCGGTTAATTAATAGTTTTATGGTTACCATCGTGGTGAATTGTTGCACTTGTACGGATTGAGGACCTGCTAACAAACTTTACAATTACTTTAATAAGAAAGTAATCACTGTGGTTTTGCTCTGGGTTGCATTTCCCAAAAGCATTGTAAGCCTATGTTGATTGTAAAACCATTGCCACCAATGGACTTATGATCAATTTAGGCTTTAAAATGTTTTTGGTTAAGGCAATTTAGGATGAATCCAGTATCACATCTAGATTTCTAACACAGAACATCACAAAAGTTATATAAATCACAAAATTAAACAAGAAGAATTAATTGTAAAAATCAATGTATATGAAAAAAATTATTTATTTATTTATTTATTGCTTTTTATTTATTTTCCAAAACATTTCAAATTAGTTGGGCTGACACTATTACATTAAGCTGTGCCCAACCATAGTAAATACGTTGAATCAACCGTAATAAATTAAGTTGACCCAACGTAAGTACATTAAATTGGAATAACAGAATTGCATAATGCTGAAATAAAGCAACTTAATCATGTGGAAATCCTTACCATGATTTTTTTTATGTTCGTTCAAAGAGCTATTTTTTTGAGTGCAGAAATCATAAAATACTCTTTTAAATATCTTATTTTATGTTTTTTAGTTGTTGTTTTTTTTCTGAAGAAAGAGAGTCATACAGATATTTGATGACAGAAATGTCATTTTTGGTTAACTATCCCTTTAAGCCTAAGCCTAAACCACCCCCTATCAGACAGACATACTGTAAGTAGATGATAAGAATGTTGTTGGCCTAACCTCAGATCTAAGCTTAACCCTATCCATAACTCTAATCTTATCTCTAAAATCTGATTGGTTGATACAAATGTTGTTCCAGGACCAACAAGGATGTCCTACTTGGGTAAATCATGTTAAGCACTCTCTCATTCTCAGTCGTTCACTCAAACACCTCCCACAAACTGAATTAATATCCAGTCTGCATGCTTATTTACTTCCTTTCTTTCTCTTATTGTCTGTTGCAATCCGTCACTTGAAGTAGCAAGAATATAAGAGCAAATACTGCTTGATGTACAGTTATGTCCCTATGAGAGCTATGGGCGTATATACATGTGTTCACTGTTGTCAAGACAGTTGATCAATGCCCTTGCGCACATTTCTGTGTGTACACGGGTTTGGTTATCTTTAGTGTGAATTAGTGTGTAGGTGTGTATAAAATAACTCACCCTCACTTGGGATTCTAACCCTGGTATCAATCACACACCACTGTGCTGATCCTAAGACTCAACAGTGAGGCCTCCATCATCATCTGTCTGTTGCTGAAGAAGAACGAGTGCTGAAGATAGAGCAGCTGTGAGGATGATGGTTCCCAGGGATTGCACAAAATGACTAAAGATTTACTCACCTTCTACTTCTTCCCCTCCTTACATGCTACATGCATATCCAGACGGAACATACAGAGATGCTGAATAAAAGATTATTTTCTTTCCTACGGCCAGGGATACATGTCTGTTTCCATCAGAAGTGAAAACTCACCCAGTTGAAAGGAGAGGGTGAAAAGATTTCAAGCAGCCTGGATCAAGAGGGGCTCTTGAGAAGGAATAGATGAATCATGCACTGTCAAATAAAATAGAATTAATCAGTATTGTCTTGTTGTCCAGTATAAATATAAAAACATACTTAAACTACACTATATTTACTTTAGAAGGCAATATTTTAAAGGGGTTAGTTCACCCAAAAATGAAAATTCTGTCATTTATTACTCACCCTCTTGCCGTTCCACACGAGAATATTTTTGGAGCGCCAAAAAAAAACCGACTTATTTAGTATTGGCCGATTTCAAAACACTGCTTCATGAAGATTCGGAGCACAAATGAATCAGTGTATCGAATCATGATTCAGATCGTGTGTCAAACTGCCAACGGCTGAAATCACGTGACTTTGGCGCTCCGAACCGCAGATTCGACACACTGATTAATTGTGCTCCGATGCTTCCTGAAGCAGTGTATTGAAATCGGCCAATACTAAATAATTCTTTTTTTTTTTTTTTTTATTTGGCGCACCAAAAATATTCTTGTCGCTTTATAATATTAATATTGAACCACTGAACTCACATGAACTGATTTAAATATGTTTTTAGTACCTTTATGGATCTTGAGAGAGGAAATGTCATTGCTTCCTATGCAGGCCTCACTGAGCCATCGGATTTCAACTAAAATATCTTAATTTGTGTTCCGAAGATTAAGGTCTTACGGGTGTGAAACGGCATGAGGGTGAGTAATAAATGACAGAATTTTCATTTTTGGGTGAACTAACCCTTTAAACAATAAAAGTAATAATGTTGATAATTTAATACATTTTAAATTTTAAAAATCTTAAACAATACATTTTAGAATGAAGTAAGTATTATTTATAAAGCACTTTAAGTAAACCAAAGTGCTGTACATTAAAATCCCACCTAGTAAGAAAACTAACATCAGCATTCAAAAGTTTGGGTCTGTAATATATGTAACACTTTAGTTTAGGGTTCAGTTCTCACTATTAGCATGTATATTATATTGGTTGTTTATTAGTATGCATAAAGCTCATATTTATGCTTCTGCATGGCCATATTCTACATCCCTTAATATACCCAATACCTAAACTTAACTATTAATAAGCAGTAATTAGGAGTTTATTGAGGCAAAAGTCATAGATACTAGTTAATTGATAGTGAGAATTGGACCATAAACTAAAGTATGACCATATTTTTTTTAATGTTTTTGAAAGAAATATCTTATGCTCACCAATGCTATTTGATCAAAAATACCGTAAAAACAGCAATATTTTGAAAAATTATCACAATTTAAAATAACTGTTTTCTATTTGAATGTATTTTAAAATGTAAAAGCATCATTATTCCAGTCTTCAATTTTACATAATCTTTCAGAAATGATTCTAATGTGCTAATTTGATGCTCCAGAAATATTTTTTATTATTATCAAAGTTCAAAAGCATTTAAAAAAAAAAAAAACAGAAATCTTTTGTAACATCATGTCTTTACTGTCACTTTTGATCAAATGAAATGCATCCTTACTGAATATTTACTATTAAAAAAAATATTACTGACCCAAACATTTGAATGTTATTGTACATAATAAATAAATAAAAAAAGAAGACAAATTGCATTAAAAAAAGAGAAACACACAATTGAGAATATCAGAGATTGACTGGATCATAAAAAGTGTTAATTTACATACCAGAATAGATCCCAGTAGTTGGAAGGCCACATTTTTTCTTTTTTTAATATAATGTGCACAGATAAATCATGCAACTGCAGCATGCATTAATTAGTACAGATAAGTCAATTTTTGATTTTGTTGTTTTAAAAAAAGAAATCACAAATCATAATTAATTTGAAAAAGCTCTCTGTCATGTACAACAGGCCACTGGACCGAGCTCTCTAAATAAAACCAAAGCAGATCTTTTTAGTTCCAGCCTTGCTCTCATTCACTCAAAGCAGTGATGAAGCGCAGGGCATCATTATGAATTCTCCATTGACTAACAGCTGCTGAGAGGCTCCTTCACATACAATAAATCAAGCCCTTAATGTCATTCTTCACAGAGCGCCGCACCAGCGCTCTTCTCTCCTGAAATGATCATTCACATGTTAATATGCATATGTATATCTCAATGATGCTACTGTCACTCATGACCTTCATGCAGTGCAGCAAACAGCTTCAGTTTCCTCTCTGTGTTTTCCCCCACCTCATTACACGTTTACATCTATTCATCTCAGAACTCACAAGCATATTAGGCGAAACTTTACCACAGAGTCTTTGCACAAAACAGCAACTTCTTCTATATATAAATATATATATATATATATATAAGGCAGCCAGGGTCAACCTTAATTACAGAGAGTGCAAGTTTTATGCGGCTAGTATTAATAAGTGCTTGCTTGCTCATATCCAGCCTAACCTCAAGCAACACATTTTTAATTGATGCAGTGGGACTGTGTCGACACAGCACTCATGCTGCCTGAGAGAGTGTGAAATAAAAGACTCTTTCTTTGGGAGAAATCCATATCTTAGCACATCAACAACCTCACTGTGGCTACATAAGCATTGGCGGACATTTACAATTACAATTTTGTCATTGTTTACACACCCTCATGTCATTCCAAACTTGTATGAATTTCTTCATAAGATATTCTGGAAGATGTTTTTGTCCATACGATGAATACAACTGTACACTACAGTTCAAAATGTTTTTGAAAAGAGTCTCCTATGCTCACCAAAGCTACATTTATTTGACAAAAAATGCATTAAAACAGTAATATTGTGATATATTATTACAATATAAATAAATGTTTTCCATTTTAATATATTTTAAAGGGATAGTTCACCCAAAAATGGAAATTCTGTCATCATTTACTCACCCTTTTGTTCTGCTGAACATAAAAGAAAGTATTTTGAAGAAAGTTGGTAACCGGGTTGCTTTGGGGCACCATTGACTTCCTACTATTATTCCTACCACATTCTTTAAAATATCTTTCTTTGTGTTCAGAAGAACAAATAAATTTATACAGGTTTGGAACTGCTTGAGGGTGAGTAAATGATGACAGAATTTTAATTTTTGGGTGAACTATTCCTTTAAAGCGTAATTTATTCCTGTGATGCATATTCTAGATGGAGATAGAGGATATTCCAGTCTTCAGTGTCACATGATCCTTCAGAAATCATTCTAATATGATGATTTGCTGCTCAAGAAACGTTTATTATTATTATTATTAACGTTGAAAACAGTTGTGCTGCTTAATTGTCAATCAATAGAACAGCATTTATTTGAAATAGAAACCTCTTGCAACATCATTAATGTCTTTAATGCATCCTTGCGGAAAAATTTGACTGACCCCAAACTTTTGAAGCATAATGTATGTACAGACAAATGCTATGTTTTATGTTCCACAGAAGAAAGAAATGCTTACAGGACTAGAACGACATGAGGGTGAGTAAACAAACAAAGTCAAAGATTTTTATTTTTGGGTGAACTATCCCTTACCATCATGCATGTCTTTTCACCCAAGCCTGTTGAATAGATGACAAAACCCCTGTAAACAGCAAAACATGTCAAAATGATCAGAGATGTTGCACAGTAACCACATCTCAAACGGCTTGTTCTATTTTCATCCTGTTGTGATTTGACTGCGTCTTGTACGAGCGGTACTATCTTTCGGAGGCGAACGTCAGTTACAGCGACAGGAGGGTCAGCAGGGACAACAAGGATCCAAGAACTCATTTGTTTGCCAGAGCGCTGGGTTCTCCATTTCAGGCCTTTGGGGAATGTCGGAGGCACCTTGAAGCATCGGTAGAACAGATGTCCCTGCACACAAGCAGCTGAGGACATAAAAACATAAAGCGACTGACGTGTGGCAGAATGTACTCCTGAAGGGGGTCTGCCATCGGGACATGAGTCAAACACACCCCTCCCTGTTGGACCACACATTAAACTTTCATTTAAGAGATCGGAGCAGCTGTTCTGGCAGTATCCTTTGAATTTCTTGACATTTGTAATGACATTACAGCACTGCTCTTATATAAATGTCTCTGACAGATCAAATAGTAACTTACATTCCAGCTCTTACATCATAGTGGGTTACAGCAGGGCACGGGGAGTGCTGCAGCCTCCTCAGCGTGACGGATGATAAATCCATCCACTTGTCCAACAGAAAGCACTCCTGCTACCCCAAGAGGAGCACATCCATTAAGATATCAGAGCCAAACTAGCCCACAAACATTCATCCATCATAAACGAGCAGAGCCCGTGGCCAGACGTGTCTGAGAGCGGTTAGAGAGCTGAAGTGCCCCAGTACTGACTCAATCACTGCCAGGGAACCCAGCTGTCATCAGTGACCTCTGGGTGTCTGACTGGACGACCCTTACGGTGATAGAGAAATCACTTGCTGCAGTGAGGAACGTGGGACAATCCGACCTGGGACTACTGCAAATACAGGAAAGTACTCCATGAGTAGACGAAAAATTGATTTCTGCTCAAATTACTTAGGCTAATTAAAATGAGGTAATGCAACACAATTCTTGATTTTTATCATGTGCAATAAATTTGAAATAATAAATTACAAATACTTTCATTGGGACTACATTAAGAGGAATTTCGAGTCAATAGCAAATAATAGCTTACAGTACCATTGTGGAAGTGTTGTGGGAACGTTTTGTTCTCTTACATTGTTTTCACTTGTAATCTGTTTCAAATGAGTTTTTTGTTATTTTTGACTTTGATTAGTGTTTTTCTCCATGCTAATGCCAAATTCCATTCCAGCCCACTTAAGAACAACAAGTTTTTACCTCTTTATAAGCAAATTTGACCGAAAATGATGCTGTTCAATTATCCAGTTAATTACTGGATATACCCAGTAAATATTTGCTGTTCAAATATCCAGTTAATTCCAATATGACATTTTAGTGATGAGAAGATCGGATCATTTGTGACCCTGGACCACAAAACCAGTCATAAGTCATATTTTTAGCAATAGCCAACAATACATTATATGGGTCAAAATGATCGATTTTTCTTTTATGCCAAAAATCATTAGGGCATTAAGTAAAGATCATGTTCCATGAATATATTTTGTACATTTCCTACCATATAAATGTATTTTTGTGAGTGGATATGCATTGCTAAAGACTTCATTTGGACAACTTTAAAGATGATCAATGATGTATAAATGGACCCTTATGACTGGTTTTGTGGTCCAGGGTCACATTTTATTGACTCTCGCATTCAATCTCATTCAGCAAAATTAACGTATCTTTAGTGATTTTGTTTATTTGTTCTTACAAATATGTGGGTGTTTACATGGATAACTTGCTTAACTGGGGTTTTCATGTGGATAGTGTATGCTGTCGTGTGCAACAGAGGTTACACTTTTTATGTAGATTAAGATTGTATGGGGTAGAACAGAAAATAATGTACATCTTTTACCAGGCTGTAATTGAAAGTGTAATACACTATGGATATACTGTGTGGTTTGGCAATATTACAGTTCAATCCAAGGCTAAAATTGCTCGTCTGGTAAAGATGGCAATGAGAAAAAGGGAATACTATTCATTGGAGTATTCATATGAGCAGTCAGTCATCAGTGTAGCTACCAAGATTGTATCTGATTCTTTGCATAATTTAAATTCAGAATATGCTGCCTTCTGGCAAAAGATACAGGATGCCTATGTGCAAATATAATCGTTTTAAGAAATCTTTTGTACCAACGTCAATTAGACTTTTAAATAAGTAGTATGTTTTTTTGTGTGTGTGTGTGTATTCTGTATTATGTCTTTGATCAATGTATGTGTATGTGGGCACCGGAGTTCGAGACAAATTTCCCCCTTGGGGACAATAAAGTTCATTGAATTGAATTGAGTTATTTGAGCTGAGTTAAAATGTTACAGTATATTCAATAGCGAAATACTCCGAACACATCCACCTGCAATCTTTGATAATATTTTGAATTAGGAAATCATTATAATGCAGCCAAAGATAAATTATGAGAAACATAACTGATTTACTCCTGAGTTTTCATTTGCCATGTGGCAGACGCAATGATCCCACTGTTCATGAAAAAACCCATCACTAGGATCTTCTGTAAAGCTTGTCTCAGTTAGCAACCATAACTAAGATGGGTGGAGCAGCATCAATTGTGATGTAGAGTGGAACTTGTCCTTATTCTTATTCTCTGCACTTCTAGATAACATTACACACTTCACAAGGCTGTTTCTTTATTTTTTTGTTGTCAAAACAGAAGCTTAGCATGCTAGCTAATAGTTGACATTTGAAATTTACTCAACTCAGTTCTGTTTCCCCTACATAAGGTGTCTGAATAGAGTTGATAGTTAAGTTTAATGTTAAATAAAGCCACAATTAAATTAAAGTGCAGTCCAAGAATTCGATTTTGAGTGCCTATGACATAAACACTAATACCTGGCAACATTACTGAGAGAAACTTATGTGCTTGGAACAAAATACTCGAGATTCAGTGTGAAGTGTAGGAGGCTATGCTAATTTTGCATGTAGCTGTTTAAAGATATAAAGCTCCACTAAATTTAGAAAAAACATCCACAATCAAGCCAACCAACAATCACTGTGCAGGAACATACTCCTCCTCTGCCTATGCTAGGCTCATATGCTCTAATTACCACGAAGCTATTCGCAACCACACGGTAAAGACAAACCTCCATGGCTGCAATCGAAATTAGACATTATTCACTGAAATCACAACCAACGTAATTATGACCGCACAAGCCGTGTCATTTCTGAGATGATGATTGAAAGCTTTTGCCTCGATTACACCAACAGACTGACAGATGAAATCCATGCCAGACAGTCCACTTAAAAAGTAGAGGAGTGTGTTTTGCATGCATATGACTAAGTTTGTGTGTGGGAACGTTGCTGTCAGAGCCTGGGAGTAAAAGCTAAGTTTTTAATCTTTCCATCAACTCCGTATCAATCAGACTCACCAGTATTCTGAGTCAGCGGCGAAGCTTGCGGCTCTCATATCTTTCGCTCCGCAGCGCCGATGAAAAGGGCCGCAAGCCTCAGCAATCACCTGAGCCCCAGAGACCTGTCAGCATCCGTCAGCCCCTCGACCTGCTGTGCTGCTGCGGAAACAAAGGCCTGCGTGGGAGGCCGTCACTCTCCAAAGAGTCTGCAATCAGGAAAAACATAGCTCTTTCAAACCCCGCACCTTTGGCCGCATAAGACCATTGATGGCATTATAGTAATTGCATGTTTTTTAGAACACGTTATTTCAGTTGTTGGTGGGACCCCGCTGGCCTGACATACCCAAGGCACACATGACTTGGGAGTGGATTAATGGCACAGCATCAAAAAGTGATTGCCAGGCTAAAAAAAAAAATGCCATGGTCTCTCTGAGCCTAAGAGAATAATGAGAGAACAGGATTTTCGATGCCAGGCTTAAATGAACAATAAGTGGCACAAAGTACTGTGTTGGTACTGTGGCACAGTGATGGTACCAGATGGTAAGACTATGAGACCCTGTATAGTGGGGTGTAAATGTCTAAGATCACACTGAAAATAGGTTTCAACATCTAATTTAAATCTGAAAATACCAAAAGCTTTACATTTTTGAAACAAAGAATCATTATTACATAAAATGTATCAATCATCAAACAAGCTAATTTTGCAGAAGAACATTGTTTTGGTTGTGCTTTGGTTATGCGTGACTGCGCAAATGAATATGATTATCCTACTGCTCATAAAACATTACTAGGCTTAAGATTAAATATAACCAGTTTAGATGGAAAGGATCTCATACTGACTAGCTGAAGACGTTACTGTAGCTATAAACATTAATAGACATGGTACTTTCTTGAAAATAAATTCCAACTTAGCTCTGCAACAACCATAATGAAATGAGCCTTCACAACAGATCATGCTTTACAATGAACTCTGTTTGAGAGTTACAAATGGCAATTTATCTATTCAATAAAATACGTTACCTATTGAGTAAACGCCATCTTACAACATTTCAAATCCCTCAGTTCTCACCATCTCGAAAAAGCCAAGCCAATGTTGATTCTCATTTTATTACGAGATCTGTTGCGATCTGTTTGGCTTTTTTTTTTTTTTAAAACAGGTGATTCCCCAGAGATTCGATATTTAGCTGCGCCCTGTCAACCTTTCTCGCTCAATGTGACAACTAATATTTGTCAAAGTAGCTGGAGCAACTTTACTCTATTTATGGATATGACAACAGCAAAAAGGGGGCGATACTGAATACTACCTTAGAAAAAGAATCAGTTAATCATGTTAATGTTTCAATAAAACTTTTCACTTCAAATCTTATACTGATCATCATATGCTGGAGTCAGTTATGCTCAAGAATTTTTTTTTTATTATCAGTGTTGAAAACACTGACTGACATTTTTATTGAAACAGATTCGTCAGGATTCTTTGATGAATATACAGCTAGAAAGAACAGCATTTATTTGAAATAGAAACCTTTTGTAACATTACACAGAAATGTCTTTACTGCCACTTTTGATCGATTTAATTCATCCTTGCTGAATAGAAGTATTAATTTCTTTCAAATAAAAAGTTCAATCTTACTGACCCCAAACTTTTGAATGGAGGTGTAATTTGTAATGAAAAAAAAAAAAACAGTTTTTGAAAATAAGGTTGCAATGTAAATGATTTCCATATTACATTCCATGGTATATAAATGGTAGTGGAAGGTACTTCAAATGCAAGTTCCAAAAATACATGATGCCTCAAAGAGACTGCATAAGCCTTTACACACCATGATGCAATTCAGTTAACTGACTGAATAGAGAATGCTTTGCCTTCTGCCTGTCTGTTTTGTTGCTCAAAACTGATTTTCTTTTTAAAATTTCTCTGAAGGAAGAAAGATGCACATCTAAGTGATATTGCAAAGACTTTCAAGGACATACATGTCTTGGAAGGACATTTGGCTCAGCAATTAAGATGCCATACTGCAGGAAATAAAATAAATCAAAACTAATTCAAAAAGTGTTTGTTGCAGACTGCATAGTGTTCCAGTTTCCATGACAGCTGGCGAAATGTTCTCAGCTTACAGGCTAAATGTAAGAGGATGAGGGGATGGGAGGAAGAAGGAAAGTGAAAATCGCAGTCCAATCTTGACAAATAAATTAGCTTTAAAATGTATGAGGTGAGAGAGTGGAGATGTCGAGAATAGATGCGAGCATTCTCTACTTTTGCTCCTCTTCAATTTGCCAATTTCATCTAGGAGATCAATTATATCCTCCAAAAGTCACTGAAAAAAAAAACAAGTATAAAAGCCTACACAGTATAGTCTTTGAAGCACCCTCTCCATGTTCCTCTGGATTCAAACGTCTGTGTTGTTCTTCCCAGGCATATCCCGCTGCAGGAGAAATTATGTCTGCAGAAATACAACAGTTTATCAGCGGCGCAGGATGAAAGGATGGCTGCGTGTCAGAGAAAAACCAAAACAGAAAAGTAATCACTGCATGCGACAAAGAGGCCTGTGTTTCAGTCAAGGACATGATAGATGAAATGTAAAAAACTTTTGTTAAAAATAAAGTGACACCCATTGTGGTATCAAGAAACCTCCATAAAGTAGTTTGGGAAGTATAATAATTTTCCACTCAAATACACTTTGGAAATACTTTTTTAATTAACTGAACTTGGGCGCCAACTACAACAGCTTTATTTAAATGTGAATTATCCACCAGTATTCAGACTTTATGTCCTGGTTCATAATAGTAAGGGTGTAGAAATGATCTAAAAAGTGGGTGGACACATTATAAACCTAATCTCTTTGGCTTATGAATATTAATTAGATGACATAAAATTCACCCATCTTATTTGCTGAGAGGCAGTTAAGTTGATGCTTGCTATATTATATTAGATCTTACTACTTGCACGTATGTTGCAGTCTTTGTCTGATGCAACCGGTTGGCAGAATGCAGAAACTTCTGCTTGGTCTAAAAGTTGTTGTTTTTCCTTTGCAATACTGCAAAACAGTTGTTTAAATATAATGATTACTCCCCCAAAAATAGGGAGGATGAAATTTCTGAAAGTGGTGGACAGTTATAATGATTGCTACATCTCTGCATAATAGTGAGTAATCAGAATCACAATTTAGCCCTGATTAAAACAAAATGCATCTATGAAACATTTGCTGGTGGCACTTTGAGAGCTTAATACTAGCATGATAATGATGAGGGAAAGTAATGTTTTATTCTAATACACAGCTGCAACTTTGACAAGAAGATAAGCTTTACAATACCTTACTTTTGTTTTGGAATATAAATGTATCTGGTGCTGTGTTCACCTAAGTGTAATGCAATGTCTTTAGCATGAAAGCAAATGAGCCTGCTAAGGAAAACAATGTAGCTACTTGATTGTTAAAAACACCAGCTTCAAGCTAGAAGTTAACCATTTGAAGAGCAACAATCAAAGTTTTGACAATAGGAAAAAGACACATTAGCATTCAAGTTTGGGGTTGTTTTTTATGGGTTTGAAAGCAGTTTGTTATGTTCACCATAACTGCATTTATTTGAAAAGTACAGAAAAACAGTAATAGTGTACAGAAATATAATAATACTTGTTTTCTATTTGAATATATTTTAAAGTGTCATTTATTCCTGTGATGTCGAAGCTGAATTGTCAGCGTCATTACTCAAGTCTTCAGTGTCACATGATCCTTCAGAAATCATTCTACTAAATATGCTGATTTGATGCTCAAAAACATTTCTTATTATAATCAATGTTGAAAACATTTGTGCATGCTTAATAATTTTGTGGAAACATCCATTTTTTAGGATGCCTCACAAGCAAAAATGTATGGTTTTTGCCTCAATGTAAACAGTTAAGGTGTTAGTTCACCCTAAAATGAAATTTCTGTCATTAATTACTCACACTCATGTCGTTCCAAACCTGTAAGACCTTCATTCATCTTCAGAACACTAATAAGATGTTTTTGATAAAAAGTTTCATGTTAAAAAGTGAGGTTTCCATTGACACTTTCATTGCCCTGAAAAACATATTTAAAACAGTTCATGTGACTACAGTGGTTCAACCTTAATATTATGAAGTGACGAGAATACTTTAAATAAATAAGGACTTTATTCAACAATATGTAGTGATGGGCGATTTCATAACACTGCTTCATGAAGCTTTGAAGCCTTATGAATCTTTTGTTTTGAATCAGGGGTTCGGAGTGTGAATCAAACTGCCAAAGTCATGTGATTTCTGTAAATGAGGCTTCGTTTCTAAATTTCAATGGGTCACCACTGGGGGGAGTGACTTTGGCAGTTTGATGCACGCTCCGAACCACTGATTCGAAACAAAAGATTCATAAAGCTTGGCGCACAAAAGTATTCTCGTTGCTTCATAACATTAAGGTTGAACCACAATCAAAGTCAAACTGAACTGAACATGAACTGTTTTAAATACGTCTTTAGTATCTTTCTGGGCATTGAAAGTGTTAATTGTCTTGCTGGCAATGGAGGCCTCACTGAGCCAATTGGATTTCATCAAAAATATCTTAATTTGTGTTCTGAAGATGAATGACCGTCTTACAGGTTTGGAACGACATGAGTGTGAGTAATTAATGACAGAAATTTCATTTTAGGGTGAACTAACCTTGTATTCTGAATTGTAACTTTACATTCTTATACTCGCATGTGACTTCAGATCTCACAACTGCGACTTTATATTTGAATTTTTTTATTTTTTACTTTGAGACGGAAAAAGGCTTTCATACAGATATGAGACTTGTAGAAGTTCCTGGAAAAAACATTTCACTATCTTCCCCACCCCCAAGCCCAAATTTATATTTCACACCCTCAATCTTTAATGCTCAAGGCTTTGTTCTCAACGATCTGTCCGCTTTGGTTTTTTAGCCTTCTTTAATCACATCTGAACCATGAAGAATCTTTAAAAGAAAGTTCAAGTAAATCCACCCAGAGAAGACCTCAGCCCACCACCAAACACCAATTCGGCACACGAGGGAAGTCTTTTTCCTTTTAAAGATTTTATAGATTTGCTGTGGGTGAATCATAGCATAAGTTTCCATGGCCTCTGAAATTACAGTGTCCCACAGTGTGCACTATACATCAGTCTCAAGAGATTTGGGTGAAGAGTGTGCAGCGTTCACACACTCACAAGTACCCGCCACTGAAAGATTAGACCGTGAATCGCAGGCAGTAATCATATTATAATGAGATGAATGGCTACAATTTCTTTTCAATCAATTTCAGTGCAGTCCCTGTCTGATTCAGTTGAAGGGTGCGTTTGTGCCCCACATAAGTGAATTTATCCATATGTATTGTCAATTCAAACTGAGGAAGGTTATCTTATGGCCTTAAGAAGTAAAAAGGAATCTATCAGATATACTATACGCACAAATGTGTCTTTGTGCGTGCAGACTGCTCATGACCTCCTAATTCAACATGTAGCTCACCTTCACAAGGGGTTGGAGGACAACAGTGGGAGACTTGTTTTATCAAATTATATCTTTGCTTTAGCCTATATGCTTTGCCACTGATGCTACTTGTCAGACGGGCTAACAAGATCAAATTGAGGTGCTGACCACAAGGTCAACTGTTAACGCACTGATCTGAACACTGTTAATTTACTGGAGATACCTAATGTGCTGTTGGAACTAAGTAATTAAGACATTCTGTATATATTAAACACAGATTCAACACTAAAATGTGCATTACAGATGCTAGTAAACCACTATAGAGATCCAAATATGCCTTTTACACATTTGTTCTCATACGTATAACAAATACACACCAATGTAAAATAAATAAATAAATAAATTAAGGTAAAAAAATTGGTTGCCAGAACTAACAACATTGACTGAACTTTACATTAAAAACACATATTTCATATTATATTATTTTTAAACTGATAGAATGTTAAAATACCGGCCTACTGAAGTACTAAAATCTGTTTTGTACCATTATAATACTGTGACAACCACCATAAAACACAGATGAAAGCCACATGATGGAACTTCATCACTGTCACAATCTGTGCGTTTAGTTTCATTTTCATGGACTTTTATTTTGTTTCTTGTCAGTCACGTTTCCCTTTGTTCTATTTTCCCACCACTGTCTCTTACCATTGACATTCATTAACGATCACACCTGTTTGTATTCGGTTCATCATTAGCCTGTGTAAATTCCTCTTTAGTTGTCCTCTATCATTGTCCGATAATGTTTGTCTGTTACGTTGCCTTTGCTATCTTGGATTATCCTATTTACTTTGTTTATTAAACTGAACTTTAATTATTAACTATCTTTGTCTTCCTTGGACCTAATATGTTACAATCACAAGTAGCTTTTGCCCATGGTAAATACTAATATACGGGTCAATGACGTGACGGGTCTTTTTTTTTTTTTTTTTGTCCAAAGGCCTTAATAAAAATAAAAAACAAAGATATGACATCCAAAGTATGTGAGGTAGTACAACTAGATCTATTTTACTGAATCCAGAAGGTTTTAATTATATTTTGCTTCATATAAAGGGATTTTTAAAGATTTAGAAGTGTCAAAAGGTCATTCAAAAGGTCATAACAGACCAAAGGCCAAAAGAGCCCTTTCATTTGTGATTAAAATATCTTAAAATATATATATTTTTTATTCTGGCATGATTTTCTAACGTCATATATCAACATAGTGCAAAATGGTATTAAAATTATGTGTAGAAGTTGTTGCTTTGTTATGAGCAAGAATGTCCAGAAAAGCTCATACGCATGTCCCGAAACATCAGGTCATTTGGTACAACCGCTATAAAACATGGAAAATGTTGTAATATTTTAAAAACGTGTACTAAATATAAAATGTTTAATTGTCCTTTTGTTAGCTTGCTAGTTATCAGCCTGTTAGCATTGTTTGAAAAAATCGTCATTCGGTAAAACCAAAATTTTTGTTAAACCGAATGACTTTTTTGGTGACAAAGTTTGTCCATCTTGTAAATGACAAAAGCAGTGTTAATTGATTATAAAAACCACATAAAATTTCAAAATTAATTATATCTCCATTAGGTTTTTTTTTTTTTTACACTTTTAAAAACCTTATTCGTCAATGACCCATAGCAGGTGCATATAGTGTCATGCATATAAGCACAAAGCACCATCATTACATCACCATTACAGTTTTTCACTATATAGACCATTGTACCAAAAATACCATTGTATTTTTACAGTCTTTTACCACCGAAATTATGTTTTTCACTGTGTATATTTCATAATATATCTCACACATTGCAGCACACATTACAGCTGCTGATAAAACTGTGTTGGGTAGAGTGTATCTAAAGGACGGTCAGACAAGCAGACAGCATGTGTGCGTGTGGATGAGCCAGATGAAGATAAAGAGGCTTTAGAAACAAACAGCTCAGGGAGGGAAGCACACAAAGCAGGCATCAATATCAATGACGGGATCCTGAGGTGAGTTCAGCGCTGAGGAGAAAATACAAGCGTGAATAGTAATGTGCTCCTGCTGCAAATTTATAACCGTATACACCTAATGCAGCGTGAACTGAATCTTGCAAACTGGACTTTTAGAGAAAAATTATGACCCTTTTAGTCAATTCACATGGCTCTAACACCCAAATGCAATTACACTGCACTGAAAAAAGACCATCTTGAGAAATGTACACACAGTGATCTGCAGTGACATACGCTGCGCCAACTGTGTAACAGACTCACAGGGAAGAGGAAAAATTGTTGAATAAAGTCGTTATTTTTGTTTTGTTTTTGCGCACAAAAAGTATTCTCCTTGCCTTATAACATTACGTTTGAACCACACTGACTGATTTAACGATGTCCTTACTAATTTTCTGGACCTTGAATGTGGTAATTTCGTTGCTTTCCATTAAAAAAACCCTCTTAGATTTCATCAAAAATGTCTTAATATGCGCTCTGAAGATGAACAAAGGTTTTTCGGGTTTGGAACAACATGCGGTTGAGTAATTAATGACAGAAATTAAATTTTTGGGTGAACTAACCCTTTAGGGGAAAAATAGTAAATAACTAGAATATTGTAAAGAAATCGATTTGAACTATTTGCAAATAAAATATATGCATATGTACACTCATAATCATATGCTTAATATGCGATAAACGGCTCAATTAATGTTTATTGCTTCCAATTACATGAATCATGTAACATATGTTTTCATTTAAAACTGCTAAATTCACAAAAGTCCAGCATTTATCCCTGGATATTAACAATTCTATCTTAAAACAGTTGCTGCTTCCATCTTATTACTCCGCCCTCTTTCACTGTTAAAACTGAAGCTATAACTGAAGTTCGGCTTGTGTGAACAGAAAAGTTTTTGATTTGATTGGCCATCCCAATCATTATGATACTGAAGAGAACTGACATTTTTAGACCAGCCTTTTAACTTTTTGTCATTCTATCAACAAACAAGAGTGGTGCATATAATGTGTCTATGGTGGTTGAGGTCCTACATTAGCATCCAATGTTTGTACAGGTTAGCATTGTTCATAAAGTGCAGCATGAGAAAAAGGAAGGCTTAAGCAACTCTGGATTGCTTTTTATGCATAAAGACATCATGCATGGCTGAAATTCTTATATAAATGCAATTGGTTTTTTTTTTTTTTTTTTTTTTTTTTTTTGCCATCGGCTTCACCTCACGTCCCACAAATTACCTCCATCTCAAATCTCCTCCATCCACAGGCCACTGTGTGCAATTGTATCTCTCTTTCTCTCTCTTCTATTGTCTCTTACACTGGAGCCAGCGCTATACACAGCTCAGGTTTTCCCTTCATTATTCCTCTGTCTCTAATTTACCAGAGAAGCTACAGACAGTCTGATTTATATGTGAGCAAGAGCTACACTGAATTGTGCATGGCGTAGTCTAGACTGAGCATTACACATAGCTGTATTGATTTCCATCTTTATGCAAATGCCTTCAGGCCCATATAAATGTTCCTGTGCTGTTTGTCAAACAGGCGCCAACCTCCTCCAGTGTATCTGATGTAGTTTACTTCAACAGATAAGTCTCTCTATGTACACACACACACACACACACACAAAGGCATTTAACTTTGACAATCAAGGGTAATGTATAGAAGTAGAACAACCGTGACGCACAAGAGAGATGTCGTTCCTGTGAAATACACCCATCAAGGTGCAGCAGTGAGCTCTTTATTGAAGACAATTAAGGCAGGGCACTGGCCAATTGTATGTGTCCCCTGCCATTAGACTAGCCCGCTTTCTGCAGATTCGAACAGATGGGCCGCATTAACCCTGCATGGCTGGCAGTCACTGTCCATAACATCATTTTAAAAAGGTCATGAGATCAAGGGCAATTTTGAGACTAAAACATTACTGGGCCAATGTGGTTTAATTGTTGGGGACAGTTCCCCACCTGGCCAGCTGTCGGCTGCACTGCTTTGTTACAGCTTGACAATCTCTGTAGCTGAATCTTCATTCAGTCATTGTCATTCTGTGGGCACAGGACATTAATTAGTCAGCATTTGTCAGAATATTGGCACTAATAATGCATTTTTAATGAGGAAATAAAGAATTCAGCTAAGATATAACTTAGCCAAGCTTTAATCAAACTCCTAAAAGATAAAGCAGTTTTCCCTCCTTGTGTGTATACCATGTGTGTGTATACATACACATAGTGTATGTATTTTGTTTTGTGTGAAAAAAATATATTATTTAAAGGTGCAATATGTAATATTTTTGCAGTAAAATACCACTAGGCCAGTGTTATATATTTTGTTCACTTGAGTACTTACAACATCCCAAATGTTTCCAACTATTGGTAAATCATGAGAAAATTGCAATTTTAACCAAGGCCCCGGGACGTGTGAGGAGTCGCACGTTGCTAGTTATCACGTTACCCTCAGTGTCAGGTTTTATTTTGTAGAAACCATGGTAACACCAAAGATGCTTCAATATATTACATGTTTTAATAGACAAGGGATCAACTGTTTTGATATATTTATAGACAGAAAACTAATTGTTATATTGCTCAACATGTTTAGTCTTATTGTTTAAATCAATTTTCTTGATTTTTTTGCAAGTATCGTGCTTTACCATGCCTCAGAGAAAAACACTATTTTGTCAAATAGCTAACATAGCATAATCAGATGCAGCTTTATTTTTATTAACAGTAATACAGCATTTTCTCCATCATACAATATGCTTTAAAATGAATCGCATGCCACACAAGCCATCCAGCATTTAATCTGATATTGTAAAATCGATCTATCTTACTGCAGTGTGTAACAGTGTCTCACAGCAGCCGCTGAGCAAACGCACAGAGTAACATTATAACATTTTCAACGCTCTCAAATCTAATATGATAAACAGAGCTGTTACCTCATAGCGCTGGCGATTGTGGCATAATAAAAGTCCCGCTGCTCGTGAGGTGTGTGTTGCGCAATCGTTCAAGCGGCCTCGTTCAGCTCCCATAACACTCGGTCCTGCTCTGCTTCATACTACAGTAACGTTTATAATCGCATCCATGAACATGATTTCTTCCTGAGTCCTATCCCAATTATTTTGCACATGTCCCAAGACTCCGTTCTAAAACTTGGCATCAAGCTACGCCTTTGTTTTGAATAGGCTTCTAGCAACCTCTAGCGGACAAAATTATTACATACTGCACCTTTAATATTCAATTTAATATTTTTTATTACTGTACAAGTTGTGAATAAAACATAATGCAATGATGTGGGAGTTTCAAATTTCAATATTTTATTCACAATACAACATAGATGACATATCAAATGTTTAAACTGAGAAAATATATAATTTTAAGGGAAAAATAAGTTGATTTTAACAAGGCCATGTTTACCACTGTGTGGCATCCCCTCTTCTTTTTCTAACAGTCTGCAAACGTCTGGGGACTGAGGAGACAAGTTGCTCAAGTTTAGGAATAGGAATGTTGTCCTTGTCCTCTTTAGTCCGGATGACATGGTGTCCCAATTTTGATTCGTCTGACCACAGAACAGTTTTCCACTTTGCCACAGTCCATTTTAAATGAGCCTTGTCCCAGAGAAAACGCCTGCGCTTCTGGATCATGTTTAGATATGGCTTCTTTTTTGACCTATAGAGTTTTAGCCGGCAACGGCGAATGGCACGGTGGATTGTGTTCACCGACAATGTTTTCTGGAAGTATTTCTGAGCCCATGTTGTGATTTCCATTACAGTTACATTCCTGTATGTGATGCAGTGCCGTCTAAGGGCCCGAAGATCACGGGCATCCAGTATGGTTTTCCGGCCTTGACCCTTACGCACAGAGATTGTTCCAGATTCTCTGAATCTTTGGATGATATTATGCACTGTAGATGATGATAACTTCAAACTCTTTGCAATTTTTCTCTGAGAAACTCCTTTCTGATATTGCTCCACTATTTTTCGCTGCAGCATTGGGGGAATTGGTGATCCTCTGGCCATCTTGACTTCTGAGAGACACTGCCACTCTGAGAGGCTCTTTTTATACACAATCATGTTGACGATTGACCTAATAAGTTGCAAATTGGTCCTCCAGCTGTTCCTTATATGTACATTTAACTTTTCCGGCCTCTTATTGCTACCTGTCCCAACTTTTTTGGAATGTGTAGCTCTCATGAAATCCAAAATGAGCCAATATTTGGCATGACATTTCAAAATGTGTCACTTTCAACATTTGATATGTTATCTATATTCAATTGTGAATAAAATATAAGTTTATGAGATTTGTAAATTATTGCATTCCTTTTTTATTCACAATTTGTACAGTGTCCCAACTTTTTTGGAATCGGGTTTGTACAAAAATATTAAAAATAAATAGTATTAAATTTTTCAGGCAATGTATATATATATATATATATATATATATATATATATATATATATATATATATATATATATATATATATATATATATATATATTTACATATATTATATTTACACTAAGTAGATATATTGTTCAAAAATAAGACAAATTATATTTCACATACAATATAGAAAGAAGTAGGAATATTTAGACACCGAATACAAACAATTGTTTATGCAAATATGGCTAAGAAAAGTGAAATTAGTTCTGAAAAAAAGCCTAAGGAATAATTTTATCTAATGCAATTAGATACATTTTAAGTGTGGCTTCAGTGTCCAAATTCGTTAGGGGCCACTGTGTGTGGCTCTGACTGATATTCTGTAACTATCGTAAATCAAGCTGTTCACCACACACACAATCTCTTCATATTGTGTTTTCTAGAGAAGTGTATGTGTGTGTTTTAACCACAGGAGAATGAGCATATAAAATTACCCTGTTGAAAATTGAGCTGGGGCACTAGCTCTGTGTGATGGCATTTGGGATATCTGCTTCGTCCATAAGCATTATAGGGAAGAGAGGGCGACAAGCTTAATCAAAGATTTCATTCTGTCTCTTTGCACACCACACGGCTCATGTCTGACAAATCCAATTACGCGATACACCCACCCACTCTCAGAGAGCTGGGCATCTGCTCGCAGCCCCCCAATCACCCCTTTTGCCTCCTGGGATTTCGTCAAAACACATAAGACTCTCCTCCTCCTCGATCCAGCCTTCTGCATACAGACAGTGAGGTGATGTGAAGGAACACACTGCAGGTTTGATGAGGTGATGAGAGCTATAGGAAAAGTGTGTGAACGGCCAGTGAACGCATCAGAGATGCTGACAGCTCTTGGCCAGTTGCGTGATTTGAAAAAACACATTTTCCTCTTCTGAGATCATACTGACACCAAACATGTTTTTTTTTTTTTTTTTTGCAAAGTGTTTAGGTGCATAGACTTGCTCGTTGTGATGTGCACAAACAATTTACCTTTTTCTTTTACTGTTGGTCCAGGGATCATATCTGTAGATATTTGTTCATTTACAACAACAACAATATTAGTATAGAAATATCAAAATCATTTGAACAACAACTTATCAACAAATAATAAACAACACATAATCACATTGTTTGTGTTTGTTGAGGGTTTATTGACATAAAACATTGTAAAGTCATTTGAACCACTGTCAGCGACCAACCAAAATACTCAAAAGATTAACTTGTGGCATATTTCATTTGACAATTTCACTCAATAATTACCATCTAAGTGTGATTCTGTCACAGTTCCCGGACTCCATTTCCCATGATCCCTCCTGTCTCCACACCTGCACTCACTTCCTCGTCATCTCCCCATCATCACGGATTACCGGCACTTGTTCCTGATCATCTGCACTCCCTATATATATATGGACTCACTCCCTTCACTCCTTGTCTGTCCTATTGTTGATCTAACGTGTATTGGTTGTATGTTTGCTCCTTTGTTTAGTAAAGACAAAGTCCATTTAAGACAAGTCATTTCACTCGGCGGCCATCTTTGAAACGGCTCTCGGGCATCCTGGGCATCATGCAGCTCCTATCTCTTTGAATGGGGAAACATCAAATTCTCCAAAACTGTTCGCCAACCTTACGATTAAATTTCATATTTGAAATCACCAATGAAATTTGACAACAACCGACTCATAAATTTAGTTTCTAAACGCTCGAATCATGACAAAAAAATGTATTTTTCAGGCTGGATCAAGCTAATGCGCATGCGCAAACCTAAATGCGCGTCTCTTGTGCTTCATTTTGGAGGTGCGCGTCTGACTGTTTCTATAGAAACCAGTGCTTCTAACGTCCGCTGCAGTGACGCGATGACTTTACCAGTCGCGATTGGTTCTTATTTAGAAGGCGGGACTTATTCCGCCATATTGCGCGTTACACTTTCAAAACAACACAAGTGACATATCTTGTGTTATTCTATAGTCTTTGGTAAAGACCCTTTATTGTGGATATCCATGTACTGCCTCATCTCTACTACACAATACCATAACAGATTCGTTATCTACTTAGTATTATAATTCGCCTTTTCATTTTAACTTTATATACATGTCGGTGGCGTTGGTATGAAGAATTTGTACCACATGACTTCATATGTATTAAAAAGAATCAAGCCAAATACATAATATTTAGAAGGATTTTGACTCTGTCCTGGTGGTTTGCCCTCCTGGGTCACCATAGACACACTGTAAAAGTTACCATCATATCTTTTCTGTTTCCATGCTAACCAGCCACAAATGATTAGCGTTGAGTGTGTCACTAAAACCAGGTTGCCGAAGAGCACAAAACAAACGTTTTAACACAAATGAAGTGCTTTTTACTGAATTAGTTGTCATGACAACAGCCGCGTATTATGTTTACAGCTCCTCACACTACTGAGCGGCTGTTAATGCAAGAACCTCACCCTTTGAGTCTTTACATTCTGGGTTTGTCTCAGCATGTATTAGCTACAGCAAGCAATACAAAATAAATGTGGGGTAACATTGGGGAAGATGTTCTTCGAATAATATGGAGTTACTTTTAAACTGTAACATATTTAGATATAGGTTCAGCATGTGGTGGATGATGCTGTATCAGCCAATGTGTTATTACAGGAAATAAAAAGAAACATTTGCTAATTTAGTTGCTATAGCACAGAATGTCAAGTATTAAAAGAGGGGTAAGCTGGCCCCCAACCTGGGGTAAGAAGCCCCCCAGGGCTTTTACATAATGCTTTTACAGAATGTATAAATGACATTTGATTCGAAATTTAGTTGATAAATATATATAAATGACACTGATTTCACCCAATCAGACTATAGGTTTTAATGAAAACAAAGATGTCTGAAACCCTAAACCTAACCCTAACACAATTATTTTCCAGAGACACAAAATTAGATCAATTAACCTCAAAACTGTTTCGACTTAATAAATCTCACAAATATTGATATTCAGATGAAATGACTAAATGAAAAATAGCGTAGCATTCATCAAAAGTGCTGAGATGAGATTTTGTGTCATCTGTGGTCAGGAGAAGAAAAGAAAAAAAAAGGGGGAGGTCATCTTACCCTGACCTGCTGCTGAATTACTAATTCACTATGACAGAAATTATGAATGTCAGATGATTTGTGATTTGAACCACATTGATCAAGATTTCCTTCTCCCTTAGTGGTAATAAGTGCTTATTCTGGATCATATTCAGAGTAACTAAAACTATTATTACTAAAACAGTTATATATTAAACTATGAATGTATGAAATTATGAATGATATTCTATAAAAACTGTCATTGCAGTGATCCCACTTAACCATGTATCCGCTATTTGCACCATTTTGCTGATGAGCACATCCCCTTTTTTTGTCTAAGAAGAGAACACATCCAAACGATTTATGAGTACAATAATTTACAGTAATTAACTGATTTGCAGAGTTCCTTTAGTGAATGGGGTACTAAAACAAAACAGACAACATATGAACATCATCAATGCTATATCAGCAGGCACAAATCAATCTTAGTGAATTCCTCTTTAACATTGATTTCCTGTACTTCGCCATATAACCAGTTAATGAAATTCATTAATCATTATCAAACTCTTGTCATTGTCTACTGATCCTTCATGCATCTGCTGTCACTGATGTGTTTTTCATTTTTACAAGACATGTATGATCTCAAATACGAGGTTCATGCAGAGATAGTTTAAATCGTTTTCCTTTTTTTCCCCCTCCCCACTAAAGATCATCCATCGTGCTTTTTAATTGCAAAAATATCTTTGCTCATCCTCTCCTGCGTCTCCAGCTCCTGTGTGCTCGTCAGAGCTGGCAGTGGTCCTAATTAAGAAAAGTTCGCAGGAGTTTGGCACCACAGAGTTGCAAGCAATTAAACAACGACAAGTGTCATAACCCCCACGGTTACAGCAGCAGGCCTGAAAGCCCCTGAAGCAGCAACACTCCAACACCTTTTCCGTTATGCAGGGAGAGACGGAAAACCTTCATCACACCTGACTGAGACACACATGTGTGTTCTAACACATGAGAAAAACCGGTAAATCATCCAAAATGTATCCTTCTTGCGATGATGTTTTCCATCATTTTTAGTCCAAGTTGCATGAAATGAATGGGAGCCTTTAATTAAAATTTTCAAATGAATAACAAAAATCTTGAAGGGATAAGAATCAATAATCATTTAGTCCCTCTCATGTTTTTCCAAATCCATTCAACTTTCTTCTGCAGAACATAAAAGGTGCGTTTTTGAAGAATATCTTGCACTTTTCTATGAAATAAAACACATTTTTCCCCCCACGTTTTTTGTATTATGCCTCTCTGTTTCTTGTCACACTTCGACAGCAGGTGCTTCAGCAACAAGTATTACATGAAAATTTAATAACTGTTCTGCCGAATGATTTGTTTTACATTGCCATTCAAAAGTTTTGGTTCGTACGATATAACATTTTTAAAAAGAGGTTTCTTATGCTCAGCAAGGCTGCATTTTTTTTTAAATTTCAAAAATACAGTAAGTACAGAAATATTGTGAAATATTATATCAGTTTAAAATAACTGTTTTCTATTTTAATAAATTTTAAAGCTTAATTTATTCCTGTGATCAAAGCTGAATTTCATTACTCCAGTCTTCAGTGTCACATGATCCTTCAGAAATCATTCTAATATGATGATTTGATGCTCAATAAACATTTATTATTATTATTATCAATGTTGAAAACAGTTATGCAGCTTAATAATAAAGTTGTGGAAAACACTGCACATTTATTTAGGAATCTTTGATAAATAAAAAGTTCAAAAGAACTTCATTTAATTAATATAAAGCATTTCTGTAACAATGTAAATGTCTTTACTGTCACTTTTGATCAATTTAATGTATCCCTGCTGAATAAAAGTATTAATTTCTTTAAAATAATAACAAAAAAACTTGACACAAAGATTTTGAAAGGTAGCATATACATTGAAATGTCAATTGTTGTGGAAATTTTAATTTTTCATATGCTTTTTACCTGTATTCTTGTGAAATATGGTGGTAATGTTTAACATAGATGTTAGAAATAGAAAGAGCAAGATATGGTATGGGGACATGCAAGATGTATGTTAAAAACATGTCTGTGCTAACAATGTGTGGAAAGTTACAGCCGCTAAGAGATGTTCCTAATATGGTAAAAGGACAGAGGCTTCGGCCTTGGAGGTTAGAGATATAAAAGTGAGGGGAAGCTTTTGTTCTTGGTCTTACACTCTGCAGCTACTTCTGTTTCTGTATGACTGTGTGACCTTTCTTGCAAGAAATAAAAGCTTTAAAGACAATTGGACGTGTTTGTCTCTTATGCAGTAGAGTCAGAGTTGATTTTTTGCCACAACACAATATACAGGTCCAAGGCTATACACTGTAAAAAATGAATGTGATTTTAACAGTAAAATATTGTAAAAACGCTACAGAAAAAAAATATGTAAATAGGTTAACAGTAAATTCCTGTATTATATACAGGTGAAAAATGTAAAAGCTCTTACCAGACATTTATGCAATTTTCACAGTAAAATGCTGTAAATTTTAAAATTTTTATAAGTAAAAAAGACAAAATCGAAGTATAATTTATAGTCAAAATCTGTAAAATGATGTTCCCACAATTCCCTGTGTAAAACTCCACATTTGAAAGTATTTTGTCTAAATAATCATGTTTCTTAAAGGGATAGTTCACCCAAAAATGAAAATTTGATGTTTATCTGCTTACCCCCAGTGCATCCAAGATGTAGATGACTTTTTTTCTTCAGTCGAATGCAAATTATGATTTTTAACTGCAACCGCTGCCGTCTGTCAGTCAAATAATAGCAGTGAATGGGAACTTGAACAATAAGAGTCGAAAAAACTTCCATAGACAAATCCAAATTAAACCCTGCGGCTCGTGACGACACATTGATGTCCTAAGACACGAAACGATCGGTTTGTGCGAGAAACCGAACAGTATTTATATAATTTTTTACCTCTAATACACCACTATGTCCAACTTCGTTCAGCTTCCGGCTAGTGAGGTCTGATCGCGCTCTGACAACGGAAGTGATGTCTCGCGCTCATTGAAGTATATGGGCGAGACATCACTTCCGTCATCACAACGCGTTTTTTGACCTCACTAACAGGAAGCTAAACGAAGTTGGACATAGTGGTGTATTAGAGGTAAAAATTATATAATATAAATAATGTTCGGTTTCTCGCACAAACCGATCGTTTCGTGTCTTAGGACATTAATGTGTCGTCACGAGCCGCAGGTTTTAATTTTGATTTGTCTAAGCAAGTTTTATTTACTGTTATAGTTGAAGTTCCCATCCACTCCCATTATTTGACTGACAGACGGCAGCGGTTGCAGTTAAAAATCATACTTTGCGTTCGACTGAAGAAAAAAAGTCACCTACATCTTGGATGCACTGGGGGTAAGCAGATAAACATCAAATTTTCATTTTTGGGTGAACTATCCCTTTAATAGTTTTTGTTATCAGTTATATACAGTACATTAGGGTTTTATGTTTTATGTTGTTTAATGAATGTTTATTGCATTATTTAAGTGTTGTGGGTTACCATGATGGTGTTTTGCGTTTGTGTGAATGATTCTGTGCACCTTCTATATATTAGTATATACTTCAGCTCGTGGAAAACCTACTTGTGATGAACTCTGATTCTTCATGTGGCTTTCTCTTTTACCACCTGCATTATTATGGTGGTTGTCAGTAAAGGTACAAAGCAGATTGTAATAGTAGTGTGCATTGTTGAATTTATTGGTTTACATTCATATTTTCTTGAATTACAGTTTTATATTGTACAATTTACAGTTTGTTCTGTAAATGAGTTTACAGTTTTTCTGTACTTTTTTACAAAATTATTCTGGCAACCACAGCTACCAATTTTTTTTTTTTTGTAAAAACTATGGAAAAACTAGGGAGTTTGAATGAAGCATCAATTGGCGATATTTAATGAGGGAGTGACTATGCTGCACAAAGCTGAATACATGGTAGCAGAACACATCATGTTATTTATTAAAATAAAAAACACACTACAGAGCCTTGTGTTACAGCAATTTATTTAAATTACAAAAGGATCTGACTGGTAATGGAGACGTCCCTTCAATTTTAAAAGATAATTGTCCCCAGAGTTGGCTATCTGTGCATTTTTCTCTCTTTGCCTCTGCAAATGTGCTTCAATCAGACACAGTTAATACAGCCAATTAACAGAGTGATGTGAATTCTAACCAGAGGGGAACAAAAAGGTTTGGTTTTGTAGCTACAAACATGAGCTGAATGGCTGGGGAGACCACTGACAAATTGAAGGTGAAGAAAGAAAGAGAGAGAAACAGAGAGATAAACAGTTTTGCTAACAGGCAGAGCTGTTTAGATTCAACGTCCATCAGAACAGAGAACAGCGAGTCCAGCCAGGGGCCAAAGGAAATGACCTCACTCCGAATTGTCAGAGACGGGAGCCTCTCGCCAGCCATGGGCAACATAACTAAACAAGGAAATGAACAAACCATGCCTCATCCAGACAGGACAATATGCCCTACACAAATGCACACTTCTTAGAGTCAACCCTAATATGACCCAAACGCTGCCTCGCCTCATTGGTTAAGAATAGCCTAAATGCTTTCTGTCCTTGTTGTCTGGTTTCAGGTTCAATATCATCAGTGCTTGGATTAGTTTTTGCCCAGTATAACATAATGGGAGAAGAAAAAAAAATAAAAAAAAAAATAATAATAATAATATATATATATATATTTCTTTTTCTTTTTTTTTTCACCGAGGGGTGAAAACTTTTGAATTCAAATATCAAGGTAAATTGTACTTAATTTTTCTGCCGGGAAACATGCAAGTATCTTCTGTTGGTTCCGATGGGCAGAACTAAATGAAAAACAATGATATTTAAACAAAGTGATTCCCAGGAGGTTCGAGATTTAGCTGCTGCATATCAACTTTTCTCACTCTTTGTGACAACTAACCTATGCCACTCAAAGTATGTGGAGCAATTCTTTTATCAATTTCCGGATATGATGTGAAGCAAGTAATCAATTTAGTATGAAAAGCATCCTGCTCGGTCTAAAATATAATCACTTATAATGGTGAATAAGGGTAAGACAAAAACATGTTTTGGAAGAAGGACTGAGGATGTATTGACTCATTATTTAAATTTTGTTAATTTTTAACACATTAGAGCACGTTTAAAAAAACACTGGCAACTTGAATAATAATAACATATTTGGAGTCAGCGAATCGAGACGGGCCCACCCTAAACTCAAGGATTGGTCGGCTTTTTGCAAGGAGAGCATTTCAGCTTTAACCTCTGGGGATCATGTTCCACGGAGCTTGTCTAATTCCACAGCGTTAATCACAGAACCTCATCAATTGTGACACAATGACAAGCCTGCCAATGAAGAGCCATGCTGTTTCCAATCATTAAACCAACATGAACAACAATGTCAGACAAATAAGAGGATAATGGACCTGCTTCTCTTTAGCAGAACCAAAGAGAAAGAAGCGTGTCAGCAGATGGAGCGCACTTCTGACACACTTTCTCACATTGGAAGGTGAGAAGATTGTCAGACGTCCAGCGAAGTGTTTATATCTTTTGAGTGTGTTGGTGATCTAAGTGAAAATCATTTCTGTCCAGAAAACTTTAGTTCATGTCACTCCACAACTATGTAAGCAATTAAATAGTTATATTTTTTAATTTATATTTAAATGAGAGAATTTAGAGTAAATTTAGTCTGTTTTATACTCAGAAGTTGTTTCAATTATTTTCTCTTAATTGTAATGGGTGTTCCTTTACTAATTATTCTTTCTGAACAGTTATATTACTTGAAACCCATATCAGCTTTTAGCAGATGGAAAAAGCAGTGATGGACACCACATCATCTTTTTAGTGCTTAATTCAGCAATTAGTATATTAAAATATTCATCATAAAAATATAAATTACGAGAGGTGCTTTTCATGACATGATTATTTATATTTCAGGGCAATATTTTGCCTAACTTGGGCTCATTAGAAAAAACATGCATCCACAGGCTATAATGGCAAAAGTCCAAAATTATATATATATCTATACTGAACACTAGTGAAACAGCAACAACTTTTATTCCTATTCGTACAAATTCTGATTATAGTGCCAGATTAATTAAGATGCATTTTTATCTTTATTTCATGGTTTGTAAACAAATACATTTTGGCACTTGGATTACACAATCATATCCATGTGTATTGCTTTGTTGATGTAGTAAACTTGCTCAGTAGCTCACCTGATGCAGCACTGTGCCAGAAGCAACGTAATAACAGAACTTTTTTTTCTTTAAGTAATGCCCTGTCAACCATCCATAACATAACATGAGAATGTACCACTCACATTTGGTTGGTTGCTATGGTTTTCTGGATGGTTTCTAGGCAGTTTATGCATTTACTGTACACACATACCCAACAATCACCCAAGCACCCTAGCAACCATCTAAAACACCCTAGCAACTACAAAGCCCAACGTTTAGGATTTGATAGAAAGTTTCTCAGCCTCCTTTAATATTATCATCCTCAGGTACACTGCTCTAATGAAACAGCTGATGGGAGTACACAAAAAAACAAATAACTTCTCTCTAAAGAGAAAAATCATTGAAATAGGAACTAAAGACCAGCTGTGCTTTTTACAAGTTATTGTTGCCGTCACGCTGAGCTTAAGACAAATGTTACATGTATGAAAATTGAGACAAAGCAGCACAAAGTGTAGCAGCAGCATTTTATAAGAAAACATAGGTGAGCAACTCAATTTATAAAGATGGAACAGCATGCTGCATAAAGTCATTGAGGATTAGCACGGTTTCTCTTTTCTCTGAAATGCTTCAGTTGCCTAGCACTTCAAATTAATTCACAAACATGAAAGAGGCAGAAATATCCAGCCGGGGCAAATCAAAGATTATAAAGCAAAGACATTCACTGTATGAGCCTGCCAATGTAATCCCAACTGTATATTTGTCCTAAATCATCCAGTGTGGTTTGTCAGAAGGCACAAAAGTCATCAGGCTCAGATAGCACAACTTTGATGTGCACCCAAAAATAGCCTTCCGTGTTTCCGTGTTTTACATGCTACCTGTGGCATTGACGGTCTTTTTTTGCACCCGCGTATGAAGCATTAGGAAAGCAGTCCCTCCGGGGCGGCTTTTCCTCCCTGGATCTGAGACTGTTTAACTGCAGGGAGGGTTTTATGTTTTCTAGCATTTGGCAGGAAATAGCGTGATCCAAGTCAATACTGAGCTAATTTATTCTGCAGTGCCCATTTTCACATGCTGAAAAAACACTCAACAAATCCTCCAGCTTCTGTTCTCCCTGTTTGTGATAATGTGACATGGTCATTAATTGTTCAGAGGAGGCAGAATGAGTCTTAAATCAAGCAGGTGGGCACAACCTCTGCTCTGCTCTGTACCTGTACTACAAAAGGGTAAAAAACAAGAGGAGAGGATTTAATAATAGTCCCTAGACTGATGAACGGAACACGGGCTACAGTAATTGCTCCGGAATAAAATGAAGGAATAAATGAATGATGAGGAGAAAGGAAGGAAGTGCAATGAATAATTCAAGCAAATATTTTTCATAGCCGGGTGGCGACATTAATCTGAACTGCACTGGGGGCCTTCCACCCTGTTTAAAACATTTTGAGCTTTCAATCACTGCCACAATACGCAGCAGCTGAGATAAAAATGGTGCGGTAAAATTCTAAAACTGTATCTGTGATTAAAATCAAGAGAGCAACAGAATTAAAAGAAAATCAACCCAACAATAACCAAAGGTAGGTGAAATGGTGCTGTCTCTAAAGAGAATTTACATTGATCTGTAAAAGTCTCTAGGCCCTGTCATACACCCGGCACAACGCAATGCAGGGCACGACTCAAGTGTTTTTTGCTAGTTTCAGCCCGATGCAGTTATCATTTTCAAGTCCAGCATCCACGTTGTTTAAATAGCAAATGCACTCACTACCATATGTTCGCCCATGGACGTGCTGGTCTGAAAACAAGGTGTGTTCAGGCGCATTGTTGGCGTGTTGCTATTTTGAGGCTGTTGAAAACGACTGCGCCATTGAGCAACAAAAACCTGGTCTAAAGTCAATGATGCAGTATTTTTTTGCTATTTAAAGAGCGAGTTAGTAATATGCGCCCATAGGCGGGAACACACAATCATGCCAAATATTGAAAATAAAAGGATTACAATGTAAAAGATTATTATTGTGTACATAAAGATAAAAATGCCTACATGTCATAATGGTCATTGCATGTATCAGAATTACCTATTTGCAGTAATGACAAATGAAATTGCAAATTATTTGACCAGTCGTGGCAATACACACATGTATTTAAACTCGTCATGTTGAGGGTGTCTATATTTTGCCATGTAAATAGCAATCTGGCATGGTGCAAGCACACCTGGGGCCTCATTTATAAAGTGTGCATACGCACAGATTTGATCTTAGAGTGTGCGTACGCTTAAATCCATGCCAATGCTCATATTTATAAAAATAAAAATTTTTGACGTGTAAAAGTGCTTAGAGCCACATCAGTGTCTGAGCAGGTGTACGCACTTTTCCTGGTCAGATTACTGCAGGTTTTTGGAAATCTAAGCTATTCTTGCAGCTTGTTAAGGATTTGGTAGGGGTGTGACGAGATCTCGCGAGACTAATATGTGACGAGATTTCTCGTCGAGGCGAACAGTAGTCTGTGATGTTGCCATGACAGAGTGTTAGGATGATTTGAAAAGAATATGCCACCGCTTTGTTTACATTACGCCTCCACTGTCGTTTTGCTTTGTATTTAAATAAAAAACATTTAATTCAGTTGGACAACGGTCGCCGCCGCTCCATATTTACAGAGTTACGCGCGATCACGAAAGTGAAAGTAAACGCGCGCGCGCGCATTCAAACGCGATTTCAATACGCCGCATTTTGAAAGCGGCTCCATGATGAATGCAAATATCTCTCAATATGAAAGCTATTTTAGGCTGGGCAGTGTAGTTGTAACCATCTCTTAGCTCTGTATCAAAGAAAAAAATGGTCTTATTTGCAGTTTGAATATTGAGAAAGTGTGATTATGGTTGCACTTATTGTAAAGTGTTACCATGAAAACGAATAACAGTTTTCTCTTAATCTTATTAAGCACAAACAGTAAGGTTTCATTTGTTAACATTAGTTAATGCACTGTGAACTATCATGAACTAGCAATGAATGACTTTTTTATTAACTAACAAAGATTAATAAATACTGTAGTAAATATATTGCTCATTGTTAGTTGATGTTGGTTAATACATTAATGTTAATAAATGAGACCTTATTGTTAAGTGTTACCAGTGTTTTTTATTTATACTGTTTTTATTTCTATGATCAGTTTCTGGAAAGGAGTTCAGTTAGGAGGTCAAAAGTTGTAGAAGCTCATAAATCATGTACAGAAAGGTCTGAAAAGACTGAAATCATACAGGAGGGAAGTCAGTCAGTTGAGTTTGTGGCAAAACCTTTTACAGTACTTGAGTATTGTTGTCTTTTACTGCATATGATAGAAAGTAGAACTGAAATGACATTCATTACAAGATGATTAGTTAAAACATTTCAAATAGACCTGCAGAATATTTTTTCTAGTCATGTATTTTGCCATTGAGGATTTCTTAAAAATAGTGTGTAAAAATCTCGTAAAAAACTCAATCTCCTGTCTCGTCTCGTGAGATACCTGTCTTGTCACACCCCTAGGATTTGGTGATCTTTTATATGTCAATGACATTAATTAGGTCGTTTAAAACACAGAAAACTGAAACCATTCAGCTGCGCGCAAGTTCAAGATCATTTGCAATTTATAGATTTTACATCTGAAAGAGGCGTATGCTCGTTTTCTGTGTGTACGTTCATTCTATAAATCACACTTACGCACATCGGAGAAATGATCGTAAGATCAAATTTAGGACGGTTTCTGCACAACATTTTATAAATGAGGCCCCTGGCTTTTAAAGGGAATGGGAGATGACACCCTGATTGGTTTATTGCACATTACACCCAAAACACACCCATGACTCATTAAGAGAATAGGTGCAACCCTTTTGGATTTCGCCGGGTGCGCCAACCATTTTTTCCATCGTTAAACTAGCAAAAGTAAATTCGGACACACCCTAAGTGCACCTGTGCCATGTGCTTCAGACCATGCGCTTAGATTGTTAAAATAGGGCCCTAAGAGCATTTCAATGCTTTAGGCCAGAAACATACTCACATAAGTATGCCATCAACACAGACACAACCGCATAGCCAACGCACTACAAACATTAGGATAAAGTGCACTCTTGCGTTGATCATTTGGTATCATGAACAATTCCATCTGCCTGTTGAGTCCTCCTAGGACAGGGGATAGCTGTTTGTAAAGCCTGATCAAACTAAAATGTATAAAATTTAATACTGACCATTTGCGTAAAGGCCGTTCGGCTACCGATTAGTTTGCAAAACATGCAATTTAAAAAAACACACACAAATAATGATACATGTTTAATTTCTTATTCTATATATTTTTACTGTATTTTTTATCATAAGGGACTTCTTTCGACTACATTAAAAAAACTTTGAACTGTAGTGTTCATCACAAAGAAATTTTGTAGGATTTTTAATCAGGAAATAAACAGAGTACATATTAAAAGTTCTTTCAGACGGTGGAATAACTTTGGGGCGGACCTGATTCAGGGGCCACGCCGAATTGTTTGTGACACCAGTAATAAACGTCAAAGTACTCTGGGAGCGATAGAATTCAGACCTTTTATAATCTGTACCATTAAACCAGATGTGTTGTTATTCAGGTAAATATATTGAATTTAGCTAACTTGCTTGGAAAGATTCTCTTCAAACTGTTGTTCCACCATGATAGCAGTTGACCTGAAAGACAAAACTGACTGTGAAAGAAGCTTTTACCCTTACTATTGCAATAGCGCCCCATGAGGCAACGGTGAGAATGCAACCTGTACTTTAATTATGTTATGGTCTGACATGTTTCACAATTCAATGACGCATGAAATTGAGCTTGCGTGGCTAGAAGCGTCTGTAGCCTTATTTTGCAAACTTAGCCCTTTGAGCTACATCTGAACTTTGTAAGACAAAGAGGCATTTGTCAGATGAACTACAATAAGCAGTCTTAACATTTCTTAACTTTCAAATGGCATGGCACTGATCCTGAGAAAACTTATAACTCGCTACTCAATTCAATAATTATTTACTATTTGAGAACAAGCAGAAATGTATGATACATCATGGCATTATTAAAGAGGAAATTAGAGGTGTATTAGTATAAAAAAAGAGATGCTTTTACAGCTCCACCAACAGCTCCCCCCCAACAAAAAATAAAAAAAAATTGTGAAGCTTGTTTGATTGACAGACAAGACCGCACTGCAGCTTCAAACCCACTGCCTGGATTACACTAAACCTTGACAAGGAGCTAATGAAAACTCCCACCTCTTTGCAGACTGCCAGAAACTGGAATAACACAAGGCCAGGTGAGCAGTGTGAGTGTGTGTGTTTAGAGGGGGTGCAGAGGGCAGCATTAACTACTGATGAAACTGATTAATGGCTGACACTTTCTCAGTGCTGAGACACTGCAGATAAGATGCGAGCAGAAGATAAATGTGGCAGTGGCAGCCCAGCACATCAGGCCTTATTGAACAGCTGTCAGCACTGACAGGAAGACCTGCGGTGCCACCTGTGCAACACCCTGCTCACTGTGAGCACATACATATGAATACAGTAATTACATATGAACTAGACATGCAAATAATTAACCGGTAAATGGTTAACCGACAGTACAATTTTTTTTAATACTAGTATCAGTATTACAATGTAATTAGTATTTTAAAAAGTAAATATGAGTGCAAGTACACTGCAGATAAAAATAAAAGATAAATGTGTGTGTGTGTGTGTGTGTGTGTGTGTGTGTGTGTGTGTGTGTGTGTGTGTGTGTGTGTGTGTGTGTGTGTGTGTGTGTGTGTGTGTGTGTGTGTGTGTGTGTGTGTGTGTGTGTGCGTAATTATTATATATATATATCTAGGTACATCTCAATAAATTAGAATGTCGTGGAAAAGTTCATTTATTTCAGTAATGCAACTCAAATTGTGGAACTCGTGTATTAAATAAATTCAATGCATACAGACTGAAGTACTTCAAGTCTTTGGTTCTTTTAATTGTGATGATTTTGGCTCACATTGAACAAAAACCCACCATCATCTCAATAAAGTAAAATACTTCATAAGATCAATAAAAAATTGATATTTTAAACAGAAATGTCAGGCTTCTGAAAGTATGTTCATTTATGCACTCGATACTTGGTTGGTCCTCCTTTTGCATGAATTACTGCATCAGTGCGGCGTGGCATGGAGGCGATCAGTCTGTGGCACTGCTCAGGTGTAATGGAAGCCCAGGTTGCTTTGATAGCGGCCTTCAGGTCATCTGCATTGCTGGGTCTGGTGTCTCTCATCTTCCTCTTGACAATACTTTTGCAAAAATTATTGATTATATATATACATATATATATATATACACACACATACACACATTTACACGTAAAAAGATACTTTAATTTAAATAGTTAATTTTATTATTTTTAATTATCCATATTTTTTCTAACAGCAGGCTATTGTTTTTATATTGAGTTAATGATATTTTTTTTCCCCTATCCCAAAAATACCCTTTTTACATTTTCATCTAGACATTATTTAGTATATTTATCAGACCATTTTCCTCTCACAGTGTAAGTGATTCTAGGTGAAGGCAAAATCTGATCCACACACACACAGGAAATAGGATTTTTGTGCACCTCTAAATAACTAACAACTATTAATAGCGAAATTCAATTTGAGTTTCTTACAGTTTGACTGTGTATTTATATAAACTCAAATGGATGATGTTTACATTCCCATTAGCTAAAAGGAAAACCTTCCATTACCCATCTGATGTGGATAAATCAGCAGCCATTACGCTCATTGAGGCAAACATTTCCCACAAATGGAAAATGGAGACAGATCGAGCATGTGAGTATTGACAAATTTCCCCATTTTTGCTGCTCATATTAACTGAGTTCAGTGCTGTTGGGGATCAGGTTGGCTTAATTTGATGCATGCACGATGTAGCGTGTTGCGAAGCTCTGACTAACTCCTACACCGATATTCACATAATGGTGAACAATAGGAGCTGTGCCCACATTAGCAGCAGCTAGTATAAAGTTTATCATCCATTACAGCCTGCATGCTCACTCCCAAATACAAGAGCACAGCAGGAACTTTAGTTTTAAAGCAGAAGTTGTTTCCTGTAAGAGGAAAGAAATAAGATATCAAACGTTTCCTGAGGAAACCAAAACACTCGATTATAAAGGAAATTTAAGGAAAGATAAGTCCAAAGGTCAGGTCAATACAGGCTTCCACTGGTGATCGTTACTTCTTATCTGATTGGCCACAGAATGTGCTGCTTATTAGAGGACATGCAATGACTATACACACATAAATATACATAATATAAAAAGTTGTCTGTCTATCTATCTATCTATCTATCTATCTATCTATCTATCTATCTATCTATCTATCTATCTATCTATCTATCTATCTATCTATCTATCTATCTATCTATCTATCTATCTATCTATCTACAGTGCTGAGCATAAATGAGTACACCCCCTTTGAAAAGTATCATTATAAAAAAAATCTCGATAAACAAATGAACAATTTCCAAAATTTTGACAAGACTAAGTTTAATATAACATCTGTTTAACTTATAACATGAAAGTAATGCAAAAGTGATGCAAAAATGAGTACACCCCACAACAAAAACTACTACATCTAGTACTTTGTATGGCCTCCATGATTTTTAATGACAGCACCAAGTCTTCTAGGCATGGAATGAACAAGTTGGTGACATTTTGCAACATCTATCTTTTTCCATTCTTCAAGAATGACCTCTTTTAGAGACTGGATGCTGGATGGACAGTGATGCTCAACTTGTCTCTTCAGAATTCCCCATAGGTGTTCGATTGGGTTCAGATCAGGAGCCACTGAATCACTTTCACCCTGTTCTTCAGAAATCCAACAGTGACCTTAGATGTGTGTTTAGGATCATTGTCATGTTGGAAAAGTGCATGACGACCAAGGGCACGGAGTGATGGTGGCATCTTCACTTTCAGTATAGAGCAGTACATCTGCGAATTCATGATGCCATCAATGAAATTCAGCTCCCCGACACCAGCAGCACTCATGCAGCCCCACATAAGGACACTGCCACCACCATGATTCACTGTAGGCACCATGCATTTTTCTTTGTATTCCTCACCTTTGCAACACCATACTGTTTTGAAGCCATCAGTTCCAAAAACATTTATCTTAGTCTCATCAATCCAGAGTATAGAGTCCCAGTAGTCTTCATCTTTGTCAGCATGGGCCCTGGCAAACTCTAGGCGGGCTTTTCCTGGGCTTTAGGAGAGGCTTATTTCGTGGACGACACCCATGCATGCCATTCCTCTGCAGTGTACGCCATGTTGTGTCACGGGAAATAGTCACCCCAGTTTGGCTTTCTACTCCTTTAGATAACTGCAGTGAACTTGCATGCAAATTTTCTTCAGCCCTTCTCATCAGAAGACGCTCCTGTCGAGGTGTTAACTTCCATGGATGACCTGGACGTCTCAGTGAGATGGTTGCAGTTCTTTTTTACATTTTTGTACCACTTTTGCTACAGTATCCTGACTGATAAGTAAAGCTTTGCTGATTTTCTTGTAGCTTCACTTTTCTGGTGTAAAGAAATTATTTTCTTTCTCAGGTCTTGTGACATTTCTCTTCCATGTGGTGTCATTGCTGACAGCATGAAATGGGAAGTGGTTTTAACACCCTTTTATAGTCAACTGTCTATTCATGACTGTCTGTCTATCCATCCATCAATCCATCCATCCATCCATCCATCAGTCTGTCTGTCTGTATCCTTCTATCTATTCATCTATCTATCCTGCCATCCATCTATCTATCCACCTATCCAGCCATTAATGTATATATCCACCTATCCGTCCATCTATCTATCTATTCAGCCATCTATCTATAATAAGGAAACATCCTAAACATATCACTGACTGACACTTCTAACTGATTTTATACTGATATTCATGTAAATAAAAGCTTTTTCAGCTTTTTACCGCAAGAGTCTTTAGATATTATACACCAGCAAGGTTTGTCTAGGTGCCACAAGACATAAAACAGACAGAATCAGATATGCATATCTCTATAATTAGATGAATGAATAATGCATGGAGTCAGCCAATATCTCACACACAGCTGACCAAGAGCTAGAATGAGCAAAAGTGCAGTGTGTATCTGCGTGTCTAGGGAGTGACTTCTGCTTTATTTAATCTTCAAATTTTGCAAATGATGTGCAAATCTGATTCAGCCGTGTGCCAAGAAGGTTATCGTTAATAGGGATCTGGATTGGAAAAGAAATTAGATTAATGGCCTGGAAGAATCTGAATATCCCCCCAAACAAACAGCCAACATTTTTCCCAGCAATGCTCAGAGGTGCCTTTATTGTACGAGCAGGGCAAAAGAGGCAGCCAAGTTTAAGCTTCAATTAAGTGAACCGTCTCTGGCTCCTCTTCACCCCTTCCCAGGGGGAGCCCCTTCCACGTTCCCGCCGCCGAGAAGATCAATTCTGCCTTCTAAATGAGCTCGCAAACCCATGGAACAACTACACCACCTCTATTTGTTTCAGAAGAATATAGAGAAGAATATAAATACAAATTAGCCATAAAATTGCCAGCGCTGTTTAGTTTATGCCGTTGCAAGTCACCATCTGCATGGTATAAATTAGATGGATTCAATTAAGGCACATTCCGCTCATTAGAAAGTGCTGAAGAACAAGACTTGTTTTGTCTTTAACTGGTGTGAGATCACAGACCTCAATGTCACCAATTCTATTCTCAATAGGCTCTGACTTTAACAACATAACCGCACCCAGGATCATGAAATGATCTTAGACACTGATCTAATCAAGTGGCCCTAACTATCCCTCCATCTGCTACTTTGTACTCAACCCGCTTGCTGTGAGCATTACACGCCCTGCGCAGATGATAATGAGCTGCCTGCTTGAAAAAACATGCATCCTTCCACGGCATCTGAGCAATTCTCACCAATGGCACGAAACTGCGGGGCAAGGCTTTGCTTTCTGCAGGCAACAGTGCTTGTTATGAGAATTAATCACAGTAATGATGGCATAATGGATGAACATGAATTAACTTGCATATGCATAATGCTGGTATTTGTGTTAGCGGAGGGGAAATATTTCCTGATGTGTGTGACAAATGGGGCATCGGCAGCTCAAAGCCACGACGAACCTACTGTACCAGCGGGGACGGCTTTTCAAAGGCACTCTGCTTTACCGGATGAAAAAAAGAGATAAATGTGATGAATTCGGAACGCATTTGGCCTGTGGACTCTCTGCTCAGAAGAGCGGCCCTGGCTTCACATGTGCTCACAACATGCACACGACAGGACAGATATTAAGCCAGTGGTTGAGTTCTCTCACTCGCATGATGAATGTTTGTTTTGAAGCCCTGCAGAGTCAGGTACCACCTGGTCAGAATTAAATGAACCGTATCTAGGTTGAACTCCCACCGTACAATAATACAGGAGGCTGTTTACAATCTAGTTGACATTTATGCACTTGTTCACAGTGTGCATGAATCTGAACATTTGGCGTTTTAGCGATCCTGGAAAAAGAAGCTGAATTTTAATATCGCAGAGAAGACTTCGCATATATTTTGTAGGATTTCACTCAGCAGTCTGGGCAGGGAAACAAACACTTTTGGGGCTTGTGTGACAGGCGGGTCTTAAAGCAAAACCGACTGTTGTGCTGCTGGCAGAAGTATTATCATAACGACCCATCCTGCCACATTAGACGTTTGAGAGCGGAAGATTGGCTGCCGTAGACCGTGCGACTTTCCGGGCTTCGTATTTGCAGCCATTAGTTCCCCTTTTAGAGTGAAAAACCAGGCAAATATAAATGTGCAAAGATGAGACGAGGGAATTCAGGGTACATTGAACACTGATGCATTTTAAATACCGAGGCACATTCCTTATACTGTAACCTTATTAATTCACCTCATTACGAGCTTTGATATTATTTTGGAGCTCATTCATGACTAATGCCCCATGGCGGCGGTTAGCTGATGGACTGTGGGGGGGCTCGTATCAGTGGAGCTTTACCGAGCACCGAGGACATCTTCCGCACGGCCCCTTGAATACGAACTTATTACTCATCTCCCAAACCCAAAGTGACAGATGCTCCAATGTTCCATTTATTATTGAAGGCACCCAATAAATATTTGCCTGACCTGACACAGTGAGTAATGACAGAGCACCCAGCCTGACAAATTATGCTGCTCGGGAATTTCAAATTATGCATTTTCGATGCCGATTCTGGCGCAGACGTTGGCTGAGCGAGAAAGACCCCCCTCCCGTGAACCATGTCATTAGCTTGCGAAACCGCGGCCACTTTGATTATGCAATGTGAAGGATCTGGGGAGCCAAGGAGGTTCCTCTATTCTGAGATGAAACAGACTCACAGCTAACAAACCAGCACATCTTGCTGATGGTTTCCTGGAAAACACATATTTATGGTGACAACGTGCAGCTGGGAGGCCATCCAAAGCTCCCTATACTGGGGCACAGACTTAATGTTTTCCAGTGCAGAACAAATGCAAATTCATGTGAACACAGATATAAGTACCTCCCCTAGCCACATGTTCAGACAGAAGGTTTATAACTTGAAACACCCAGCATTTAAAATTCTGTTGGAGGAGCAAATAAATTATGTCACTGAAATCTTGTCAGCCCTGATAAATGTAAAATATTCATCCTTTAAAAGCTGAGACAGGAAAGCATTTTTCTTTAAAGCCCAGGTGGTGGTTTATAGCAAGCAGAAGCTATGGCAGGCTTGCTATCTACTCTTCCTTCATGGTGATAGGCTAAGAAAAAAAAAAAAAAATCCAAAGTTACCATGTTGAATTTCCCTCTCGCCTGAGTTCTTAACTGATGCCGGTTTCATCCACTGGTGTAACAGAGGAACATGCTTATCTGGAAAAGGACATGTTTGGTCACTCGACCGCCCTCGTAGCACCATGACAGACATAATGCTGCTATCAGGGTTTAGAGGTTTGACCAGCATTACCAGGCCTGGTAGTTATAGAATAACCAGTATGAAACCAGAAAACCAGAAGTGACTTAGGTGCTTTATCTATGCTGAAGAGTACCTGAAGAGAGTTTTCAATTAACATTCCCATTCCTCAATGGGAGCTGCTCAACTGGACCCCCTGCTGAAAATGTCATGTGACTAATCACTCTGGATGAAAATGACTTATGACAAGGCTGATGGCACCAGAAGAACGCATACTTCAAAAGCAACCTGAGCTATGATGTGAAAAGCAGCAGACGGGGAAAAATATAAGTCAATTTCACACCTTTAAGAGTCCATCAAATATAATCTGTCACTGGTAAAAGATATACTATAATATAATGAAAACGTGTGAATGCTACAGTGTATTGCATGTAGTCAGAATACATTACTTCTGAATGGCCATCAATGGCAAAAGAGACTTTTTTGCCAGCAGAAAGGTGTAGAATGCTTGATTTCCTTGACCTATGGAAATGATTCATTGGATAAACACTGCCATTTTAGTGTGATTTAAGTTACGTAATTTAAGATTCAATTACTATGTAAACTGAACATATGGCGTTTTACATAAGTGCTGATTCTACATCACAATTACTCTGACTGCACAGATCTATTAAATTTGTGTCAGAGCCATGGCCCAATGGGTTGTACATGTTTCTGACATGTGTATAAATGCTGTTGACTTACATGTTCGGTCTCAGCCATGTTTGGATCCCATTCACCCCATCTGCTCAGTCCTGTAAAATAAGGGAAAATGAACAAAAAGGGTACCCACTATATTATAGTGCAGTAAAGAAAGAAAAATACAAAATATGCGGACCCACTTTATATTAAGTGGCCTTAATTACTACGTACTTACATTTAAATTAATCATTTGATGCACTTATTGTGTACATACATGTTTTTACATTGTACTTATATTTTAAAAACACCTGCATGTAATTACATCTGTAATTAATTTCTGTAATTACATTTATAATTACACTGTTGACCCATCCCTTAACCCTTACCCCTACCCTTAAACCTACCCATACCACCAAAGCTTTCCTTAACCTTACCCGTACCCCACCTCAATAGCAGCAAAAGTGTTTTGCAATTCAATATGAACCCAATAAGTACATTTTACTTATTTTTTGATGTAAGTACATAGTAATTAAGGCCACTTAATATAAAGTGGGACCAAATATGCAATAAATCAGTGTTGTTACAGTATTATTTATATACTATTATAGTATTTATTAATATTTTTAATCAGCTTTTATTTTTATATTTTAATTTAAGTTACATTTTCTTTTCATAGTGTTCTTTTGTCATTATTTTGGTTTCCATTTAGCTTTAATTTATTTCTATTTCAGTTTTAGTCATTTTAGTCTTTCAACTTACACTTATTTAAGTTAGTTGCCAATGCAATATTTCAAAGCAAAAAAAATAAAATAAATAAATCATCTAATATTCATATATATGTTTAGCTTTAGCTATTTCCAACTACCCAAAATGATTGCTGTTCAGCACTGATCTCTAACCAAGGGTTACATGAGTGTGACACGCTGACACACAAAAAAACAATGAATCAAAGAAGCGCCCTGGCAGAGGAAGAGGCCACGATCATTTAATTATGCCAAGATATCCATCCCTGACTCTCATCTCATTGCGGTGACAGAGTGTGTTCCCTCACCTTCATTCTGACTGACACCGAGTACTATTTGGTTCTGATTTAGAGGCACGTCTCTCCTCTCACGCCGCACCCTCTGCTAGCCAGCACGGAGGCACTGGATACAATTACCCATTCTGATCGGGTTTCACTGCACTAGAATAATCCTCCCCATTATTGCCATAAATATTTCATGAATCATTTTGACAGAATAAAGGAGTCACTGAGGCCTCATATTAATCCAATGATTTTTTTTTTTTTTTCCTTCGGTTTCCTGTCACCATAACGACCCCCCATTCTTATCAGCCCCTGCCGCTGTCTAACATTGTTTACGTCTTCATCAACAGAATGTTACTGGTTGCTAAGTGGCACATGGCCCTTGGCCTCATCTGCCCCCAGCGTAACCCCTGCCCCGAACGGTCACTGAGCTGGCACATTTATGCCGTCTCCCAGAAGCAAATGACATTTGTCATGGCGTGACCCCTTGCCGCAACGATCGACTGAAAGTGTGTTGAAGGAGCACTGTGGTATTGGCTCAAACCCATGTAGCTATTTCTACAAATAGCCCATGTCTGAGTGCAGCTGGGTCAACGTGATTCAGTCCTAGTGATATCAAACTAACTCGCATGACATTTAGCTGAGGGGAATCTCTGGGTCGGCAGGATTTGTTGCTTTGCCCTGGCCGGTGCTATGGATCTACCAGCCTGGATGTGCTGTACACCTTGCACATGATGCCGTGCGACATGAGAGCTTACTGAAAGCACGTCGAGCAGCACATCCTTCAGGGCAAGTTGATCAGTGTGAAAAGCCGTCATGTGCTGGTGAGAATGGCTCGCCCTTGGACAGGCATTGCTACTCAGGTCAGACACATCGCACAGCTGCAGTCTGGATTCTGGCAGGGCCTGGATTTGCCACTGAAAGGTTCACACCGGTTAATTGGCCTTTGCGCATGCCTGCGAATCATATGTCATTCTAATACTATCGGCTGCCACTATACACAGCCACCCTGAAAGAGAGACGGAGGGTGAGATGGGTGTGGAATGAATATTTTCTGGGTAAAAGTAATGATTCAATTACAATAACATGATCATATTCCAGATCTGATATTACATTAAAGTATTTCAGTGTATGTTTAATTTGAACAAAAAGCATTAAAAGTAATGAACACCATCCAGTCTGTCTGTGATGTCCTTATTGCAAAATCAATAAATGCACGTTTTCAGAATAGGGATGTAATAATATCATATAATTCCAAGTAAATTTTAAAACAATCTCAATGAAGGCTTCATATTTGCATGAATTATGCAAAGCATACCGTTAACCATGTTTATCAGTCCTCCTCTTGTTTTGTTTTTTGTTTTTTTTTTCCCAGCCATGCTAAAAAGGAAGAAAATGCATATATTATCCTGGCTGGTTTAATAAAGTTTAGAGTGAACATTTTAATTTTGACCCCATTATCATTTTCAACAGTAATTGTTCTGTCAGTGTCAAAAACTGCCTGTAAAAGTGACCTCAACTAAAAGCATTCATACACTGAGATTTTCATATTCAGCACTTGTACATTCAAAATTATTAAAGTAAATAATAAAAAAAGAAGATTCTTTAGTTTTATAAATGCCTTCTTCGTATTTCGCAACAGCAGAGGACTGGGGAAAAAGAGAAAAAAAAAATGAATGTTACAATACTGCCATCTACTGCTTGATGTGTACATTGTAAAATCAACCAGTATTCTTCAAGACGCTCACCAACCTAAAAAAAAAAAATGAATTGGCCTAGGCTACTATCATAAATTAAATTACGTTTTTGTTTTTTTTGTTTTTTTGTTTTGGCATTTTCCTACCACCCATCATATAATTTTTTACGTTTATTTTTACCACATTAAAATAATTTCACATATGTAATGTCCTTCAAACAGCTGTAAAACGCTTTCAGAATATTTCAGAATGACAGCGCTGGCTAGTAGCAATATCTGATGTAATTAAAGTTTACATGGTAGTTTTGTGAGAAGTGTAGCTAAACTCTTTTATTATTATTATTATTATGCTGACAGTGTTCGACAGTCCTAATAATTTAACTGACAGATAATTTAACTAAACTGTTACCTTTTTTCTCAATGTGTTTGACAGCAGCAACACAAACAACAAAACGCCAAAACAGAACAATAACAAAAGCATGAGGATAGCGTTTACCTACCTTATGATATGGCGATGGTATCAGCTGCTGCAATATCATCCCTGGGGATATCCTTAACCCATATGGCATGACTTTTTATTTTTTGGGGAAAAAATATTTTACCCAGTTTTTTGGGACCTTGGGGATCCCTGATAATATATCCATCATAAAATTTGTCGCCCCCACCCCTGAACCAGATGTTGGTTTATTGCCTCAGAGCAACAATGTGCCATAAGGGTACTCAAACAAGGTTTTCTATTAGGCTATGTGTATTAAAGAAGCAACGCATGCATTGGAAAAAGTTATTATTTTAATAAACATCAATCACAGATTATTCCAAACCAATCAAAACATTAAATAAACAAACTACTACTAATTACAACAACACCTCATGTATAAAAGATATTTCAATGACAGCTGGTTTTTCATTGTCAGTCAGTTTTGTTCAGTTACGAGATCTCAATACGGTTTTGTTCCATTACAAGATTTCAATGACAGTCTGTTTTATTCGGTAATGAGATTTGAATGATGGACGGTTTTGTTCGGTTATGAGATCTCACTGATGGTTGGCTTTCAGTGTCAATCAGTTTCACTAGGTTATAAGATTTCATTTTAATTTTGCTGGGTTATGAGTTTTTCATTATCAGTCAGTTTTGTTCAGTTATAAGGTGTCAATATGGTATATTTTGTTCTTTTACAAGATTTTAATGACAGTTGGCTTTGCTTCATTACGAGGTTTCAATGGTGGTTAGTTTTTTTTTTTTTTTTTCGTTACAAAACTTTAATGATGGTCAGTTTTATTCGGTTATGAGATTTCAGTGATAACGTTTCCAGTACGTTCATAAACGGTCACGATGTGGAGTTCTTTTAAGGTTTGGGGAACATTATTTGGTGGACCTTCAGGGAACATTCATTCTGGGAATGTTTTTAAGGGACTATTACTATAGGACGTTCTGTTAACTTCCCAAATGTCCTCTTTGTAACGTTCTCCCATGACCATAAAATAACCAAAATAGAACGTCCCCCTAAACTCATATCGGGAACGTTATTAAATTACCAATAGAGGACCATGTTCAAATATCCTCATTGTAACGCTCTTATGTGACCATAAAATTAATCAAATTGGAATGTCCCCCTAAAATCATATAAGGAACTTTGAAATGCAGCACTGGTTCCGAATTTTCGTCACCTTTAGAGAACTTTTAGGCAAAGTTGCACAAGGAAGGACACAAGAACGTTGCCTTCTATGTGTGTGTTTAGAAAATAATAAAGTTTGAAGTCACCGTTATGGAAGTGAGTGTTTGCTTTAGATGGGCTCTTGATTCCTGTTTTTTTAACATTATATTTTCTCTGGCTGCTTTAACTGTGTTTTCAAAATACTCTTGTTATAGCAAAAAAATACAAGAGAAATCCTGATCAGATTAATTCAGTTATTTAGTGATTGTGATTCACTGATCCTCTCTAGAAACTAAACTCTGAGTGTATTAATTGTTAGTTTTGCATTAACGGTTAGGTTTTTTTTTTTTTCTTATTTTACAGTTTGTTTGTTTTTTATTATACAGAGTTTTGAGCAGTGTCTTTTAGACTCACACAGACATGATGAATCAGCGTATGAACCTCAACAATGGTGACAACAAACAAATCTTTTTTGTGACTTTAGTAGCTTGTTTTGTGATGCTCAGAGTTGATCTGATTATTTGAAAATTCAGATCACCATTTTTGAGGTTCATACGCAGAATCTTGGTGTCTGTGTGAGTTTACATGATCCTGTCTGAATAATTTCTGCACAATGATAAAAACTTTCAAATTCATAACAGGACAGGATTTTACGCATTTTTGTAGGACTACAACATGAAAGAAATACAATACTCAAAAATCAGACCACTGTATGGTGATAAAATCATCAACAACGAACGAACAACCAAGTCCATTTTGATCAAACTCTTTTCTCACAATTTTTTTTGGTAACAAATGTGCTTTAGAAACACACTGTTACAACAATTGAAGAAAAAGTGAAGTGTTCTGCTGCTTTATTTAAAGACAGTAAGTGTGTAGTTGTTGATGCAGTGATACAGCAGTTACATTAGCTCATGCATGTGCTGTTGTCAGCTAATGACTTACTGCAAGAGATTTGCATTTTAAAGAAAAGTTTTCATAACAATAATCTAGGAAATACCTGTAAAGAACTTTTTTTTTTTTTTTTGTAAGCCATTTAAGATTAGTTTTTGTTTGAACAGCTACAATTGTTAGTCAATTTAGCTCTAATTTTCAATTCAATTTTTTGACAAGGGTAGCATGGACATTCTGAAAACATTTCCAAATAAAATATGGTTCAGAGAACGTCTTGAATGTTCTGTGAAAATCTGTCAAATAACGTCCCCCAAACCTTAAAAGAACTCCACATTGTGACCGTCTGTGAACGTTCTGGAAACGTTACTAGACAACGTCCTTAATACCACTGGGGACGTTCTGAGAATGTTCTGGGAATGTAAAATTTCGAGCGGGGTATTGTGTCCCACACATGACATGCATGAAAGAAATAGTAGGCTAAATCGTGCACATGCTTTACTAAGTAATTAAAATAGAAAACAATTATTTTAAACTGTTTTTCTGTATTTTTGATCAATTAAATGCAGGCTTGATGAGCATATGAGACTTCTTTCAAAAACATTAAAAATAGTAATGAAAAAAAAACTACATAGTGCTTCAGTGTAAGTTGTAAGTACTAAATAAAGTACTATATCATTTGTGATTTGTAACTAACTAACTAACTACCTGCATGGTATGTGATGTAGGAATTATTTTTGCCCCAGGGTTACACCCCTTATTTTCTGGGGTTTATTTTAACCCTTTATACACTACAGTTTATGGCGACTGTACGGAGGTGTTGGGCAGTAAGTGACATGCTGTATGGACTATTTTATACCACAGTGACACACTTTATACAGCACAGCTTATTGCGACTGTTAGGACTCACTCACCCACTGCCTCTCTAACACCTCTTCCTGCAGCTACCCAATCTCTCAGGAGATTTCCATCCAGATATAGACTGGGCTCAACCCTGCTTAGCTTCAGTGGGTGTGCAGGTGAAAGCTTCAGGTTAATTGCTGCAGGGCTGCTTAAGCATCTTTCCAACCATAGACCCTCTTACGTAGAAATATAAATCTCAACAATGGTAACATGCTTCATGCCGCAATGCATTCTAGACCTTATGTGCCAGAGAAACAAAGCATACATTTATAAATATGCAGGACCTAATCTTATCACATGAATTAAATCTCTGAAGATCTCAGCAGATGAGGTTTAAACAACTCCACAAACAGCATTACCAGCTTAATTTTTGACTAAACAGATTGACTTCATTTCAGTTACCATTGTGGTGGTCAGTATTTGCTTTAGTTGTGCAGTTTGACTCTTGACTTTTTAATGTTAGTTGTACTTTAGCTCCTGTGACTGTGTTTGATGTGGAAAGAGAAGCTGACAATATTGTCTACTTGATAAAGATACAATCATTGTATAGCTGGCTGGTGTTATCTATGATTCATTCAAACAATATAGTTTTTCATTATTGATTATAACAAGACTGTAATTCTACATTGTACACTCCAAACCTCTGTTAATTCTCAATAAGAACTTCTGTAGATATCTGACAGAAATAAAGTCAATCTGGTTAGTAATTAGTAATTCTTCTTTTATCTTCAGTTGATTTCATCTAAGGCTGTGGCTGAAGTATGCTGTAACGTCTTCAATCGTTAGTTCCATCAGTGGTAAACGTTTGGCACCCTGTACTGCCATGGATTTCACAGGTTTTTCCTTTCTTTGGTGTTTATTCCAACCAAAATTCAACATCTGTCTAAGGTTAGATCTTGACATCAAACAAATGTTGGGTTAAGACGTCAACACAATTTTCATTTACAACCAAAATCCAATGGCTGATCAATGTTAGAGTCTACATCCTGTGCCTGCTGGGTAAAGGTGGAGATGGAGTGATGCTGGAAGAATATTCTCACTGGAGTGACGTAAGCAGTTATGATTGACAGGTGATGAACATGCACAACCCATCTTCTGTTTACAGCTACATTTGTTAAAACTGTGACCAGTTATCTAAAAAAGCTATCTCTTTATATTTGTTACATGACTTTCTGTTGTTGAGTGTGTGTGTTTGAGAAGCTGCAGTATCCGTCAGTGAATCCCCAGATAGCAACTTTGTTCCGCTCCTATTTGCCAGATCTGGTCCACAAGCAGGCAATAGCAATTCCACACATCAGCCAAGAGCAAAGAAATAAACCAGAACTGGACCTTATCTGAGCCACAAAACCTTTTATATATTATTTACAGAATCATTTCAGCATTAACAAGCCTGCTAACAACACTGAATTTATTTCTGTTGGACATCTACAGAAGGTCTTATTGAGAATGAAAAGGGGTTTAAATGTAAAAAAAAAAAATCATTTGAAGTCACCATAATGGTGATTAGTGTTTCCATTAGTTGGGCTTTTAACTCTTATTTTATGTGTTTTCTCTGATTTCTGTGCCAGTGTGTTTGTCAAACACATTTGCTGTAGCAAAGAAAGACAAAGTGAGATCAGATGATGATAGTTATAGCTATTAATGGTTTTATAACCATCGTAAAATAGCCCGTATCACTGATGTCATTTGTATCTAATAATTGTGTTGTGCAGTTAATACATTTACATTATAAACCTTATGTTACTATAACATGAAATCACACTGTATTTCAGAAAACAGAAGATTTAAAAAAAAAAAAAAACTTAAGATACACACAAAGACGTCAAAAATCAGCACATGAATCTCAACAATGGTGACAATCAAAAGTGTCATGCCGCAAAGCATGCTGGGAACAACAGTACAAAACTCCCAGCATGCATCACAGCATAAATAAATTAAGCAGCTGAATTGTCCTATCATTTTCTTTAATTCTAACTATTTGCTTTTATTTTTTGCTGTGATTTTTGTTCTGTCTTTTTAGTAGCTCTTTTTGATGTCCCGAGTTGATCTGCTTGTCTGAATATTTTGTTGTCACCATTATTGAGATTCATACGCTGATTGCTCATATCTGTGTTTGTCAATGAAGATTATGGATTTCTTCTCATGTTTTTTTTTTTATTTTTTATTATTGTTTTACTTTCAATCTGTTAACTGATGTCTGCAATACAGTGCAATCTCATGTTGCAGTAAAAAATGTAAATGTATTAATGGCACAACACAATTGCTACACTGAGTGAGTCAGGCTATTTCACAATGATTAGAAAACTATTATTTGCTAACGATCATTATCTGATCTCATTTCAGTTTTTTGTTACTGCAAATATGTTTGATGAACACACTGTCAGAGAAGACAAACATATTAAAAGAGTTAAGAACCCAACTAATTGAAACACTGATCACCATTATGGTGACTTCAAATGAAACAAACATGAGCGTTAAACTTCTGTTAATTCTCAATAAGAACTTCTGAAGATGAATGACAGAAATAAAGTCAATCTGGTTAGTAATATGTGAAGCTGAACTGCTGTTTGTGGAGTTCTTTAATCCTATGCTGAGATCTGGAGAGATTTAATGTCTTCTTTTATCTTCAGTTGATTTCATCTAAAGCTGTGGCTGAAGTCAGTTGTAGCTTCTGTGTTTCTGTTTGTCTCTTTTTTCTCTTCTCTTCTTTCCTTCAGTGATTCTGCTTGTTAACAAGCTAGTTAATGCTAAGATGACTCTATAAATAATATATAAAGATTTTGTGGCTCAGATAAGGTCCAGTTCTGGTTTATTTCTTTGCTCTTGTCTGACATGTGGCATTGCTATGGCTTGCTTGTGGCTCAAATCTGGCAAACAGGAGGGGTCCGCCCAAGTGCCATCATTCCAGGCAACATGTGGCCCAGATCATAATATGCGTGGCAGTTCTGGGAAGGCAACAAGTTGCTATCTAAGTGCTCTAACTGCACAATGTTGCCCTGAGGCAAAAAAACAAACAAAAAAAAAACACAGTTTTGGTATATAAATAAAAACAAAATAAGTATTTTAATAATTAAACACACTTCTTTGATACACATGCATCTGTAATTGGGGAACGGAAATTAGAACAGATCAAATAATAGCTCATTGGTTTAAGCTGTAAATCCCATGTTGTATCCGGGTGAGAGATTTAACAGTCGGTAAACTAACAACAACAATCTCAACTTTCTGCCAAGGTTCATGAATTTGTTTCATCCTTCAAAAAGTAAACAGTAGTTGTTCAGCATATGTTGTCATTATATTGCTGCTGACGAGTTGGAAGACAGTTAATGAATAACTAATGAATACCTTTTTAAATGTAATGGGATACCAGACCACAGAGTTCTTCCTGAATGGTATTGGTTGGTGAAACCTGTCACCCGGACAACAGGACACAAAGATAAAAGGAGTTACAGCCCACTTGTACCTTGTATCCTACAATTAGACCACAACTTCCTTGTTCCTCCAATGAAGTCAGCAAACCCAGCAGTCTGTTAGCCTTGGAATATGTATACATACATGTAACATGTAAAAGGAATTATTTATTTTTTGTCAAGACAAATCTTTGATCAAAACAGCAGGATGAGGAGGATGAGTGTATTCCCACAGCATGGCACAGCTCTGGGACTTACTGCAAACGAAATCCGACAGGAAGTTGAATACAGTAAGTCATGTTAACATGTCAACAGAATCTGCTTGATATTTATATCTGTATCTATAACTATATCTAAATGTGAGTGTTATGTAATTTTAATTGTAAATGTAAATTTATATGCAGATACTGAGTTACATAAACATTACAAAACATTACAGATTTGGGGTCAGTTCTTTAATGTTTTTGAAAGAGATTTCACATTTATTTGTTAAAAAATACAGTAAAAACAGTAATATTTTGAAATATTATTAGAACTTAAAATAACTATTTACTATTTTATATACTTTAAAATGTAATTTATTCCTGTGATCAAAGCTGAGTTTTCAGCATCATTACTCCAGTCTTCAGTGTCACATGATCTTTCAGAAATCACTCTGATATGATGATTTGCTGCTCAAGAAACATTTATTATTATTGTCAATGTTTAAAACCATACCATTACATACACTATTCTTTGATCAATAGAAACTTCAAAAGAACAGCATTTATTTGAAATAGAAATTTTTGGAAAATGATAAATGTCTTTACTTAATCACTGAATAAATACTTTAAAAAAAAACCTACTGGCATTGTACGAATAGTGTAGTAGTTAAAGGGTTAGTTCACCCAAAAATGAAATTTCTGTCATTAATTACTCACCCTCATGTTGCTTCAAATCTGTAAGTTCATCTTCCAAACACAAGTTAAGATAGTTTTGATAAAATTCGAGAGTTTTTTTTTTTTTTTATCTCCCATAGAAAGCAACAAAATTACCACATTCAAGGTCCGGAAAAGTAGTAAAGACTGTTAAAATAGTCCACGTGACTACAATGGTTCAACCTTAATGTTATGAAGCGACAAGATTACTTTTTGTGTGCAAAAACAAAACAAAACAATTTTCTCTCTACCCTGTCATTCTCCTACGCTGTTTACTTTGAAAACACAGGCTTCCGTGTTCATGTTGCATGTCAGAACGCACGCATGCATCGTGCTGCTCACGTGATCAGCGTCAGCCAATACTGAGCTGGCGTTCAGATGATACATGGAAGCGCTGCACTGCGTCAACTGCACACTGACAGGGTAGAGAAGAAATTGTTTAATAAAGTTATTTTGGTTCTCTCTCTCTCTCTCTCTCTCTCCATATATATATATGATCTCTCTCCATATATCAAATATGTTACATTGTCTACAGTAAAAAAAAAAAAGAAAAACTGTTTAAGATGTGAACTAACTAAATGTCTGTGATCACAGATACATCTGAACTGGTGTCGGACCTGGTTAACCTGTCAGCCAGAGCCAGATTTCAAGCAATTCGATCATTACCTGTGTCATTTAATGAGAGGAAAACAATCAGGTTAATGTATTTTATAATCAAACATTTTTGTAGTATTTCTCACAATGCTAAATTTTATCTAAACTTGAACTTAAACTCCCCTCAACAGGAACAGAGTGAACTCTGTCAAGCTCTCAAAGACCATGCTCCCTGCAGACTGTCGTCAACAGGTGTCCCGGGTAAAAAGATAAACACACTCTTTAGATCTACATTCATTATTATCATGGTTCACATTCCTAAAAGCGCTGCATGACATTTCAAGACTAATAATTTGCCTCTTCAGTCCTTCCGCAGATTCCGTGCCAACTTGGCATCAGCCAGGCAGCGTTTGGTTGTGTGGCAGGACACCCTGAAGGAGATTGGGGGCAGGTTTGGCACTTCTGTCCTCTCCTACTTCTTGTTCCTTAAGTGGCTGCTGAAGTTCAACCTCTTCTCCCTCCTCATCAACTTCTGCTTCATCACAATCCCACAAATTGTGCATGCGCCCAATATCAGCAGCCCCACAGGGTTCAGAGGACTTGAGCTCCTCACAGGGGTGGTGAGTTTTTATATTGAGTCCAAACTTTATATTCATTAACACTTTACATTACGGGTTCAGTTTGTTAACATTAGCTAATGAAATAAGAACACTCTTAAAAGCAAAGGTTCCAGATGCCATAGAAGAACCATTTTCTTTTTGTTCTTAATAGAACTTTTCCTAGTTTGAAAACATTTTTAAAATCTAAAGAACCTTTTAATGAACCTTTTGTGGAATGGAAAGGTTTCATGTACGTTAAAGGTTCTTTAGTGAATCATCAATGCCAATAAAGAACCAACCTTTATTTTTAAGAGCATGCACTAACAATAAATCACTTTTATTACAGTATTTAAGTTAATGTATAAATATTCATTGTCAATTTATTTTTGCTTATAATATTTATGAATCATAAACTTTAAAGGTTAAAAAATGTATCAGCGGTCTTAATAAATGCTGTAAAAATATTGTTAATAGTTAATGCAAATTAATCCAACTAACCTTAACGAACTGAACCTTGTGTTCATCATACAAAACTTTCTAGATCTTAAGAATATAGAGTGACAATATCTTTGTCAACAGGGTTATTTCAACCAGACGGTCTTGTTCTATGGTGGTTATAATGGTGAAGTGATTGTATCCACACCAGCCTACAACATGCAGTTGGCCTATTTTTTCACCATAGCTGCATATCTGGTGCTGTGTGGGGTGTCTCTTCTCTACAGGTAACATATTTAGCAGTACGGCAGCTTTCTAAGGCCTTTACAGCATACAAGAAATACAAAGCTTGTTAGCTAGATATCTTCCTGCTCACTGTTTAGCATTTGCACATTTTCCCACACTTCACATGTGAAATATTTGCCATTTCAAAGCCATATGGAAATATAATATATTCTAGTCAATGGCTATAATTGTTTCCCTGAATATGTTGAGGTTTGAAAATTTGCATATTGTGACTCAGAGGTCAATGTGGGAACAGAAGTAATGGACAAAGCACCAAGATAACATGTCTACAGTATGTTAAATTAATGCCAGAAGGGAATGCAGAAAGATCTGTTTTTCTTTTCCTCCTCCTCAGCATGTCCAGATCCTTTCAGAACAACTTTGTGCTCGAGACAGGACCCGTCTCTGGAGGAGCATGGCGTCTCTTGTGCAGCTGGGACTTCAGTGTTGTCAATGAAAAAGCCATACAGTACAACAAGAACAACCTCGGCATTCAGCTGAAGGTTCATACCCGTTTATATTCTTCTAGGCGTCATCCCTTTTCTGTTTCCATTGGCTCATTTTGCCCATGTCTTCCAGGAGTCCTTATCAGAAAGGTTACAGAAGAAAAACAAAATGTCTCTGTCTGACAGCATAAAGCGTCTGTCTCTCCACCTACTGGCCTGGCTGCTCTCTTTAGGACTTGCCATAGGCTCTGGTGCTGGCATATACTTCCTGGGGACAGAACAACTGGTAAGTTCATTCACAGTGTGGTAATATCACAAAAAAAAAAAAAATACACGCGTGTGCATCACGCTAATGTGCTTATGTTTTGCTGCAGATCTTCAGTTTCGATCATGATCCAAATGACTTAAAGGCCGAGGCATCTACTCTGCTTCTGCCTGTGGTCGTGTCGCTCATCAACCTGATAGTGCCTCTCCTCTACTCACTCATCAGCAGAATGGAGAGCTACTCCAATCCACGTGCACAGATCTACATCAGCATCATGAGGTGTGATCATTGTTTCTTTACCAGAAGCATCCGATTTCCATTGCTAACAATGGCAGGTGACCTCATCTTTATTGTCTTTTGTTTTGTTCCCAGAAATGTTATTTTGAAGATGTCCATTCTTGGAATTCTCTGCTTTTACTGGCTGAATGATGTTCCAAACAGCATTTCATCAGTAGGTGCACCATAATTGTAATTTATCACAGATTATTAGAAAAGCATGATTATAAATCTCTTTACACAGTTGTAATCTTTCTATATTCAAGTGTTGGGAGTCCTTTGTGGGGCAGAGCGTGTATCGACTGCTGATAATTGACTTCATATTCTGTCTACTCGGCATTTTCTTTGGGGAATTCCTACGCAAGTGAGTCAAATACATCTTGGCTGCTGAAGTAGGTCTGCAAAAACTAAATTTAGTACCATTTAGTAGATGATTTCCACGACTTTAATATGAAAAACTTATTTTGCAGCTTTAGTAGAATCATTCAAAGATTCTAAAGAATAAGTATACTACCGTTTCAAAGTTTGGGATTAGAACGGTTTTTAAAATGTTTTTGAAAGAAGTCTTGTATGTTCACCAAAACTGCATTTATTTTGAACAAAAATGCAGTAAAAACGGTAATATTGTGAAATATTACTACAATTAAAAATAACGGTTTTGTATTTTAAAATGTAATTTATTGCTGTGATGGTAAAGCTTAATTTTTAGCTACATTACTCCAGTCTTCAGTGTCACAAGATCCTTCAGAAATAATTCATTGTTTGAACAAAAAGTAAAAAATGTTACGTAACAGTCGGGGTGTACGCCCCAATATTTGCATATGCCAGCCCATGTTCCCATTATGAAAGGCATTAGACAAGGGCAGCCAGTAAAGTCGGAGACAAGAGCCGTAGCTATTTTCATTATTAAACACTTGCAGACTGTATAATTCATAAACACAACTTCATTCTTTATAAATCTCTCCAACAGTGTGTAATGTCAGCTTTAGCCACGGAGCACAGCCTCAAATTTATTCAGAATCAAATGTAAACAATATAACAGTATAAAATACTCACATAATCCGACGCATGCATGGCGAACAAAGATCCATTTGAGGGTTATATTATGTGTAAACTTTGTTTAGGCACTGTTCAAGGCAAGCGTGAGCTCCGTGGGCGTGGAGCACGAGAATTAAAGGGCCAATAGCCCTGAATCGGCTCATTTATAATGATGCCCCAAAATAGGCAGTTAAAAAAATGAATTAAAAAAAATCTATGGGGTATTTTGAGCTGAAACTTCACAGACACATTCAGGGGACACCTTAGACTTATATTACATCTTGTGAAAAAAAAAAAAAGTTCTAGGGCACCTTTAATTTCTCCTCTTCTTTTTTTTTTTTTAAATATCTTACTATCTTACTATCCCAAACTTCTGATTAGTGTATACTAATAATAATATATTTGCATTTTACTTTGTACAATAAATTGTGTTTTTACAGACTGATAAATAAATAAATCTAAGGAAATGGTTTACATTACAGTTCTATTCATGAGTATACTGTGAACCCTTCCATATGAAGAGTAATTACTGATTACAAATGACACAGAATCAATAAATTCACTTTCATTTCACTTTTTCAAAATTGCTACAGCGTAATCGGAACCATGTGGATCCAGAGTCTTGGCGTCCCAGAGTTTGACATTGCGAGGAATGTACTTGATCTGATCTATGCCCAGACTCTGGCTTGGTAAGTCAATATCTGCATCTCTTCAGGTCTATACTTTGATATTCCTTCTAGCTGATTGTCTCTTTTATCTCTCTTCCTGTCTGCCCAGGATTGGAATTTACTACTCTCCCCTACTTCCTGTAATGCAAGTCATTAAATTGTTTATCATCTTTTACTTGAAAAAGGTAAGCACCATTATAGAATCACTTTGTCCTTGCAGTCGCGATTATATTGCATGTTCTTAGTCTCACGGTTCCTGTTTCAGGTCAGTCTGAGCATGAACTGTCAGCCTCCCAAACACACTGGCAGAGCCGCACAGATACAGACAGTCTTCATCGCCCTGCTCTTCTTCCCCTCGTTTGTGGGCTCTCTAGCCATGGTATCATTCACAGTGTGGAGGTGTGAGCCTTTCTTACTTTTACACTTTCAATTCTGGGTCATCAGTTGTCTTCAGACCAAGGAACACATCTTGAATGTTGTTTATTGCTTCATTTTTTGTAGTATAATCCCTGAACACTTCCAAATTCAACTCTTAACCAGCTGCTTTTCAGATGACAGATTAGAGAGTGTAACCAATCAATATGATGAAACATAAGAGTTCACACGGAATGTGTTTTGTCTTCCACTGCACTGCTTTTTTTATTGTTTGTCTTGTTAAATATGCAGTAGGTGTGCACTTTGTTCGCACCGCATTTTTAAAACGCCCATGTCAATTTATTTGGTTGTTTTGCAGGGTATGTTCATGTCAAGAACAGGGTAAAATAAGTTTTAAAATAATGTGACCGTGTCAAGAAAAAGGAACTTGTCTCAAGACTATTCCACAATGTCTTGTATTATAAAATGTAAGGCCGTATTGTATGTAAACAAGGCTATTCACATTCTTGCATTTAAATTTGTGAGATACAACGCAGAGAAATAGGGGAAAAAATGTTTTTTAAAGGTTGTTGATCTTCCTTTAACTTGACACTGTGTTTCAACAAAGACGTGTGTGAGACACTGAAAAGTCAAAATGGACGATTCTTATTGTTTATAGAATATTGCAGTAGCACTTTATTTTATAGTCCTATTCCACATGTACTTATTGTACGTATAACCAAAGTCACTTTAAGACAAGTCATTTCACTCGGCGGCCATCTTTGAAATGCCTCTTGGGCTCCTATCTCTTTGAATGGGGAAACATCAGATTCTCCAAAACTGTTCGTCAACCTTACGATTAAATTTGATATTTGAAATCACCAATGAAATCTAACAACAACCAACTCATAAATTTAGTTTCTAAACGCTCGAATCATGACAAAAAAACTATATTTTTTTCAGGCTGGATCAAGCTAATGCGCATGCGCAGACCTAAATGCGCGTCTCTTCGGAGGCGCGTCTGACTGTTTCTATAGAAACCGGTGATTCTAACGGCCGCTGAAGTGACGCGATGACTTTACCAGTCGGCGATTGGCTCTTGGCTTTAGAAGGCGGGACTTATTCCGCCATATTGCGCGTTACACTTTCTCCCATTCAAAACAATACGAGTGACACGTCTTGTGTTATTCTAGTCTTTGGTATAACTGTGTAATAACTAGGTACTATCTCTGAACCTATCCTTAAACCTAATCTTAAAGGACTAGTTCACCCCAAAATGAAAATTCTGCCATTAGTTACTCACCCTCATGTCATTCCAAACCCATAAGACTTTCCTTTATCTTGGGAACACAAAATTAAGATTTTTGAAGAAATCTGACAGCTTTCTGTCCCTCCATAGACAGCTATGCAATTGACACTCGTAACACACGAGAATAAACCTGGTTATGCAGCAAGTTTGAGCTTCCAGAAGAGATGCTCTTGTGAATTACTCATGTTCGGTTGAGCATCTGTTTATGTTCGCTGATCAATGTTTACATGTGTAAAAACCTAAATTAAATCTTTTTATCATAAAAAGTGATTGAGTCTTCTCAGAAAATTTGGACTAAACCGCTCAATTCATATGGTTCAAGTGCAAAATGCAATGTGTGAACTGGTCCTTACTGTATGTTACAGTCTTTTCCGTTTGTCTTGCAGGCTGCGGCCCTCAGATCAATGTGGGCCATTCCAGGGTCTCAACACCCCCTTCTATGCCATTTTCAATTGGATTGATTCAATTCAGGGCTATCCTGAAAGTAACTGGGTCTGGTGGATATTTGAAAACGTACTCAGAAGTGAACTCTTCTACTATCTGATTACCCTCATCGTCCTGTAAGTCCACAAGCTGGATGTTTTGTGAACATATAAACACAAAAAGGAAACCTTTTCTCTAGCTCTTTCTTCATTCCTTACACTCTTCTTTCAGAGTCATCACTTTTTTTCTCTGGCAAATCACTCAGGGACGGAAAGAGCTCATCAAGACTCTGCGAGAGCAGATTGCGAATGTGAGTGCTGAGATCATACCTCACTTTAGCATCCACTTCGCTTTAGTGTCATCAAAAACTACTATACAGATAATAGTTTTAACCTCAGTGACTCTTCTTCCATCTGCCTGTCAGGAAGGAAAGGACAAAGCATTTCTCTTGAATAAACTACAAACTATACAGAAGCAGAGAAGGGAAATGACATCTTACAGACCTCAGGTTTGTGTTTCTCATGTGGTCTGTCTGGTCAAACATACATCCTTCTTGCATCTAGTTATCGTATACTGTACTCAACAGAATGAAAAGCAAATCATAATTGTGGAGATTTCAGCCCAACACAAAATAACTCCAGGTAGTCCTTAGCAGGCTTCAGAGAAACCCCAGACTGCCAGGGGCCTTCAAACACAACTGCTTAACAGACAGGGAGCTCACACCGTTAGCCCTTGATCCCTCCTGTCATGCAGCAGTGATCAAAATAAGATCAATATTTATGTAAAACATGTTTCCATCTCACTCCTTCTGGCAGCCTCTAAAAGAAGAAAAAAAAACTGACAGCATTTTTCTTGAGAGGTCATATTGAGTAAAGCTGAAATTGAGCTTATGCATTTATGTATGTGTTCAGTTTAACTTGTTACTGAAAAGTCTTTTGGCTCATTTGAAAGCACTTTTAAACATTCTCTTCATCTTGATCTTATTTTCTCTCATGCAGGACTTTGACCAGACACCACATTTCAACCCAAATTGGATGAATACTCTGCCATTGGATATGTGAAAATATATTCTGATTATCTTTATGATGTACAAACCTTGTTTCTGTAAATATTGCATTAAACTGTAATTTATTCAGAACACTTTAACTATCCTCTGTCTATTGGATGGGAAGAAGAATGGTTTGGAAACTTAAGTTGTTCCCTCATTTTAATTTAGTTAAATGATGGCTACAACCTGACTAAAACAAGAGAACAAATTAATAAGTCATGGGAATGAATATTAATATTAATGGCCATGATATCTTTTTTTTTTTTAACCGGCATATCACATGCACCCATGGTTTCCTTATGATAAGTAGGAAAAACATTGTCCAAGGTTACAAACAGACATTTTACCACTAGCCATTTGTGTCCCCCCCCCCCCCCCTAATGCATATCCTGGTACATCCTAATAAATTATTCTGATATCTCTGTAAATATCAACAAATAAATATTTTAATATGTAAACAAGTGTCATGTGTGATAAGCAATGTTGGATGCAAAGAACCTCAAGGCTTTGATTTACTGATAACATTTTCAATTTTATTGTGAAAAAGTCGTCACTTTTCATACACTAAGAACTGTACAATCAATAATTTAAAAAAATGTTTTTTCATTGTTATTGTTGCAAGAACTTCTGATAATTATGCAGGTATTTCAGCAGCTTTTAGCTTCAACCAAAGGAAAATAGTGTTTACAATTGTGTGTTCCTACTGCTCCACCAAATCACAATTTCCCTTTATCCCGTTCACACAGAAGAGACCACCCCTTTGGAAAGACCAGGAGGGTCCCGTCATACTGCCCGAGGTTACACTTAAAAACCATGAACATGTTTTTTTTTTCTTTTTAAATATAATAAGAGGCTTGAGTTACAAAGAGGAAAAACACTTTACAATACAAAAAAAGTTGAAATGGAACATTCTAACTAAGTCACAGAATTTCTTTGCACCGTATGATGTGCATATTACAGAGAAGAACAACCATTGCTCTCAGGCGAGAGGCTCAAACTAATACCTACGGGTTCTGAAGGTGCCCAAAAAGCAATAAAAGAACACTTCTTTGTAGTATTTCTAATACCACAGCCTTTCGGGATTCAAAGATTATGGGTGGAGTCAAATAACATTCTGTGGACCCTTTAGTATTTATGTCACCCAACAGATGGACACTAATACGTACAACTGCTCTAAATGCAAGACCAACATGTGCCAGGTTCATTCTATCAGCTATAGCGACTGCAAAAGGCCTGTAGCAAATAGCTTATAGGTCAAACACCGAGAGCTTGCAGCCCTCTAGAGGAAGTTTAAAGGCCTCCTGCTGGCAGCCTGTCGCTCAGCCCAGTTTAAACAGGCTTCATTGGGCAGGTCTGTCGCTGGAGGACGGGGCTCATCCCTGAGATGAAGGGGGTGGAGGAGAAACGAGGGAAAAGACTGTTGGGTGGTTTGAAAAAAAATGCGGAACATCTATTATTCAGCAACCATGGCTCATCAGACCTGGAAGAAATGCACCAGTGTTTCTGACGTGACTCGACACCGCCGGGAAAAGCGAAAGGAAGTGCTGTGGATTCCACTTGTGACGTCACCATTTCATTTGTGCTTGATATTTTAGGAGCAAGCTTGAACGGGTTTATCCTTCATTCTGACATTTATCTATAGAGAAACCATGCTGTATGTGCAGATTAAAAGGGCTTCGAGCAAAGACCTGACTTTTGAACTCATGCGACAACACTGAAAACTGGTAGAACACGTGGGATTTGAAAGCATTGTGCATTTTAGCCAGACAAGAGTGAAAGCGTGTAACTGCACAGAAAGTATAACGGGAAAGTACTGAAATGTGGTGCAAATGCTGGGTGGTAAATGAGAAAATCAGGCAGTTGTGGTACTGAACTCTGGACATGAGAGAGGTAATTACAGTATAATGTTAAAATATGATGAATAATCCCACAAGACATGCAGGAAAAAGCAGATTAAGTAAGGAGCTGAGAGTAAAAAAAAAAAAAAAGAAGAAAAAAAAAGAAAAAGAGACTCTTTGCCAATACTGTCCCCTGAGGAGAAATATCCTGTAATCCATGTTTAAGGAGAAGACAGTTCTGACTTAAAGAGGAACATTTCATCAAACACCATTTTCTGGATCTTCAAGGACTTTCCAGCAAGTAAAGATGGCGAACAGAAGGTGCCAGGAAATGCTTTTGCCGTCTCTCTCAGCCGAGTGGTCCCACAGTCCACATTCAACAACACAGTCACTCTGGTGATTAAGTCATTGTGCAAACGGCCAGCAAATTCAGAGACCACCAATTTGCAGTGCAAATCACATTTTTAATACATCAGTTCATACGCAAGCACTACAAGTCATTTCGCATCAGCCCTCTCATTGTTGGTAAGCATGCAAGACCATGTGACCGTTTGAGGTACTTCATTTTAGCAGGGACAACAGACCCCCGCACAGAGCCAAAAAGAGGAACACCATATGCAGAGCACAGAGGATAATGAGTATTAAAAATTCTCCAGCAGAGGGCGCTAGTGAAGTAGGCAACATGCTGTAAGTCGTCACTGCAACGAAATCAAAGAGTCTGATGAAGGACTCGTTTTTAATCACGGTCTGTTGGTGAGAAATCAAATGTACTGCAGCAAGGTGAGGGGAGAAATGTAGCCGTTTGTAGCGCCAGGAAGTGTTTGTTCACATCCTGCTCTCCCCACGCTGGGAGGTGCCACACCTCTGTTGCGTCATCGACCCAGCCCTGTGTTGGTTTCCTTGTGTGTTTGTCCGTCTGCACCTGAGTGTTATATAAGGGAAGGGAGGGGGGGTGGTCCCACCCCTATGCCCGGAGGCTAGGAGATCTTACAGTTGTTTCTGGTGCAGTTCTGTGGCGGACTCTGAGGCGGCCGGATGGATTTCGAGCGTTTGAGGCTGTTGCCTTTGCTACCTCCGGCAGCATTGGCCAGGGAGTAGGACCGACCGTGCATCATGACGGCGTTCATGCCGTTGGCCATGGAGAATGACTTCAAATGACTCTTGATGGCCACAGGAAGCGGCAGCTTATCGATTAGGTGCACAGGGGTGCAGGAAACAATGGCGCGGCAGCACAAGTCCTGTAGACTGAATACTGCAATGACACAAAAGACAAAACATACTTTAGTTACAAAACAAAAGGCGATCAGGAGGTTGAACAGTTACATAATCAAACCATAAAAACTAAAAAAAAAAGAAAAGAAAAAAAGCATGTGATACCCCAGGGATTCAACAGTAGCTGCTTCAGTGCATCTGCATGCTGAGATCATTTTGTATTCTCTTTACTAAAGTAATGAGAATGTTTTAAATGATTAAACATTCCCTCAGCAGATGTCAACACACTGCATGCATTTAGATTTCAGATCAAATGCAAATGGTGAGATTTACACGGGAAGCCTGACATGGGAATATTTAGTTAAGTGTTAAAATGCAATCTACATTAAAAAAAAAATAAATAAATAAATAAATAAAAAAAATTAAAAATGTGACAATACCAGCACGCCTTTCAGCGTTTTTGAATTGGTGATTATTGTAGCCAATCACTGACATGTCTGTTGAGCAATCAGAGGTGTTAAAGAATCCGCTCAACAGCACTCAAAATGCTAGGGGGAAATGCTGGTATTGTCACATTTTTAAAATTTCAGTAAAGATGTGGTACTGAAGTCAGTACTTTTGACAACCCTAATTATAATATTTGCAGATTCCTTGTTAGATCTGAAATTGGTTGTTTGGCATGTGTTTTAATCCATTATATGTTCTAAAGGAGTAACATAAGGGTTGTAATGTATTATAACTATGGTTACAATTACTCACAAGACAATGCATTATAAGGTGCGTTACAAGGCATAATTAATGCATTAAAGATACTTTTATAATGCATTACATAATATATATATATATATATATATATATATATATATATATATATATATATATATATATATATATATATATATATATATATATATATATATATATATATATATATATATATATATATATATATATATATAATAATAATAATAATATTATATATATATATATTTATTAATAATAATAATAATAATAATAATAATAATAATATTATATATATATATATATTTATTAATAATAATAATAATAATAATAATAATAATAATAATAATAATAATAATATATATATATACACACACACACACACACACACATACATACACGTGTATGTGTGTGTATTTTATTTTATTCATAATATATAGTATATATATTATGTTATTTATTCATATTACATAATAGTACTGGTAACACTATTTTTACAGTGTCCTTGTTACACATATTACATGTAGTTACTGTAGTAATAACTATAAATTATGCAAAATTACATGCTAATTCTAAACCAAACCCTAATCCTAACCCTATAGTAAGTACATGTAGTTAATTGTTATTACGCAGTATTTAAATATATAATTACACTGTAACACAGACACCTTAAAATAAAGTGCAACCATATTATTTTATATATAATATTGTATATTATATATATATATATATATAAAATCTATATAATATTTTATATATAGTATTGTATATTATATATAAAATATATACAATATAATTACGGCTGCACAATACTGAAGAAAAATGCAATATGCGATAACTTATTAAATAAAACAAAAAAACATAACATAACACATAACATAATTCTACTCGAGCATGAACAGTCAAGGAGAGCAAGAGAGGGTAAATGGCTAACAATTTAAAAGACATGTTGAAAGCGCTTCCCGTTCTCTGAACTGCAGGATGCTGCTTCTGCTAAACAGGCCATCTGGGGCACTGCAAGGTCTCAAGGGAAAATCCCACATAATATTGGAAACAGAAAGAGAAAGAAGTGCTTCACTGAAAGCCTTCTGCCTCTAATTACGCAGCTCTGGGCAACATATAGTGTGGTTTTCTATGCTAATGGAAAGCTATGCAGACCGTGCCAGCCTTTCTGCATCACCCAGAAGGTTAAAACCAAAGATTTCCACTGTATTTGTGGGATTATGGTCTAAAGTATCAAGAAGAATAGGCCTTTTTGTCACTTTTAATGGATTTCAAAGTAAGGAGATGTTGCTGTATATCACTTGTTATCGCTAGCTAAATTATTCCTCTTACTGCTCAGGAGTAAGACTCACCTCTGTTGGGCCTCCAGAACTTCTCCATGCCATGCCTCATGAGCACGATGCGTGAGAGCTCCGTGAAGGACTCTATGACGTTGAAGTTGCAGAGGGGACTCACTTCAAAAAACGTCATGCCGTTTTTTTCTGCGTACGCCCGTGCCTGTTCTGTGGGGACCTGTCGCTTGAACGCAAGGTGCAGCCGGTTACCCACAAGAATACGAGGCACGCCAGGTGCATGCTGAGAAAAGACAAGGAGACAAGAAAGTGGGTTACAAAAGGGGGATGGGAGGACATGAGAAATGAGGACAAGGGAGATGCACAGTCCTGTCAGGCTGAATGAATCTCAAACAGTGTCACAGCTGGCCTGTCTCATTTATTTATTCAATGAGGCCTGTCATATCTGTGCCCTTCTGTAGTCCACAGAGAAAAGAGCACTCACACACCTCTAGCAGCTGTACTGAGCAGCCACAAGTGGATTCAAATCAAACCAGAGTCAAGTCTCAAGTCTTATTCTTTGAATCTGAGTCAAGTCTTGAATCAAGACCAAGTAGGGATGCACAATATACCAGTACCATATAGGTCACCATATCATCCAATATTAGAGACTAGGGGTGAGACAAAGTATTGATAGTCATTAATATACATTGTTAGCAGCAATTTAAAAAGAAAGAAATGAATAAAACACAATGTATACTGTACACTAGTAATATATTATGGGAAAATATATATACTATTGCTCAAAAGTTTGGGGTCAGTAAGTTTTTTTTTAAAGAAATTAATTATTTTATTCAGCAAGGGTGCATTCATTTGAGCAAAAGAGACAGTAGACATTTATCATGTTAAATAAGATTTATATTTTAAATAAATGCAGTTCTTTTGAACTTTCTATTCAAAGAGTCTTGAAAAGAAAAAACAAAATAAAGTGTATAATATATATAATGTGTGCGTGACAGAAGACTGGAGTAATAATATTCAGCTATACCATAATTTATATATTTATATATACAAGTTATTTTAAATTGAAAATATTTCACAGTGTTTCTGTTTTTATTGTATTTTTGATCAAATAAATGCAGCTTTGGTGAGCATAAGACTTCTTTTTAAAACATTTTAGAAATCTTACTGACCCAAAACTTTTGAACTGCAGTGTATTTTATTACTATTTTATTTGTTTATTAGCTGACTGCCAGAGACCTTAAAAGTTTCCTCCCTACACTAATTGGATGCTTACTGAGCAAATCCCTGCACCATGCATCCTTTCAAAGCTCTGCAAGTTCAAAGCTCACTCTGTGTTGAAATGACTCATTATGAATCATCAGCTCAAGTCTGACTCAAGTAACTGCGGCAAAGTCAAAGGAGAGCCTCAAGTATTCTAATATTTACCAAAGCAGGTCAAAAGTTCTCCAGTTTAAGTCTCTTGATCCAACTAATAAAACCCTCTTTCTCTCTTTCATATGTGTGGTTTGTGCTTTGTGCAGCACATGTATTCTGACATGTAACCACTTAAATAAACACAAGAACATACAATTCTCAAACAAGGAAGGAAGGAAGAGACTGTAACAGAGTAGCCTACAAGGAAGAGGACATCCTCTCTGGAATTCAAGCACAGGAACAGGAAGACAAAAGAAAATATCTATAATAAAAATGGGAGTTGCTGCAATCGGGGAAGCCAGTGTGGCTCTTTTTCGTACATCATTAATTAGATGCACACAAACGAAACACAACGAAAGCTGTCATGTTATCTTGCGTTCAGATGCCTGATGTTTGGGAATGCAATTGTGTGACTTTGAATTTTACAATGACCAAACCAACATTTGAAATGGTGTGTGACGAGATTGATCTAGTTATCCAATTATATCCTCTACTGAGAAAAGTCAGTTTTATGTACATTTTTAGAATTTATGCATTTTCATCAAGCAGTTTAATGCGATATCTCAAAATTTGCATAAAATAGATAGATAGAAACATAGCTATTGTATGTTATGAATCTTGGTTCATCTTGTAACAATGAACAACACTCTTCTATATATACACATATGTGCACAACATATACATACATGCACAAATCATGGACTTCCACATATCAGTCTCAAGCTTATCCACCTTATTTTGCAAAGCAGAAGTTAACTATTTTCTGTGAACGTGCAGGATTTCTGATTTATTAGCCGTTATAGGTAAATAACTAGAAAAATAACAAAATGCAGTACACGGTAAAACGTTTTGCTCTACAGACCAGTGTGTTCATAATTATGACAATACATTAAAATAATATGGTAAGAAATACCAGTTTGCAATATAAAGCAGCATAACAAGCTATTTTGTGAAGCTAAAAGTAACTAAAAGCTGATGACTCCGGAAACCAGACACACTGAAGTTACAAATGCATCCGCGCCTACGTTAAAAATAAGATGGATAGCCCACAGGACTATGAGCATAACTGTGATCTCACTTCCTGTTATCATAAAGAGCAGCTTAATCCTACCTCATCAATCTCCCTGATCCAGCGGTCTATCCCGTCAAACGACCAGCGGTTGGTGATGTCATACACCAACAGGATCCCCTGTAGAGGCCAAACAAACAATGCATTGTTAGCCGGTATCCTGTTCATGCAGTGAGGAGGGACGTTAACAGACTAACAGGACATGAACTGTGCTCGGCAAACCATTTTAACACACTCTAAGCCCACTAGTGAAAAATTATCTTGTTCAATTTGGACTTTTGAACCACCTGAAAATAAACTTGTAGATTATGCAAACATGTTTATAGTAAGTGAATGTATATGTCCTTTTTTTTTGCCTTTGGCTGAGCACAACATCAGTCCTCTGAGCAAGAACAGTAAGTGACACTTTACCTGCGCTCCTCTGGAGTACGACCTGAAAATGGTGCAGAACCTGCCTTGTCCTGAGGTGTCCCTAAAAGCAAACAGAGACAAGTCAGGACAAAATCGCAACACAAACATGCGTAAATATAGTGTCAGTTAAGCTCGACACATGAGCTGTTTCAAAACACGGTGAGCTGCTTTCATGGACAGCATTTTAAGATGTGAAAGAGAACTTCATGTGTATTCCAAAGATGAACGAAAGTCTTACGGGTTTGGAACGACATGAGGGTGAGTAATTAATGACATAAATTTCATTTTGGGGTGAATTAACCCTTTAACTTAAACTTCACATGTAGTGATCAGAGTTAACACATAAGAAAAGCATTCCAAATCGGTCACTTAAGGAGGTTCTATTTCAAATTGGATGCTCCCTTAAAAGGCGGCTGCCTATGTAGGCAGTAAATAGAAAGGCAGCTCACTTCATTTTGGAACAAAGCTATCAATTTCAAATCCACACTGTTTTGGTCGCTGTACTGAGTTTAGAGTTAACCCAAATACACGATGACTCAGACACTTGTGTTGGCGTCACAGCCTAGAAAAACGAGTTTTCCACTGTGGCACATCCGCACCCAAGTAACCTTTTCAGCAGCCTACACTCTCTATCTGTGAGAACTTTCTAGCACAGTTAAACTGGACATAATGGGCTGGATAGTGTTAAATATATCTGCATTAAAAAGTGGCAGTTGCCTTTTTAAGTGGTGGAACTGAAGCCACTCTGGAGAAAGTGGAAGTGCAGCACTAAATAGCATTCACATCAGAGAGCTCACCAGATTTACCTGGGAGCTCTTGAAAAGTGCGTTAGCAAAGTTAGATGTAGGGCAAGATTAAAGCCCTGAGGAGAGACACTATGAGAAGGAATATGCAGTAAGAAGCCCAATTACTATAAAACATTACATTATATAGCCCAGCACATTACAGCACACCATGGGAATTTCCTCAAGGGTTTTGAGAATTGCTCCTCAGGCACTTACTACACTCTGTGTTAACGCTAATGAGCTTGTTGTTTGTCTTCATAATGTGTAATTCTGCTGTCTTACGATCCAGTGCCTTCCTGATAAGGAAACTTTTCTTTCTCTCTGGGGTACTGGCTAAATGCTTCTATAGATTTGTAAAAGCAATTTTTTCAGCCTCTTTCAGTTAATGGAAATTTGTCTTATTTATGATTCATGAGCTCTTGCATGCAATTAGAGATATATATATATATTTATATTAGGGCTGCAAGATTATGACAAAAATCATAATTGTTGATTATTCTTTTGAAACTGTAATTGTGATTATTAATTACAATTATCACAATTTGCATTGAATGATGTATTGAATAGTTTTATACCATTGTTTGAAGCAACTGCATGCCATATTTTTGTATAAAAAAACAATCTGAAAACAACTTTTTATTGTTTTTCTATAGCATTAAACCTCAAATGTCATCTATATATTGGTTTGGTTTCTTCTTTAAATAATTATAATAAAAAAGTCAACCTATGCATGCTATAATAATAGGGGCTTTTGCCACCAGTGTGCTTCCCCGAGAACTAATGTTCCCTAGGGCCTGAAGTGACAAACTGCAGTCTTGTTGTTGTTACTTTTATTTTGGCGGTGCTGAGAACAGTTCACACAGTGCTCATATTCTCCATCTTCATTAGTGTACGATCTGTTTAACAGTCCTGTCTATTACGTTATTTTACACAGCTTTTTAAAAATGGCGGGTGCTGGTGTTTCGTGTGTGTTCGACATATCAGCGTACTACGCCACTGGTTGCTCCTTTTATGCTGGGTTAGACCTTTTACCTCTTAAACACACAGAATAATGTAACTGGATATTTTTCCTTGTAATCGTGCCTTTGAACGATTATGAAATTGTAGCATCCGTAATCGTAATCGTGATTAGAAATTCGATTCATTGTGCAGCCTTAATTGTTCATCATAAAAATACAGTAAAACAGGAATATTGTGAAATATTATTATAATTTAAAAGAACGGTTTTCAATTTTAAAGGCACAATATGTAATTTTTCACTGCTAGAGTTCACCTATTCAAAACAAAGGTGTAGCTTGACGACGCCGATATTGAGCGTGGAATCACTGGCGTTGTCGTTCTCACCTTGCAGCCAGTGGAAAAGAATCCGACGGGACTCAGGGAGAAATCATATTCATGGATGAGATTATTAACATGAATGTATTATGAAGCAGAGCTGGAGCGATTGCTAATGAGTGATGAGCGTGACGCGTCTCGAGAGCAGCTGAACTTTTACTATGCCGCAGTCGCCGCTTCTGCTTCTTTCGGTCAAGTGTATGTGGGGTAAAGCAGCACTGTTTATCATATTAGATACATTTGAGTGTGTTGAAAGTTGTTATAACATTATTCTGTGCGCTCGCTCGGCGTCTGCTCTGAGACACTTGCAGTAAGCTAGATCGATATTAGAATATCATATTAATAAATGCTGGATGGCTTGTGTTAATTTGAAAACATAATGTATGACAGAGAAAATGCTGTATTATCTGATTATGTTAGCCAATAGACAAAATACAGTTTTTTTTCTGAGGCATGGCAAAACCATGGTACTGGCAGAAAACTAGATTTAAACAATAAGACTAATCATAATAATGATTATTTTTCTGTTGATGAATGTATCCATTCAAACAGTTGTTCCCTTGTCTTATAAAACATATTAAAGCGTCTTTGGTGTTTCCATGTTTATTACAAAATTAATGCAGAAATCAAGAATAATGCATATATGATGTCACTGATAGGCGACACAATGACACACTAGTTAAAACTGTAAAATTAATTCTCTGGATTTAAACATTCTTGGAAACTTCATTGGGATAATGTAAGTACACAAGTCAACAAAATATATAACACTGTTCTAGTGTTTTTTGGATATTTTAATCCAAAAATCTTACATGTTGTGCATTTAATACATTTCAAAATTTAATTTATTCCTGTAATAACAAAGCTGAATTTTCTGCATTATTACTTCAGTGTCAGCTTTCCTGCTGACAGGGAAATAACCCAGCACTCATATCTGTAAGGTTGATGAACATGATGAGCAGTGATTTATCATTTTGCAAATCTGTCCCAGTGATTTTTTTTTTTTTTTTTTTTTAAGTGCAGTGAGAAGGAAGGCCTGCTGTCTGTGGAATGAAGCTACTATAAACACACTGACTCTTAACTTAAAAGATTACATTTGCTTTTAGCAGGTGATGCATCATTCTGTCATGAGGTGAACAAGAAGACAGACAAGAGTTGTGATCCACTTACCAAAGCTCTAGTTTCACTCTCCGCCCGTCCAACAGGATCGTGGTCGTCTTGTAGTCGATTCCTGCAGTATGAGAGACAGAGAACACTTAGATAAGATCCTAGCCTGTGTCTGTCTGCAGTCTACTGAAAAGAAAATAATCTAGAGAGGATCGGGAACTCGAAAAGCTTTGGCCGTCAGCGTGATTGCATTTGGTGTACTACCTAATTTAATTCCCAGCCAATTCTTCCTTTCATTAGACGGCACTAAAGCTGAGATGACCATCTTGACAGTGACTGCACACATTCAGAGGAGAGCCAGACAGCTGCAACCAATCTGCTGTTATTTAATGCTATCATAGCTAAAATGTGACCAGGACGCTTCCTATAAGGCGATTATCTTGACTGCTTATCTACATTTAGCATTCATAAAATGAAAATATAAACACAGTACGGCCTCCATTAACTGAATGGCAATATCTGCATTTTCAGCCCCTTCACAGCAGGTCAGCATTCAAACCTGTTTTGCATTTTAATAGACAGCTCTTTCTCTAACAAAGGCTCGCTGCGTCTCTTTCCATACAGGCCAGTGTCTGTAATATTCACCATGCCAAGAGCACTTGTCTCAGTGGATCATCTTTTTGTCCACTTGAAAAATCTGATTATCCGTAATGCTGACAACACGAACATGGACTACTCCTACCCGCAATAGTCCAGGAGAGTTTATTTGTCATAATGACAGTAGTTTTGGCAATTGCTTCCTCAGGAACATCAGTTCTAGAAAGGAAATCAACTTTGTTCCTCTCTGATTAAAGGCAAAAACAAAGTCACACCCTTCTGCAGTCTATTCCACTTAGTTATCAGCTATTTACTTCCTGCAAAAACAGAAAAGTGGGGACAGAGCAGAGTAGGGCTGCATGATTGATTGGGATTTAATTGCAATATTTCTGAAAAAAAATTGTTTAATTTTTTTTAAAGCTCCACTTTAGCTCTGTTTGTTTGTAGGGCTGGCCAAAACGTTTGTCGTTTCATATGCTATATCCTATTCTGCTATACTAAAAAAATAATAATAACAGTAAAATAAAATTACTATTATCACTTAAGAAATATTGTAATTTATTGTAGATACTTTTATAGTTGTATTTAAAGGTGCCCTAGAACTTTTTTTTAAAAGATGTAATATAAGTCTAAGATGTCCCCTGAATGTGTCTGTGAAGTTTCAGCTCAAAATACACAACAGATTTTTTTAAATTCATTTTTTTAACTGCCTATTTTGGGGCATAATTAGAAATGAGCCGATTCAGGGTGTGTGGCCATTTAAATCTGGTGCTCCACGCCCCAAGAGCTCACGCTTGCCTTAAACAACATAAAAAAAAGTTCAAACAGCTAATATAACCCTCAAAATGGATCTTTACAAAGTGTTCGTCATGCAACATGTAGCATGTAAGTACAGTGTTTATTTTGATGTTTACATTGATTCTGAATGAATTTGAGGCTGTGCTCCGTGGCTAACGGCTAATGCTACACTGTTGGAGAGATTTATAAAGAATGAAGTTGTGTTTATGCATTATACAGACTGCAAGTGTTTAAAAATGAAAATGCGAAGGCTTGTCTCTGTGAATACAGTAATAAACGATGGTAACTTTAACCACATTTAACAGTACATTAGCAACATACTAACGAAACATTTAGAAAGACAATTCACAAATATCAGTAAAAATATCATGATATCATGGATCATGTCAGTTATTATTGCTCCATCTGCCATTTTTCGCTATTGTTATTGCTTGCTTACCTAGTCTGATGATTCACCTGTGTAGATCCAGACGTTAATGCCTGCCCTTGTCTAATGCCTTTCATAATGGGAACATGGGCTGGCATATTCAAATATTGGGGCGTAACAGTCGGTGTTATGTTGAGATTCGCCTGTTCTTCGGAGGTCTTTTAAACAAATGAGATTTACATAAGAAGGAGGAAACAATGGAGTTTGAGACTCACTGTATGTCATTTCCATGTACTGAACTCTTGTTATTTAACTATGCCGAGGTAAAATCAATTTTTGAATCTAGGGCACCTTTAAACACAACTATAAAATAATAATACTGATATTTACTGTCGTCTTAATTTCTTCATGTTCAAACGTCAATCCATTCCCTTGACAAAAGCAGGACAAGTAGGAATTTTCACTAGTGTTCACGCAACCCAAAAGCAGAGGCTTTAAAAATGGAGAAAGGGAAGGGCATGGATGGGGCATCCATCTTTTTTAAAATCCTACATAAAGCTTTGATGACTCTGAAACATGTCTCAAGGAGGATCTCCTCTCATGCTCAGCTAGACAGGCTCCATAAGAGCTCCTGACAGGCAAACGTCGGCTGGTTCTGAGCACATAGACTTCATCCGTCCTTCATTATTAAACTTCTACAAGAGACTGTAACAAGAGGGAAATGACTCGCACTTAAAAAGAACCACTGGGGCTGATTTCCTGCTTCTCTCCATCCTGCAAAAGCTTTCCTCTTAAGCAGGGCAGCACATCAAGCCAAAGGCACATCACACTTCCTTCCTCTAGCATCCCTCCTCCTTCGTTCTGGGTAATTGTATGGGCAGATGGCTCAGCAACGCTGCCTGACAAAGGCAGTACGGTGTAATTATCATCTCAGGTTCCAGCTCCGGGCCGCAGGCCAAGACTTCCCAGCCCCACTGAGGGAAGACAGTCTGAAGCAGCCAGTTTTGAGGAAGAGCCTGGAAGTGAAAGATCCAGCAGGACTTGAGGACACCTGAGAGGGATTCAAGTGGCAGTGACACGTGCAGGCATGTTTATTTCAATTTAAACAGCCTATTATCAATGGATGGTGGAAAACAAAATAGCTTGGAGAATTGGAGAATGAAAAAGCATTGTTTTTTTCATAGCAGAAGCCCTTTTCTTTCAGAGCATGTCTTTGTGTCTCATTGTTGTGTTTGCTCATAACATATTCAGAAAGTCTGAACTGCAATGTGCCCAGCTATGCTGAGGAGCTAGAACAGGGTGCGTCTGAGTTTGAGAGTAATTTCAAAGACTGCAAGCACATGAGAGTATTGAAACAAACATGCCTAAGGCTGAGAAAGGTAGAAAAGCTGGTTTCACTGAGACCCTGCATTTCAACCGTAGCACACAACATGACTCTATAGTGTCTTCCATATCTGATCATCACTTTATCATTGATTAGATAAACTGCAAATACTGGCTTTCAACTATAAACTGTAAGTCTGACTTTGGGCCTCCTTTTGGTCAAAGAACTAATGAAAACTGACTACAACTATGACAGGAGGGAAAAGTCTATATTATAGCTGTGATTTTGTACCAGGACTGGGGAACTGCTACATATTTTCAAAATGAACTGGAAACTAATTGGTCTCAAATGTTAGTTCAACCATAAATGAAAATTATGTAATTTATTGACTCCCTCATTCATGTCGTTCCAAACCGGCATGACTTACTTTCTTCTGCAGAACACAAAATAACATTTTGAAGAATGCTGCTAACCAAATACTTTTGGTTAGCACAGACTGCCAATGTATGGACAAAAAATATCTTTTTATGTTAACCCCAAACTTTTGAATGGTAATGTCCATAAGACGGGTTCTTGTATTCATACACAGTTAGGTGAAGACCAACAAAATGGAATCAAATTGGTCTTGAGATGCATATTTTTTTTGTTGTACTATTTATAACTTGACCAAAGTCCCTTTAAAACAAGTAATTTCACTTAGTGGCCATCTTAGAAATGCCTCTCAGGCATGCAAGTGCAGCTCCGATCTCTTTGAATGGGGAAACATCAAATTCAGTTTGCCAAGCTTTCGATTAAATTTCATATTTGAAATCACTAATGAAATTAATTTTTGAAAAATTTTTGTTTTATTGTTGTTTTTTTCAGGCTGGATCAGCCTAATTGCGCATGCGCAGTCCTAAAGCACGCGTCTCTTGAGTCTCATTTCGGAGGCGTGTGTCTGACTGTTTCTATAGGAACCGGAGCTTCTAACGGCCGCTGCAGTGACACAATGACTTTACGAATCGGTGATTGGCTCTTATTTAGAAGGCAGGACTTATTCCACCATATTGCGCGTTGCACTTTCTTCAATTCAAAACAGTACGAGTGACAAGTCTTGTGTTATTCTATAGTCTTTGACTTGACATGCTGTCTTAAAAAAAAATGTTAAAAAAATAAAAACACTGGCAGAGATTTAAAGGAGATAAATTGAAAGATGCAAGTTTCTGAGAGGGTCTTACCTTACGAACTGTCAAACAACTAAAGTATACTGCCAGCATGCTAAACAAAAGCAACACCACTATCAAAATGCAAGCTATGTCCTAATTCTACTTAAGACAAAAATTAAGGTAAAATAGGCAATCTCACTAATCAGCTAGTTGGTTGTTGGTAGTCAACCACAGTGACTCGTTCTTAATACTGGTCACCAAGTAGCAACCGAAAACCAAAAATGATCATGAACTGCAAAAGTCCAATAATATACTGAATTATTAACTGATGAAATTCAAAGGTTTCATGGTCTTGGTGGTAATAATACACCAAACAAAGCACAAAGGATATGGGAAAGTGCATCTTTTCCTCCTTTTCAAAGGGCAGTATGGCCATTTATTATGCTAACCTAACAATACACATTTACATAGTTTGTTGAATTTCACATTAATTTTATTTGCATGCCGTTTCCTCACTGTCCGTGTGTGGCGGATGTTTGCCGAGCCACAGTAAGGTCAGTCTTGTTGTTCTTTATCTATAATATGCAATTATAGTAGTTAAAAAGTTCACAATGACATTATTTTGTTTTAATAGACTTTATTTGAACTTTCGTTCAGTCAAGTCAAGTGTGCACACTCTTTTAACGAGTAATTCAATGGGTTTATTCTTGTCGTTCTTTTTGTTTGTTATAGCCCAGTCTTGTGAGCTGGTGCACCATCAAAAGTAGCTTGTGCAGGAACTTCAGATGTGTATGTACTGTTATAGCCAATAATATAACTGCAACCATTCCTGTTTCTGCCGAGGAGACTCCAGGGACTATTGCTCTTCCTTTTATATACAGAAAGTACATTTATAAAATGATGTAATTCAGCAAACTTACACGCTGTTTGAAGTTTTTTTTTTTTTTAGGGGGTGGGGGGTGTATTCCATACTTGTTTATTTTGTGTAATGGCCATTATGTGTGTATGTGTCTCCACTTTTGTGTTAACTGGTGCTAGCCACCAATGTATAAATTCACTAGCTGTGTATGCAAGTGGTAGTTGTCTTGAGAATGGTCCTGTAGAGCCTAGACCTCTGTGGGCAGTGACCCATCTTTTTTCTTTTCTTTTCCTTTTTTATAGTTTGGTTTTCCTCAGTTGGGCATTGCTTTGCTTTTTGTAACCTATGCTTTTAAAATAAAGCCCTAAAGTGTTTACAGTAGCCTGCTGCCTCAGTGTTTTTCCACTTCACTGGTCACATCTTTCACATCGTGACCCTATCGCAACAGAACAGATAGAAAATGAAAAGTACTGTGTAAAGGGAAAAAAACACTCTATCATGGTTATATTGCTATCGCTGTGCTTGTCTGTGCCAAATCCATCAATCACTAGCAGGCTAACCAAGATGTCTGCATCTGCAACTTTAGACTCTAAATATTTACAGATGTCCACTCAAAGCCAGCGCAAAAACAAATCAATGAGTAAACACCACAGAACAAATTTATAATAATACAGACTGCAAAATCTAAAAATCAACAGCCCAAGGCTTCTCTGAACTCAAGAAATCAAAAATTACATTTGTCATTTCGCTGATGCATTCATCTAAAGCAAGTTACAGTACACTTACTATAGGAACAGTCCCCTTGAGGCAAACTGGGGTTAAGTGCCATACTCAAGGCCATCTCCCCATATTGGGTTTGAGCCTATGACCTTTTGGTTACTAGCCTAAATCATTAACACCAAGTCTACACCATCTAAAAGCAGTTTCATATAATGAGATGTTTTTAAACCATAAAAGGAAACTTTTCTCAGCTTTAATATTTCACCTTGCTCACAGCCAATACCTCCACATATCCCATGTATAATTCATCAAAAAAGCCTTTCAGCATTAAAACCATCTGAGCACGTCAGGATGGCATCTCCCTCAGGGATATATATACAAGCCTGCAGCGTAAATCATCATCACTGAATCCACGGAACGGCTCGTGGAGCCATCTGTGTTGATTTTGAGTGATTGTGCAAGGCAACTCTTTTGAAGCAGGACAAGTAAGCTCCCCTAAGACACTTCAGAAAACAGCCATCACTGTGAAATCTCTCTTACACAGAAAACACACTGTTCTCTAACAGGTTCAACCAACAAGATAAACAGCAGCCATATGTATGAAAAGAGAAAGAACAAGAGCGACCCAGCTCACATGAGGCTCATTTGGATATGAAAGGCATATCGGTCTATAATTGGTCTATCACCACACTGGCTTCAGCCGAATGACAGAGCGTGGATGATCTCATCACAGCCGATGGAAAGCCGTGAAATAAATCAAATAAAAAATGGCTTGTGTTTAAAACTGGTCTTGACGGTGTGCTGTACTAACCTGTTCAATGAAAACAGACACTGCAAACTTCTTAGTCATGTTTACTTGTGTGTTTTGTATCCCAAGGGAACACTCACCAAAAACAACTTAGGCAATCTTGACTAAAAAAAAAAAAAAAAAAAAAAAAATCATCCAATACTGATTTTTAAAGGTGCTAAAGAGGATGTTTTGTTTTATACATTTTTGCAATATTACTTGAAACGGTCTTTACTAACTGATAAAAGACTATTTATATCATCTGTGCATGAGATAGGGCCTTAAAAACATCAGCCAATCGTTTACGCGATCATCGCCTAAACGATTGGCCCTCTGGCTTGTCAATCACTGCCGTGACGTTCCTTGTGAGAGACGAGCGAGACTGTGCGCTCCAGTAACTTTCCACACTCCACAGACACCGCATACAATGTTTTTGTCAGGAGACAGGAGTAACAACTGCAGATTATGAGTTACCTGCGGTGAGTCCGACATAATGAATCCACTAACACAACACAGTGAATGCCGGTGGTAAACACTCGTGTTCCAATACTCGTGCACGAGTTTTGGGAGGCGTTCCCTTGAAGTGAGCTGTGAAGGAGGGGGGTTGTTCTTACGCATGCGCTCATTTCAAAAACTCCCTAACAGTCTTTGGATTCTCAGTTGACGAAAAGATCCTCTTTAGCACCTTTAAGTCCAATGCTTATATACATTATTTTTGATAGTGTCTCAAAAATACAGATAATGGGTATGACCAATCAATACACACTTTTTAAGTTAAAATGTTATTGGTTCCATAAGAAAAAAAAAAGGCAACATTTCAGAGAATAGCTCCCTAAAAAATATGAAAAAATTTGCAGTTTAGCCATTAGATATAGCCATAAAAAAGTAATTAAGATAAAAGAAAAAGTGCAGTCAATTAAGATCGGAAATAATTTTGCATAAGTAACAAAATATTATAAATATTACAACTAGTAATTATTACTATTTTATTATTAATAAGAGTAAAATATTTATAATACATAGTGTTTTATTCCATTGTGTTCATTATTATTGTTACAAAATAATTGGTTCTGCATAGTGCATTCCGGTTATCAGGTACTTATCAATAATAAAAAAGCAATATGGGTTGATCTTTACTCATAAGCAATTATTATCCAATGTAAAATGATTTTAATTATTGTTTTAATCCTACTTCTAACACAATAATAACTAGATGATTAATATACTACAGCAATAGCATATTCATAATGAATATTTTATTAATATTGTTATTATTATTATTATATTATGCAAAGTTGACCGGCGATTCAATTTTTTTTTTTTTTTTTTTTGTCATTCTTTAAGCTAAGTAAGGCAAAGACAACAACAAATATCAAAAACTTTTATATTCACATGATGAACAATCATTAACTAATCATCCAATAAATGTATCATTTATCCATATACCAATAACCAGTCAAACTGAAAAGTGTGAATACTGGTTAAATATAGTTAAAACCGATTATAGGACTTCCACTAACAAAGATGAATTGTATGTTATACAACAACTGAGCAGAAAATGAGCAGCTTTTATATAACAATCTGACTGGGCAAAAGTGAACATTACACAATCCTCCAAGAGATAAACAGAATAATAAACTATTATCAATCAGCTGCGTTTCCGCCTCCTGAAAGTCACTGACACCACAACCATACACACAAAAATAATATTGACCATGTTATTGGGTTATTCCTGTTAACACAATATTATCTGAATGGCTCACTGTGAATGACAGCCTTGATCTGAGATAATTCTGGCTGAAGTATGTGTTACTAGCATTCAGCGTGAAAAGATGTGTGGGAAGTGTTGACTAACTCACCGCTGCTGTAGGCATATGGAGACTCAGCAGATCCATCTTGAAGGCTGTCCAGGATCTCTCCTTTCCCCACATCGCTGTCTCCCACCAGGAGGAACTTGAGCAGGTAGTCGTAGCTCTTCACAGGGCTTCCCTGGGTGCCCATGATCGCTCACATCAGAGCCAGAGTGACAGCAAAGGACAGGAGACAACTGCGTGTGTCCCTCTCTGATGCCAAAGATGGGCCCTGATTCCTCCAGAGCTCTAGGAGTCTATGAGTCTCTTGTGTCAGGTCTATCTTTGAATGGGTGTGAGGCCAAATCAGCAGACTGACCAAATCAAACCATTTCCCACCAGTCCAGTCAAGATCCGGAAATGGAGACTTGTTTAAAGCGTACAGCCTTTAAAATGTCCAGCCGTATTCACTCGTCCAGTCTAAATGTTGTAAAAATAATATGGATCATCAGTGCACAAATACTTTATTGGCTGGCAAACTGAACAGCTAGGCTGTTTACATTTCTTCCAACAAGCTCAAATCATCGCTACTGATACGAAATGAAAATATTACGCCTACAAGTATCAAAATCATTTAACAAAACATCTATTTTATCATGGCAAATTATTGCTATAATAGAAAAGCAATGGAGCTATCAAGCTAGTGCATTGTTAGCATGCGCCTGCCAAGCTGTCAACACAAAGAAATAATTTCATCACAATTTTATGTAGTAATCACCTGCACGGTTATGACAATATTAACAATAAGAATGTATATTTGTTATCATAAAACTAATTAAAATACATTTAAGACGAGTCGTTGTTACACAGCATCGGCTAACGCTACTAGCTATGAGCCTAGCGCGTCAACAACAAGCGCACAACATTGATTTTATATCATGATTTAGGGAATAAAGTTCTCACAATATATTCCGGCTGCAGTTTGAGGTTAAAAAAATAACTTTAGCCCGAAGAAAGGAAGAAGGATATCCACATTCGCGCTCCAGTTAGCTTGAGCAGACGATGCTAGCGCGTCTGGCAGAAATCATGGCTCCATTTCTGTTTTTCTCTGAATAACAAAGATTGGTGTAAGTTAACGCTGCTCGTCTCTGGATCTCTGCGCGTTATCAGGCGGTTCTGGGGCGAGGCGCAGAAGGTGAGGGATTAAACGATATTCCGACCAGCTGGATATTATTGCTTGTGCTGTAAATGCTCTCGGGTATCCAAATATGTCCCATGTTCTCTCACACAGGAGAGATCACACACACTGTCACGCTGAGCTTTCACCTCTGCGTACTACTGCGCTCTGAGCGACTGACTGACTGACTGTACCTCCCCCTACACACACACACACACACACACACACACACACACACACACACACACACACACACACACACACACACACACACACACACACACACACACACACACACACACACACACACACACACACACACACACACACACACAAATCGTGAAGACGTGCCTACCTAGACAGCAATTTTAGGCATCAGAGCACTGTGATCATTTTCACATACATTAATATAAATACACACAATAAAAACAAACCTGTACAAAAAATAAATAAATATTTGAATCAAAATATATTTGAAATAATATGTCAAAAATTAACGGAAATAAATTATCCCAAAAATATTTAAGGTTTGGAGGATAGATAGACAGAAAGACAGATATATATATATATATATATATATAGAGAGAGAGAGAGAGAGAGAGAGAGAGAGAGAGAGAGAGAGAGAGAGAGAGAGAGAGAGAAATAGATAGATAGATGATAGACAGACAGACAGACAGACAGACAGACAGACAGATAGATAGATAGATAGATAGATAGATAGATAGATAGATAGATAGATAGATAGATAGATAGATAGATAGATAGATAGATAGATAGATAGATAGATAGATAGATAGATAGATAGTATTACAGGTTGCTGCTCGTGTGACAGAAGCAGGAGGGTTAATGTGACAGGGAGAAGCCAAAGGTCTCAGCACTTTCAGGGAATCATCAAAGGAAGATAATCCCCATCCCCCTGAAAAGATTAAAATGCAAATTGCTGTATGAAGTCTTTGTGTCTGCCCATCAAGATTAGAGCAATGTGACGGTCTCAAGGGAGACAAGGGGACATCTGGACCCTTCATTAAATTCTATACAAGCCATTAAAAACATAAACACTCACCCCCCAAAATATACATAATGGTGCTTGTTCTCCTAGGATGAAATTTGAGAAAGCTGTTTTGAATAGAATTCTATAAATGTTCTTCTGTACATTAATATATAGAGAGCTTCCAATAAATTACTATAATATTTGACCACACACTGTATAACATGGCCACATATTAATACTAATATGTGACAATACAAAACGCAGGTAAACTTTGCCTTAAAGGGTTAGTTCACCCAAAAATGACATTTCTGTCATTACTTACTCACCCTCATGTCGTTTTACACCCGTAAGACCTTCATTAATCTTCAGAACACAAATTAAGATATTTTTGATAAAATCTGATGGCTCAGCGAGGCCTCCATTGCCAGCAAGATAATTAACACTTTCAATGCCCAGAAAGTTACTAAAGATGTATTTAAAACAGTTTATGTGACTACAGCGGTTCAACCTTAATGTTATGAAGCAACGAGCATACTTTTTTGGCAGCAAAAATAAATAAATAATGACTTTATTCAACAATATCTAGTGATGGGCAATTTCAAAACACTGCTTCATGAAGCTTCGAAGCTTTACGAATCTTTTGTTTCGATCCAGTGGTTCAGAGCGTGTATCAAACGGCCAAATATCCAAGCGTTTGAAAGTGTAAATTAACTTTCTGTCAATGGAGGCCTCACTGAGCCATCAGATTTTATCAAAAATATCTTGCTGGTGTGGAACGACATGAAGGTGAGTAATTAATGACAGAATTTTCATTTCTGGCTGAACTAACCCTTTAATGTAACCATAATCTTTCCTGTAGCTCAAACAGTAGACTGTGACACTGGCAACATCAAGGTCATGGGTTTGATTCACAGGGAAATCAAGAACTAAATATCTATCTATCTATCTATCTATCTATCTATCTATCTATCTATCTATCTATCTATCTATCTATCTATCTATCTATCTATCTATCTATCTATCTATCTATCTATCTATCTATCTACCTACCTATCAGGTATACCATGCAGATATTTTTGTCTACTCCTCTTTGTGTCAGATACACACAAAGGTATTGTTCCCTCAACACAAACATGCAGGTGAATCCCCAGCTCATGTTTTTCATGTGTCATTGAGTAGTCAGTTGCCACAGCAGTCATTGTTGTGTTGTGCTCTCAGTCTAGTCTGAGCACATTCTTCACAGGCTGCTATCCCAAACAAAAGACCCAAGACCAGTTTTACTAGGATGTTTCTGAAAATGGGTAGCAATTGTTTATAATGCAAACATGAATTGTGTAAGAATGATTTAAGATGCACAAAGATACTGTAATGTATAAAAGGATTACATAAACTTTATTGAGGTAAATTAGGGGTTTACAAATGAACATCACAAATGTATATTATGATCATAATCATCTGAATTTATACATATCAGTTTTTATTAAATAATTATAATAGCTACAATACATCATTGATTTGGCAACACTGACATGACATAAATGGATCATGGTCAAATAATTTAATACACAAATCTATATTTATACTCAACATTGAGAAACAGTTCACATGAGTCAGCTAGATTAGACTCATAAAACTTTGAACACATGACCTTAACAAATTTCTACACGTCATTCCCTTTCTATCTCACGAGAGACAACAAAAAAGCTTGAAAAGAATTAAAAGTTTTACTTCCAGTTCAAATGATCCTGCTGAAATTATGGTTTGATATATTGACTAGTTTTAATTATTAAAATTACAATTATTATTATTATTTTTAAATGGCACATCTTCAGTGTTATACAAAAGTCATAGAAGAATAAATACAAAACAATCACAGTTTCAATCAAAGACTCTGATCAGTGTCTGGAAAAGGAAAGATTATGATTTAAAACAACAATGTAGGATTATTTTCATTAAAAATCTAATTAAGACTATATTGAATGTCAGCGAAGTCTGACCAACACAGCACCTTCTCCTAGTGTGCACGTGTCTAGTTTCTGTCTTCTAGGGGCTCTTGTATGATCCCATAAAGTTAGTCCGTCTTGGTAGTCTTCTGCTTCCAGGGGTAAATGAGTTCTCCCACAAACAGTTTCTTGCACAATGCGCTCCAGGAATCTTTAGGGTAACAGCTATAGGTGGGCGTCCGGTAACACTGCAGTACAGAACTGCACTTTATTGGGTTTATCTGAGGATGGAGAAAAGAAAAAGACAATTTTCATTAATGTTTGCTCATCTAGAACATGATTCATTATCAAACCTCAGAGACAAGTAAAGCAGTGTTTGCACTGATTATGAATTATACAACAAACTGCACAGTAAGCCAAACAGAGCTATTCAATTACCCGTCCCACAAAATCAACAGGTCAAACCCAAAGTGAAACCCAAGCATAAATAAACTACAGGATGACATGCTGTTTAACCAATAACCAACCTACCTCCATCATCAGGTGTAGAGGAGTTCCTGGCTCCTCACAAAGCACCTTGAATTTAACCCCCTCTAGAATCAAAAGAGATTCAAAAAGGTCCTTTACTAACCGATCAGTTATATAAACACATGATTTGCAAGTAAAATACATTCATAATTTCATCTTTATCATCAATTGTTACATAAGAAAAGAAACTTGACAAATCTTAAACTAAAGTTTTCGTTTCTTCAGTGTAATGCAGTATGGCTCACCTGCCAGTCTGTACGGTCTGCAGATACGTAGGCCGATGGCGAACAGCGGGAAGGAGTTGATAAAGTCGACACTGAGGTGAATCACTCCCTGAAATAACACCACCACCAGCCGCAGCTAGAAACAACTTATACATGTTAACAACACCAACTCATCTGAACATCAATGAGATTTATAATTTATTACTCATATTAGAGACATTTTACATCTAAAATTGAATTTCATATAAACATACATGAATACATATAAAGCACATTAAATGCAAGTAAAACGTCTACTTTCAAAGTTTCAAATAAGTTTTGGGAGAATAAAATGTCAAAATGTAGGTGAAATAATGTTGCGTTGTCATTCAGTGTAACACTTATATTTATGTAAAAATTGAAACAATATACTTATTCTAACCTGTACGTATTAAAATATATAAAAGAATAAGTGAGCATAATAAATTTATTTCATTTTAAATGAGTAAAACAAATTCTAAACCTAGGATAGTGGAAAAGTTTAAAAATGTAAAATTACAAGTAATTAGCATTCAGGGTAAAAGTAATTAGTCTTTAATATGGCATACCTAGATTTTTTGTTGTAAATATCCCTGACAAGATTGTTATACTGAATGACATTTTAGTGGGTGTCTTCTGTAAATCATGGTAAAAATATATGATATTTAATTATTAATTAATATTAATTAACATTAATATTTTGCTCAGAAAAACAAACAAACAAACAAATTAAACAGAACCCATTCTGATGTACTGAAAAACAACAACAATTCAAAGCTGTATTACACTTATTGTTTTGATGATTGAAAAAAAAAAAAAAAATTGTCTTTGATGTATTATGTATTAGTAGAGTATCAAGCACTACAACACAGTCATGAACCATAAATCAGTATTAGAACTATATTCAAAACAAGTAAAAACCTGTTACGTACACTGCTGTTCAAAAGAGAAATAAATACTGTTACTGACCAAGGATGCATTAAATTGATCAAGTGACAGTAAAGACTTACATTGTAACAAATATTTTTAACTAGTCACCAAAAAATCCTGAAAAACAAAATGTATTATGGTTTCCACAGAAAGATTAAGTAACACACATGTTAATAACAAGGAATGTTTCTTCAGAATGAATTCTGAAGGATCATGTGACACTGAAGACTAGCGTAATGATGCTGAAAATCCAGCTTTGCCATCATAGGAGTAAAATACATTTCAAAATATATTAAAATAATAAACAGTTATTTTGATCAAATAAATGCAGCCTTGGTGAGTATGAGAGACTTCTTTATAAAAAATAAACACACACAGACACACAATCTTACTGACCCCAAACTTTTTAAAAGTAGTGTACAGGCAAAAAAAAAAAAAAAACAACATGATCAAGAGCTACAGACTTTAAAAATATTAAAATAGCAGAGAACTGCATCAGATGCTCCAATGGGGCTGGAATAAGGATGAAGTTTAAACTCATGTCAGAGTGACTCACCAGGGTAAAGACCAGGTAATACAGGGCAGTGGTGGGAAGCAGAAACAGCAGAATCGTAAAGAGCAAAGTGCCAATGAACAACTGTAAACAAACAGATCAGACTGTGTTGAATAGCTAGTACATGAATGAGGGATATAAAAATTGTGCAAGAGGAGATGTACCTGGTCCAGGTCGTATGAGCACGAGTCAACCCTCTGCCTCAGTACATTCCATTTCTTCCCCCTGAAGAGCCGCCACAGGGAGGAGAGACCATAGATCTTCAGACAGTACAGTCTGACAAGAGAGATAAAAAAGTACAAGAACCTGTGTTGTAATTCTCAGAAAACTGCCCTAGAAATTCCCAGAAAAGGTCTTAGAATGTTGTCTCAAGGGTAATATGAAAATAAAATCCTCCAGACTGTTTATATAGATGGAAAGTAACTGACCAGAGAGATCTGAGATACAACCTTAAAGAGACAGTACACCCAAAATTCTGTCTTGAATATCATCCCTAAAGGCAGGAACACACCAAGCCGACTGTTGGCTGTCGGGCAGTTTTTGTTCGTCGGCCGACTAAGTTTTCTCAGTGTGTTCCACACCGTCGGCTGAAATTGGTCCTCGTCGGCTTTTTTTTCAGCCAATTCCACATGTTGAATTGGCGTTGGAGCTTGTCAGGCCATCCGATCATTCTGATTGGTCGTTCATGCGACTGCCACCTGTGGGTACGGAAAAACATTTCATCTTGCGCAGGCGCAGAACGGACGTGCAACTTGGCCATCGGCTGTCGAGCGTCGGTTTGGTGTGTCAGGCCAACTTTGGACCCAGACGCTGCCAACGTGAGCCAACATCACAGTCTGCTTTCGTCACCAATAGTTCGTTTGCGTCAGCTTGGTGTGTTCCTGCCTTAAAGACCAGTATAAAATTCTTTGTTGCGTAGAACATAAAATTCACTTTTATTCCAACAACGTAAAGGAATGAAAACCTTAGTGGTCCCTTTAAAGGGTTAGTTCACCCAAAAATGAAAATAATGTCATTAATGAGTCACCCTCATGTCGTTCCACACCCGTAAGACCTTCGTTCATCTTCAGAACACAAATTAAGATATTTTTGATGGCTCAGTGAGGCCTTCATTGCCAGCAATGACATTTCCTCTCTCAAGATCCATAAAGGTGCTAAAAACATATTTAAATCAGTTCATGTGAGTACAGTGGTTCTATCTTAATATTATAAAGCGACGAGAATATTTTTTGATGCACCAAAAAAAACAAAATAGCAACTTTCAACAATATCTTGTGATGGTCAATTTCAAAACACTGCTTCAGAGCTTTACGAATCAAATCGCCAAAGTCATGTGATTTGATAAGAGATCGTGTCACTAATTCGAAACAAAAGATTCATAAAGCTCAGAAGCTTCATGAAGCAGTATTTTGAAATCGGCTCATATAGATATTGATGAAAAGTAGTTATTTTGTTTTTTTGGCACACAAAAAGTATTCTTGTTGCTTTATAATATTAATATTGAACCACTGAAGTCACATGAACTGTTTCAAATATGTCTTTAGTACCTTTATGGATCTTGAGAGGTACAGTAACATTTCTGGCAATGGATTCCTCACTGAGTCATTGGATTTCATCAAAAATATCTTAATTTGTGTTCTGAAGATGAACGAAGGTCTTACGGGTGTGGAACAACATGAGGGTGAGTAATTAATGACATTATTTTCATTTGGGTGAACTAATCTTTTAAGTGGCACAATGTAATTATAAAAGTTGAAAGGTTGACATTGCCCTCTACTGGAAAACACTGAAAGTGCAAGAACATGAAAGGAAGTTAGAAAACTACATACAGAACTACAGAATTGAACCTCACCTTGCCCCATACACATAAAAACAGTAGATGTGAAAAGTCAGGAGGGCCACAATGTCGGACAGTATGGAAAGAGCAAAGGTCAATCCCAAGCAGGCTGAGAGTCCAACATACCACAGGATCCTCTCAATGAAAGGAGACATCAGGTGGATGTAACCTGCTGACACAATCACAAGACATACATGAGCTTCTGTATAAGCCTGAAACACCATGAGAACACCTCAACTGAGGATGTACTTACTGATCCACAGATGGATGTGGTAGAGAAAGAATCTCCCCAGCACCTGGTCGAGAGCTCTGTTCATCTTCAGTCCAGCAGGAGCTCCCATCAGCCATTCTAACAGCTCCTGGAGCTCTTTAGCCACACGCTGCAAGATTATAGAATATATATATGCTGTTTGTCTGAAATTTATATTCATTAGAGAATCCACAAAAATATTAAGCAGCACAACTGTTTTCAACATGGATAATAAATATTTCTTGAGTAGCAAATTAGAATGATTTTTGAAGGATCATGTGACACTGAAGACTGGAGTAATGATGTTAAAAAAAATATTCAGCTTTGATCTCAGGAATAAATTGCATTTTAAAGTATACTGAAATAGAAAACAATTAATTTAAATTCTTGTAATATTTCACAATTTGTACTCTATTTTCATTAAGTCATGTGAGGCATCCTTCAAAAACATTAACATTAAATATCTTACTTTTTTTTTTTTTTTTTACTTAACTTAATACGTGTCATACTTACATCTGCCACGGGTACCAGAGTATCCGCTAATTTGCTGATACGATTCTCCCTATAAAGCCACGAAACAAGCAGCAAACCAAGGGCTATGTCCACAAGAAAGGACACAAAAATGTTTGCTTTTCTGCAGAGGAGTGAAAAAAGAAAGATGTGAGAATATGTTTTATTGAATAATATAACAATAATAGCGTAACATGATAACATGGCACTTATTTTTGAAATTAGCATTTTTTAATTTCTAAATTCTAAATCTTTTTTTGTGCATAATAAAATGTAAATGTAAACTCTCCTTATACCATAATCAAGAAATAAAAGAGTCATTACAAGAATGAATGTACTGTAGATTGGCAAATTTTTATAATTTTTTCTAACAAAACTTATAAACCTTCTTCAGGACTGTTTGTCAAGATCATTAAGACCTTTCTGACCTTTTTTTGACAATGCAAGGTTAGTAAAATGTCGAGCTATGACTCTCCAAAAATGTATGTAATTCATTATAATTGAATACAAATTACATTTATCGTCAAAAATATATTTAAAACCTGGGAAGCTGGGAGGTGTACACTCACACGTATTCAAGGAAACTTTTAACTTCATGGTTACAGAACAAAAAAGTAATTAAACTGAAACTTGAAATTGGCATTTTTCAAAACCATATGGAACCAACAAAGAGAAAAGAAAGTCTCAGAACTTTCTAAGCACATTTTAAAGTGTAGTTCACCCAAAAATTAAAAATCTGTCGTCATTACCTCACCCTCATCTTGTTCCAAACCCGCAAGTCCTCTAAACACAAATGAAGATCTTTTTAATGAAATCAGAGCGATTTCTGTCCCTCCATAGACATCTACGTGACTACCACTTTGACACTTCAAAAGGCTTTTACTCACATATAAACAATGTTTAACGAACATAAACAGAAGCTCAACCAATCCTGCTTGACTCGCAAGAACAAACCTCTCAAATGTGCTGCGTAACACATGAGAACGAACCTAATTGGTTCTTGCACATGACAAGGAAACATGCTTGATCTTCCGTTTATCATATCTGATGTGTGAGTTGATGAATGTTTATATGTGAATAAAAGCCTAAATTCAAACTGTTCATCATATGTATTAGTTTTACAATCCCTTTATGAACTTTTTGAAGTTTCAAAGCGGTCGTTGCAAAAGCAGTCAATGAAGGGACAGAAATCTCTCAGATTTCATCAAAAAGATGAATGAAAGTCTTACAGGTTTAAAACAACATGAAGGTGAGTAAATGATGGCAGAATTTTTATTTTTGGGCAAACTAACCCTTTAAACTACAGTTTTAAAAGATTTTTATTTTTTTGCCATCAGTGGCGCTCTTATATGTCATTGACCAGAGTACTGTACCTCATAAAATCCATGTGTGTAGCAGCTCTTTGGGGGGAGAAAACAGTCTTGAAATGAACTGCTCTGTACCCTGACTGAACACAGGTGGACAGCTTGCTTGAGATGAACAGCACTGGCCGAAAATGTAAAATCCTGTAAAATACCAAAAGATTTGAATTTCAATGTTCTCCATCAGTCTTCAGTATTGACAACAGGTTCAAGCTGAGACACATTAACTCACCTGAAGCTGCAGAACCAGTGCCACAGAGACAGCAACCACGTTAGGAAGATGCAGACGGGAACAGATGCTTGTTTTAGAAGCTCTGCTATAATACTAGCCTCTCTGCCTTCAGACTGCCAGTGCGTGAGCTTGAGAGGCCCGTCGTCATATTTGTCCAGGAAAAAGAGAGGCTGACTTTGAGCCACTGTTTGGAAGACCAAGCGCAGCTCTGAAGGCTCAGTGTCAGACTTCTGGCTGACCTCCTGTACCGGATGAAGCTGGGACAGCATTACCTTCCTCTGGTCGTAATGAACGAAGATGATCTTATCTTCCTCGCCGCTGTCATCACCGTTCTTCTGCTCCCGGTCCTGTACAAGTTTCCCATTGTTTTGGACCACCTGGCAGGTAAAGCCTCTTTTGCCAATTTCACGACTCAACTGCAGCCAACATTTCTGTGGAAAGATGGTACTCAGGTCTTTTAGGAAGCTGTCCATTCCTTCTTTACCTTCTTTGGGCATACTCCAGGAACCCAGGACGGTGAGATCCACTTCAGACTGGCTCTGCATCTGACTCAAGTACTTCTTCACCTGACCCGGTATGAACGGGTAGTGAATGACGGCCAGTACCACAGCAGAATTGTGACCTGGTATCCAGTGCCCAACCAGCAGGCCGCTGTCAGCAGTATTGCAGCATTGGGGAAAGAAGATCTTCAGCACCATGGTGGAGTGCTATAAAGTCCAACAACAGAGAAAGACGCACTCCTGTTTGGGCAAAAAGGTACAATTAAAAGACTGGAAGCAAGCATATAATATGAATTATTTTATCATGCATATATATATATATATATATATATATATATATATATATATATATATATATATATATATATATTAGTACTTATAATGCACAGTTTTGAGTTGTCAAGTCAAAAATAAGCGTGTTGTTCGCATAACAGCATCCACAGATTGGGCGAGGACAGTTTTGTACTCGTGCCCTTCAAATACATTGAACACTCGGGTCGTTTCTATGGAAACCACACGCTCCGGGGCAAAACTGATATCGATTCAATTTGCAATTTTACCATGACCAAATGCAGAGACATGCAGAGACAACGTCAAAAAGTTACCTTGTGGATTTTGAAGGGCGAGGACTTCTGAGAAGTTGCTTCTATGTTATTACCGACAACGAGCAAATTAACTCTACTATGTGCGTTAACCAACGCTGGCATGCTCTCAAATAAAAAAAAGAAGTTTATGCAAAATCATAGAAAAACAGTATCAGAGATAACAGTCCAGTCAATGATCTTGTTAAACTAACTGAAAACCAGTTTTCCACAGGAGTAAACCAATTAAACCGTACGTATTGTTGATAGTCCGTCATTAAAATCCCGCCGAGTGAACTCAAGGCACAATTTCAGTTCCGACCCAAATGGTTCGAGTAGAGTTTGACTTTATTTTACCATTGCAGGTTTCCAACGTATCTCTCATGTTCTCCGCAATATATTGATAATTTACCGAACACTTAATTTAATACAAATAATCACATTTAAATGTAATAGCACAAATGTCGAGAGAGTAAGCAAACTGTTGTAAAGGTTTAGTTAATAAACATAATAATAATCGTTGCATTTTAGTGTGATCTTTTTTCTCCAAACCTGTTGATTACCCATTGTATATTATTATATATAGTTATATATATAGTTTTTAATGCATATGTTAAGATTATTTTAAGCACTTCGGATTGCCATTATATATTTACATTGCTTAAAAGCGTCTACTTACATGAACTGTCGACCGGTGAATGTGTCTGAATGGGATGGGAATCGTAACCTAAAGGAAACGTTAGCTATCGTACTCGGTTACTAACGTAACCTCGGTTCCCTGAGATACGGAACGAGTACTGCGTATGGGAAAGGTCTCCCTTTTTCCCCGCTGCTGAAGCCTTTTTCAATAACGCAGTGTAACTGCACCGTCATTGGTTCACTCATAGACAAGTTGTTGAACCAATGGCGGCGCGGCATAGCTGCGCGGCCTATGGCGACAAAGCGCGCGAATATTCCCGCCGAAATGGGCGGGGTATAGGGCTATATAAGCAGGCGTTTCGCCATAGGATTTCAGTGTCAATCGACTGAAGCGACGACCCTGAGCCGCAGCCTCGTGGCACGGCAAGTGACGCAGTACTCGTTCCGTATCTCAGGGAACCGAGGTTACGTTAGTAACCGAGCACGTTCCCTTTCGATACTTCACTCGTACTGCGTATGGGGAACGAATTCAACCACGCCGTGCCACGGCTGGGAACGATATAGCTTGCATTTGGCCACCCAGAGGGGGGCAAAAAGGACAAGCGGAGGCAAAGCCTAACCGAACCCATGGTTACACTGAAGGAAGATACTTCCTATGGTGGCGTGAAGCGGGACCTGTTGGAAGCCGCTAATCACACCGACAGGACCCGAGCTTGTAAGGTCGGGACATCGAGGTGATAGAACCTGACAAAGGTGGACGGCGAAGACCAGCCGGCCGCCTCACAGATGTCTTGGATGGAAACTCCGTTGGACCAAGCCCACGAGGAAGCCATTCCTCTAGTGGAGTGGGCCCTGACTCCTATGGGGCAATTAGTGCCCAGTGAGGAGTAGCACAGGTTAATAGCATCCACTATCCAACGGGAAATGCGTTGTTTCGAGACCGGAGACCCTTTGGTGCGGCCGCCAAAACAAACAAAGAGCTGATCCGACAGTCTGAAAGACTGTGATCGGTCTATGTAGGTCCTCAATGCCCTGACTGGGCAGAGTAGCTGCAGCTCTGGTTCGTCCGCCGAGGGAGGAAGAGCAGAGAGCGAGATGACCTGAGCTCTAAACGGAGTTGAGAGCACTTTAGGGACGTAGCCATGCCTAGGTTTCAGAACGACCTTAGAGTCACCAGGCCCGAATTCGAGGCATGCAGGGTTCACAGAGAGGGCCTGCAAATCGCCAACACGCTTTACCGATGCTAGTGCTAGTAGCAGAGCGGTTTTTAGTGTTAGGGGCCTGAGGTCGGCTGAACCCATTGGTTCAAATGGGGCTCCTTTCAAGGCCCTGAGGACCAACGAGAGGTCCCAGGAGGGAATAGTGAGAGGGCGAGGAGGATTCAAACGCCTAGCACCTCTCAAAAAACGGATCACGAGCCCGTTTCGTCCCACCGATTGGCCAGCAATAGGAGCGTGGAACGCTGCAATGGCTGCTACGTAAACCTTAAGCGTGGAAGGGGAGCGCCCCATTTCCAAGCGCTCTTGGAGGAAAGACAGTATGGAAGATACGTCACTCTCCACAGGGTCTATGTTGCGTGTTGAACACCAATCAACAAAGACTGACCACTTCTGGTCGTAGAGGCGCCTCGTAGATGGGGCTCTAGCCTGAGAAATGGTATTTAGGACGTCCTCGGGGAGGCTAGTCGGCTCCCATCGAGGGACCAGAGGTGCAGAGCCCAGAGCTGCGGCTGTGGGTGCCAGATTGTTCTGTTTGCCTGAGAGAGGAGGTCCCGTCTCAGGGGAATCGGCCACGGGGCTCTTAGAGAGAGCCTGAATAGCTCTGAGGACCAAACCTGGTTCCTCCAGAGCGGGGCCACCAGAAGGACTCTGTGCTGGTCTTCTCTGATACGCCTGATGACCTGGGGGATCAGTGCGATCGGAGGGAAAGCATAAAGGAGCGTGCTGGGCCATGTGTGGGCCAGAGCATCTACTTCCTTCGAGAAAAATGTTGGGCAATGAGAGTTGTCTTCTGAGGCGAAGAGGTCTACCTCTGCCTTCCCGAAGAACTCCCAGATCGTGAGGACCACTTGGGGGTGGAGCATCCACTCGTCGGAGGGGATGTTGCTCCGTGACAACATGTCCGCACCCAGATTGTTCCTGCCAGGAACATGAGTCGCTCTGAGCGACTGAAGCCTCGGAAGAGCCCATTCCAGCAGTCGTTTCGCCAGAGCGCATAAGCGGCTGGACGAAAGACCGCCTTGGTGGTTCAGGTATGACACCACCGTCATACTGTCTGACCGAACTAGAACATGACGTCCCGTCAAGTAAGCCTGAAAGAACTGAAGGGCTTTCATCACTGCTAGCATCTCTAGACAGTTGATGTGTAGATGGCTTTCCTCGTGGCTCCACGAGCCGAAGGCCGGTCTGCCCTCGCACACAGCGCCCCAGCCCAAGTTGGAGGCGTCTGTTGAGAGCACCGTCCTCCGTGAGACCGCCTGTAAGGGGACTCCGCGTTGGAACCATACTGGATCCATCCAAGGTTTCAGGGCTAGAAGACAGGCCCGATTGACCTTGAGACATAGGCGGCCGTGCCGCCATGCGCTGGGAGGAACCCGGAACTTCAACCAGTACTGAAGAGGCCGCATCCGAAGAAGGCCTAGCTGCAGCACCGGGGAGGCGGAAGCCATCAGCCCTAGCAGCCTCTGGAAAAACTTCAGAGGGAGATAGGCTTTGTTCGTGACAGATGCCGTGAGCTGCTGAATTGCCAGGGCGCGCTCTGGCGAGACTACTGCCGTCATACGGACCGAGTCGAAAACTGCTCCCAGAAACGAAATTCGTTGAGTGGGGCATAGCGAGCTCTTGGCTAAGTTGACCCTGAGACCCAGGCATTGTAGATGGCTGAGGAGCACGGATCTGTGGCGTTCCAGCTCGTCTCGCGAACGGGCTAAGATGAGCCAGTCGTCGAGGTAATTCAGAACCCGGATTCCCATCTGTCTCAGAGGGGAAAGCGCCGCGTCCATGCACTTGGTGAAAGTGCGGGGAGCCAGAGACAGCCCGAAGGGCAGGACCGTATATTGGTATGCCACCCCTTCGTATGCGAATCTCAAGAATCGTCTGTGACGGGGGGCTATCTGGATGTGAAAATACGCATCCTTCAGGTCCAGCGAGCAGAACCAGTCCTCGGGGCAAATGTGCGCGAGGATCTGCTTCAGCGTCAGCATTTTGAACTTCCGTCTCATGAGGGAGTGATTCAAAAGCCTGAGGTCTAGGATGGGTCTGAGACCGCCATCCTTTTTGGGGACCAGAAAGTAGCGGCTGTAAAAGCCTGTCTCGCTCTCTGACGGAGGAACCATTTCCACAGCTCCTTTTTCCAGCAACGACATGACTTCGGCCCGGAGGACATGAGCGTCGTCCGGATTGACCGATGTTTGAAGCACCCCGGCGAAGCGGGGGGCCGTCGTGCAAACTGGAGCGAGTAGCCCTGGTTTACGATCCCCATGACCCATTCTGACACATCGGGGATGGCCTGCCAGGCCTCGGCCCGAGTGGCTAGGGGTTGAATAATGTTGGGTGACAGACCGCCGTTGAGAGGGTCGTACACCGCGAGGGGTGGAAGAGGAAATTTGCTCTTTTTGTGATGAGGTAAAAATTTGTCCGCCGTGAAAACGGCGTTTGGAGTGGGCGCAACAGGTGTGGGCCCAGCTGTCACTTGGAGTATGTTTCCCACGCCCGGAAATAAACGAGGCGGAGGGGAAATTACCCGTGGGAGCTTTTGGGGTGGTCCGGTCGTAACGGGACGGTCCCCCATCCTCTTCCTGTCCGACGAATCAGGACGACTTCGGAGGCACCGGGTCCAGCACAATCCTGGGCCGGGGTCCCTGGCGCCTCGGGAAGGGAGGGCGCTTCGCAGGGCGCGAGCGCTGGCGATGCTCCTGGGGCGGCGCTGCCTGTGTTGCAGGTGGGGCTGGTTTGTTCTGCTGAGCCGGCGCAGTCCTGGGGCGGCTAGACGCAGAAGCGGAGCTGGAGCGCTTAGGCAAGAAATGCCTCATAGCCTGAGACGATTTCTGCGCGGCAGTAAAGCGCTCAGTGAAGCCATCCACTGCAGGCCCGAAGAGACCAGAAGGCGAGACCGGGGCGTCTAAGAAGGCCGTCTTGTCTAGGTCTTTGATCTCCGTTAGGTTGAGCCACAGGTGGCGCTCCAACACGACCAGGCTGGCCATGGAACGACCGATGGCCTGGGCCGTAGCCTTCGTAGCTCGCAGGGCAAGATCCGTGGCGCTGCGGAGATCTTTGAAGGCTGGCGCGTCGATTCCAGACTCATCCAGAGAGCGGAGGAGTTTGGCCTGGAATGCTTGAAATATGGCCATGGTGTGGAGCGCAGAGGCAGCTTGGCCCGCCGAGGTGTAAGCCCGTCCAGCCAGAGTAGAGGTGGTCCGACAGGGCTTGGAAGGAAGGGCCCTCTTCGTCTTCCAACCCACAGCCGCGGGAGGACAGAGGTGAGCAGCCACCGCTTCATCTAGGGGTGGCAAGCGCTCGTATCCCTTCTCCTCGGCGCCGTCGACGGCGGTGAGGGCGGAGCGGTGCGTAGTGTGGAGGCGGGCAGAGTAAGGAGCGCGCCACGACTTCGTCAGCTCTTCGTGGACCTCAGGAAAGAAGGGCGCTGAACGCTGGCGAGGTGCTTGGCGGCGGCCTGGCAGAAACCATTCGTCCAGGCGGCTGCGAGACGGCTCCTCTGGAGGGGCCCACTCGAGGTCCAGCTCTTCAACGGCTCTAGACAGGATGCGGAAGAGCTCGGCATCCATGCCCTGGCCATGCTCGATGGGTTCCAAGGGAGGCGGTGGAGCGGGGTCTTCCGGCTCGCCAGCCCATCCTTCCGCTTCGGAAGCCGCAAGAGACATGGAGTCGTCTTGTTCGTCGTCTGTTCCCCCGAATGAGACGAGGTCACTCGCTTCTGCGGAGGGACGCTGCTCAGGGCGAGAGAACAGAACTGGAGAGAGTTCCCTGGGAGGAGAGGGCGAGGCACGCGGGGGCTGGGCCGGCGTGAGCTCGCTCAACTCCTGGCGCTGAGTCGCTCTACCCCGCTGTCTTTTCCTCGCCGGACCGCGGGAGGAAGGAGACGGGAGGGCGCGAGCGGCGAGATCGCCCTCAGTGAAGAAGGCGACCCGCGAGCGCAGGGAAGCGAGACTCACTACACTCGCAGTGCGGGCATGAGTCTCCAGCGAGCGCGCCGTCTGCGTGGGGCTTGCCCAGGCAAGCGACACACTCGCTGTGTCCATCGTCGTCGTGCAGGGGGGCCCTGCAAGTACCACATGAGTGGCGGGGCATCGTGAGACGCCGCTGCCGTGAAAACGGCAATTGGGTGGCTCTTTTAGAGCGGCGAGGGCCGCGGAAGCTCTTAAAGCGGTGAAAACCGCTGGAAATCGCTCTTTTAGAGCGGCGTTTAAGCCGCGGATGAAGCTCTCAGGCGGCGCGCCGGATGGCGGCAGGGGACGCACAGGAAGCGGCCGGAAGCGGGAAGCGGGAGGCGGCGGCTCGGCGACGGCGCTAGAAGCTGCAGTCCGCGAGGGCGCCGGCGCTTTCTTCCACCGGCGAGTCCAGGCGAGTCCGCTGCGGGAGCCTCTTCAGACGGCGGCGAGAGCAGAAGGCGGCGAGCTTCTTCGGCTTCAGGCGGAGATCAGCGAAGAGAAGTAGATGTCGTCGCTGAAGGAGAAAACACTGAAATCCTATGGCGAAACGCCTGCTTATATAGCCCTATACCCCGCCCATTTCGGCGGGAATATTCGCGCGCTTTGTCGCCATAGGCCGCGCAGCTATGCCGCGCCGCCATTGGTTCAACAACTTGTCTATGAGTGAACCAATGACGGTGCAGTTACACTGCGTTATTGAAAAAGGCTTCAGCAGCGGGGAAAAAGGGAGACCTTTCCCATACGCAGTACGAGTGAAGTATCGAAAGGGAACTTAACATTCAAGACAATATGGGGCCCTCTAAAGAACCAGCTTTTCTTTCCTGATAAGCTTCAAACATGATAAGACTTGAATTTTAGGAGGGAACTGAAGCAAAAATGAACAAATGCTCTCGATAAAGGTTTTATTAAAAGTAGCCTACATTTTACAAATGATTTTTTTTTTTTTTAAGTATTAGTACGGTTGTTATTCAAAAGCAAAACATTTTTTATTTTATATAGTAACATTTGCACCAATATGTTTCATGATCCTTGACAAATGAGAAAAGACTTCAAGCAACTGTGCTTCATAGCCCGAGTCCAACATCCGTCACTAAACATTATTTGCAACATTATTTCACTTTTCTAAATGAACTGAAATGGTATGTAACTGATAGATAAACACAGTGTGGCTCCCAGAAGATGGCGCTAGAGTTGCATATGTTTCCCAGAATATGAAGGCATGAAATATTGAGTCAGAATATTCAGGATGTTGAACTGGATTTTAAATGGGGATAACAGTAAGAGTTTACTGGACTGCAATTAAAGGAAATTCAATACAGTCACACACACACAAAACTTTAAGACAAAACATAGGCTAATTATATTATTAATCATTAATTGGTTTAATTATACAGATAGCCGAAATATGTCTCAACCGTTTAGACATTCTTGTATAAAATAAGTCATGTACTGTCAAAACAAATAGGCCTAACATTAGCCAGTAAAACAGCTTTTTAAAGGGAAAGTCCAAAAATCATCTTGTTCGAAACTGGTATGCATTTCTTTCTTCTACAGAACATAAAAGATGACATACTGAAAAATGTTGGTAACCAAACATTTTCGGTTCCCATTGACTTCCACAGGGCACAGGTGTGGGCTACTGTTACATAATCAGGAGCCAGCCCTGTGAACGTGATTTCAACAAGTACATCATGTTCCTGGATCAACATCTTTGTTGATCCTGGAACAACAATCCAATCAACCAATCAGATTTGAGGGACACGTTTACCATTTATGTCAAGTTTAGGCTTACAACTTGGGTTAGGTGCTTCCACAACAGTGTTATTCAACTATCATTTCCCTCTGATTTTAGGTATAAGTTATGGGTAGGGTTAGGTTTAGGGGTTGGGAAAAGGTTAGGACTAAATTTTCAGATAGGAATGTTGTTCCAGGATCAACAAAATATGTTTGTAACGAGGTTAGTAGATGTGGGAAGAAGGAGGCGGGAACCGGCGAACATTCAACAAAACTTTAATATAAAATAAACAAACAAAACGTACTCGGTTACTAACGTAACCTCGGTTCCCTGAGATACGGAACGAGTACTGCGTATGGGGAAAGGTCTCCCTTTTTCCCCGCTGCTGAAGCCTTTTTCAATAACGCAGTGTAACTGCACCGTCATTGGTTCACTCATAGACAAGTTGTTGAACCAATGGCGGCGCGGCATAGCTGCGCGGCCTATGGCGACAAAGCGCGCGAATATTCCCGCCGAAATGGGCGGGGTATAGGGCTATATAAGCAGGCGTTTCGCCATAGGATTTCAGTGTCAATCGACTGAAGCGACGACCCTGAGCCGCAGCCTCGTGGCACGGCAAGTGACGCAGTACTCGTTCCGTATCTCAGGGAACCGAGGTTACGTTAGTAACCGAGTACGTTCCCTTTCGATACTTCACTCGTACTGCGTATGGGGAACGAATTCAACCACGCCGTGCCACGGCTGGGAACGATATAGCTTGCATTTGGCCACCCAGAGGGGGGCAAAAAGGACAAGCGGAGGCAAAGCCTAACCGAACCCATGGTTACACTGAAGGAAGATACTTCCTATGGTGGCGTGAAGCGGGACCTGTTGGAAGCCGCTAATCACACCGACAGGACCCGAGCTTGTAAGGTCGGGACATCGAGGTGATAGAACCTGACAAAGGTGGACGGCGAAGACCAGCCGGCCGCCTCACAGATGTCTTGGATGGAAACTCCGTTGGACCAAGCCCACGAGGAAGCCATTCCTCTAGTGGAGTGGGCCCTGACTCCTATGGGGCAATTAGTGCCCAGTGAGGAGTAGCACAGGTTAATAGCATCCACTATCCAACGGGAAATGCGTTGTTTCGAGACCGGAGACCCTTTGGTGCGGCCGCCAAAACAAACAAAGAGCTGATCCGACAGTCTGAAAGACTGTGATCGGTCTATGTAGGTCCTCAATGCCCTGACTGGGCAGAGTAGCTGCAGCTCTGGTTCGTCCGCCGAGGGAGGAAGAGCAGAGAGCGAGATGACCTGAGCTCTAAACGGAGTTGAGAGCACTTTAGGGACGTAGCCATGCCTAGGTTTCAGAACGACCTTAGAGTCACCAGGCCCGAATTCGAGGCATGCAGGGTTCACAGAGAGGGCCTGCAAATCGCCAACACGCTTTACCGATGCTAGTGCTAGTAGCAGAGCGGTTTTTAGTGTTAGGGGCCTGAGGTCGGCTGAACCCATTGGTTCAAATGGGGCTCCTTTCAAGGCCCTGAGGACCAACGAGAGGTCCCAGGAGGGAATAGTGAGAGGGCGAGGAGGATTCAAACGCCTAGCACCTCTCAAAAAACGGATCACGAGCCCGTTTCGTCCCACCGATTGGCCAGCAATAGGAGCGTGGAACGCTGCAATGGCTGCTACGTAAACCTTAAGCGTGGAAGGGGAGCGCCCCATTTCCAAGCGTTCTTGGAGGAAAGACAGTATGGAAGATACGTCACTCTCCACAGGGTCTATGTTGCGTGTTGAACACCAATCAACAAAGACTGACCACTTCTGGTCGTAGAGGCGCCTCGTAGATGGGGCTCTAGCCTGAGAAATGGTATTTAGGACGTCCTCGGGGAGGCTAGTCGGCTCCCATCGAGGGACCAGAGGTGCAGAGCCCAGAGCTGCGGCTGTGGGTGCCAGATTGTTCTGTTTGCCTGAGAGAGGAGGTCCCGTCTCAGGGGAATCGGCCACGGGGCTCTTAGAGAGAGCCTGAATAGCTCTGAGGACCAAACCTGGTTCCTCCAGAGCGGGGCCACCAGAAGGACTCTGTGCTGGTCTTCTCTGATACGCCTGATGACCTGGGGGATCAGTGCGATCGGAGGGAAAGCATAAAGGAGCGTGCTGGGCCATGTGTGGGCCAGAGCATCTACTTCCTTCGAGAAAAATGTTGGGCAATGAGAGTTGTCTTCTGAGGCGAAGAGGTCTACCTCTGCCTTCCCGAAGAACTCCCAGATCGTGAGGACCACTTGGGGGTGGAGCATCCACTCGTCGGAGGGGATGTTGCTCCGTGACAACATGTCCGCACCCAGATTGTTCCTGCCAGGAACATGAGTCGCTCTGAGCGACTGAAGCCTCGGAAGAGCCCATTCCAGCAGTCGTTTCGCCAGAGCGCATAAGCGGCTGGACGAAAGACCGCCTTGGTGGTTCAGGTATGACACCACCGTCATACTGTCTGACCGAACTAGAACATGACGTCCCGTCAAGTAAGCCTGAAAGAACTGAAGGGCTTTCATCACTGCTAGCATCTCTAGACAGTTGATGTGTAGATGGCTTTCCTCGTGGCTCCACGAGCCGAAGGCCGGTCTGCCCTCGCACACAGCGCCCCAGCCCAAGTTGGAGGCGTCTGTTGAGAGCACCGTCCTCCGTGAGACCGCCTGTAAGGGGACTCCGCGTTGGAACCATACTGGATCCATCCAAGGTTTCAGGGCTAGAAGACAGGCCCGATTGACCTTGAGACATAGGCGGCCGTGCCGCCATGCGCTGGGAGGAACCCGGAACTTCAACCAGTACTGAAGAGGCCGCATCCGAAGAAGGCCTAGCTGCAGCACCGGGGAGGCGGAAGCCATCAGCCCTAGCAGCCTCTGGAAAAACTTCAGAGGGAGATAGGCTTTGTTCGTGACAGATGCCGTGAGCTGCTGAATTGCCAGGGCGCGCTCTGGCGAGACTACTGCCGTCATACGGACCGAGTCGAAAACTGCTCCCAGAAACGAAATTCGTTGAGTGGGGCATAGCGAGCTCTTGGCTAAGTTGACCCTGAGACCCAGGCATTGTAGATGGCTGAGGAGCACGGATCTGTGGCGTTCCAGCTCGTCTCGCGAACGGGCTAAGATGAGCCAGTCGTCGAGGTAATTCAGAACCCGGATTCCCATCTGTCTCAGAGGGGAAAGCGCCGCGTCCATGCACTTGGTGAAAGTGCGGGGAGCCAGAGACAGCCCGAAGGGCAGGACCGTATATTGGTATGCCACCCCTTCGTATGCGAATCTCAAGAATCGTCTGTGACGGGGGCTATCTGGATGTGAAAATACGCATCCTTCAGGTCCAGCGAGCAGAACCAGTCCTCGGGGCAAATGTGCGCGAGGATCTGCTTCAGCGTCAGCATTTTGAACTTCCGTCTCATGAGGGAGTGATTCAAAAGCCTGAGGTCTAGGATGGGTCTGAGACCGCCATCCTTTTTGGGGACCAGAAAGTAGCGGCTGTAAAAGCCTGTCTCGCTCTCTGACGGAGGAACCATTTCCACAGCTCCTTTTTCCAGCAACGACATGACTTCAGCCCGGAGGACATGAGCGTCGTCCGGATTGACCGATGTTTGAAGCACCCCGGCGAAGCGGGGGGGCCGTCGTGCAAACTGGAGCGAGTAGCCCTGGTTTACGATCCCCATGACCCATTCTGACACATCGGGGATGGCCTGCCAGGCCTCGGCCCGAGTGGCTAGGGGTTGAATAATGTTGGGTGACAGACCGCCGTTGAGAGGGTCGTACACCGCGAGGGGTGGAAGAGGAAATTTGCTCTTTTTGTGATGAGGTAAAAATTTGTCCGCCGTGAAAACGGCGTTTGGAGTGGGCGCAACAGGTGTGGGCCCAGCTGTCACCTGGAGTATGTTTCCCACGCCCGGAAATAAACGAGGCGGAGGGGAAATTACCCGTGGGAGCTTTTGGGGTGGTCCGGTCGTAACGGGACGGTCCCCCATCCTCTTCCTGTCCGACGAATCAGGACGACTTCGGAGGCACCGGGTCCAGCACAATCCTGGGCCGGGGTCCCTGGCGCCTCGGGAAGGGAGGGCGCTTCGCAGGGCGCGAGCGCTGGCGATGCTCCTGGGGCGGCGCTGCCTGTGTTGCAGGTGGGGCTGGTTTGTTCTGCTGAGCCGGCGCAGTCCTGGGGCGGCTAGACGCAGAAGCGGAGCTGGAGCGCTTAGGCAAGAAATGCCTCATAGCCTGAGACGATTTCTGCGCGGCAGTAAAGCGCTCAGTGAAGCCATCCACTGCAGGCCCGAAGAGACCAGAAGGCGAGACCGGGGCGTCTAAGAAGGCCGTCTTGTCTAGGTCTTTGATCTCCGTTAGGTTGAGCCACAGGTGGCGCTCCAACACGACCAGGCTGGCCATGGAACGACCGATGGCCTGGGCCGTAGCCTTCGTAGCTCGCAGGGCAAGATCCGTGGCGCTGCGGAGATCTTTGAAGGCTGGCGCGTCGATTCCAGACTCATCCAGAGAGCGGAGGAGTTTGGCCTGGAATGCTTGAAATATGGCCATGGTGTGGAGCGCAGAGGCAGCTTGGCCCGCCGAGGTGTAAGCCCGTCCAGCCAGAGTAGAGGTGGTCCGACAGGGCTTGGAAGGAAGGGCCCTCTTCGTCTTCCAACCCACAGCCGCGGGAGGACAGAGGTGAGCAGCCACCGCTTCATCTAGGGGTGGCAAGCGCTCGTATCCCTTCTCCTCGGCGCCGTCGACGGCGGTGAGGGCGGAGCGGTGCGTAGTGTGGAGGCGGGCAGAGTAAGGAGCGCGCCACGACTTCGTCAGCTCTTCGTGGACCTCAGGAAAGAAGGGCGCTGAACGCTGGCGAGGTGCTTGGCGGCGGCCTGGCAGAAACCATTCGTCCAGGCGGCTGCGAGACGGCTCCTCTGGAGGGGCCCACTCGAGGTCCAGCTCTTCAACGGCTCTAGACAGGATGCGGAAGAGCTCGGCATCCATGCCCTGGCCATGCTCGATGGGTTCCAAGGGAGGCGGTGGAGCGGGGTCTTCCGGCTCGCCAGCCCATCCTTCCGCTTCGGAAGCCGCAAGAGACATGGAGTCGTCTTGTTCGTCGTCTGTTCCCCCGAATGAGACGAGGTCACTCGCTTCTGCGGAGGGACGCTGCTCAGGGCGAGAGAACAGAACTGGAGAGAGTTCCCTGGGAGGAGAGGGCGAGGCACGCGGGGGCTGGGCCGGCGTGAGCTCGCTCAACTCCTGGCGCTGAGTCGCTCTACCCCGCTGTCTTTTCCTCGCCGGACCGCGGGAGGAAGGAGACGGGAGGGCGCGAGCGGCGAGATCGCCCTCAGTGAAGAAGGCGACCCGCGAGCGCAGGGAAGCGAGACTCATACACTCGCAGTGCGGGCATGAGTCTCCAGCGAGCGCGCCGTCTGCGTGGGGCTTGCCCAGGCAAGCGACACACTCGCTGTGTCCATCGTCGTCGTGCAGGGGGCCCTGCAAGTACCACATGAGTGGCGGGGCATCGTGAGACGCCGCTGCCGTGAAAACGGCAATTGGGTGGCTCTTTTAGAGCGGCGAGGGCCGCGGAAGCTCTTAAAGCGGTGAAAACCGCTGGAAATCGCTCTTTTAGAGCGGCGTTTAAGCCGCGGATGAAGCTCTCAGGCGGCGCGCCGGATGGCGGCAGGGGACGCACAGGAAGCGGCCGGAAGCGGGAAGCGGGAGGCGGCGGCTCGGCGACGGCGCTAGAAGCTGCAGTCCGCGAGGGCGCCGGCGCTTTCTTCCACCGGCGAGTCCAGGCGAGTCCGCTGCGGGAGCCTCTTCAGACGGCGGCGAGAGCAGAAGGCGGCGAGCTTCTTCGGCTTCAGGCGGAGATCAGCGAAGAGAAGTAGATGTCGTCGCTGAAGGAGAAAACACTGAAATCCTATGGCGAAACGCCTGCTTATATAGCCCTATACCCCGCCCATTTCGGCGGGAATATTCGCGCGCTTTGTCGCCATAGGCCGCGCAGCTATGCCGCGCCGCCATTGGTTCAACAACTTGTCTATGAGTGAACCAATGACGGTGCAGTTACACTGCGTTATTGAAAAAGGCTTCAGCAGCGGGGAAAAAGGGAGACCTTTCCCCATACGCAGTACGAGTGAAGTATCGAAAGGGAACGAAAGTAATGCCGGCAGACCCTCGCGGACGTCTGCCGGCCACACAAACATAATAAAACATAAAATAAAGTCCAGGCCTGGTCCTCTCTCGTCTTTCATTGTAGTCGCTCCTCCTTTTATGCCTCCGGAGCTCCTCCGTGAGAGACTCGAGGCCGGCACGCCTCGCAGGTGACGCTCATTATCACTCGCGTCACCGGCCTCGCGCCGTTCCCTCACGGCTCTCGCCCGCCCTGCTCGTCACAATGTTGATCCAGGAACATGTCTTATGGTGACCGCTGGTTAAAGGATTAGTCCACTTTTAAATAAACTTTTCCTGATAATTTACTCAGCCTCATGTCATCCGAGATGTCCATGTCTTTCTTTCGTCAGTGGAAAAGAAATGAATCGTCAGCGTTAGTTCAGGCAGGCCTTGTAGTCAAGCTCCACTATCAGCTGATTCTCAAATTCCAACCATATCAGCTGATCCAATTTCTATGGACTCCATTGGCAACTCTAAAATAAGGCGCATTACTTAAACGCTGCTTCCACTGCATGCTGCTTGCAACCCACCTCCTCCCCAGCTCCTCAATCTTGTGTATAACTTAATCAGTGTCATTCTGTTGTCATTGATGCATGCTCTGTTCTCAATAGGGGGATTTTCTGCTGCTCTCCCAGTTAAAAAATGGGAGGTTGTCCCCAGAAGCTGCTGCTGTTCCCGGTCTTGGCTTTCATGGAGCTCAACTTTAGCAAATATGGCAATAAAAAAAGGACTAAATTTTGTCTCTTGTAATTTTTTTGACTTAAGTGGTCCTGACTGAAATTAAGGTTTTTGATTCCAGGATTTTTCTCCTTATAGTGGATTTCAATAGACCCCAAACAGTTGAAGGTCAAAATGACAGTTTCAGTGCAGCTTCAAAGGGCTTTAAACGATACCAGACGAGGAATAAGGGTCTTATCTAGAGAAACAATCGGTCATTTTCGAAAAAAATACAACTGTATATGCTTTATAAACACAAATGATCATCTTGCACGTGCTTCCGCTTTCAGCGGCAGTTTTTTTTTTTTTTTTTTTCGTAAGTTGAATAGGGAAGGCGTAAAACATACAGCATAAGCTTTTTGAAGAATGCGGAAAGCGGAAGCAAGGCTAATTTGGCTTAATTTGGCTTAATTTGGCTTAATTTGTGTTTATAAAGCATATGCAGTTGTTTTTTTTTTTTAGAAAATAACCGATGGTTTCTCTAGATAAGACCCTTATTCCTCGTCTGGTATCGTTTAAAGCCCTTTGAAGCTGCACTGAAACTGTAATTTTGACCTTCAACCGTTTGGAGGCCATTGAAGTCCACTATAAGGAGAATAATCCTGGAATGTTTTGATCAAAAACCTTCATTTCTTTTCGACTGAAGAAAGAAAGACATGGACATCTTGGATGACATGGGGGGTGAGTAAATTATCAGGAAAATTTTATTTGAAAGTGATCTAATCCTTTAGGTTTTGAAGCTGGTATGCTGGTTTAGCTGGTCCATGCTGGTCCTAAACTGGTCGTAAGCTGACCAGCTCAAACCAGCATACCAGCTTCAAAACCTACCTTACCAGCATATGCTGTTTTTTCAGCAGGGAGATAGGCTAGTTTGGACAGGTGCCATCGTTTATACGCTATAGTCTATAGACTCCCTGTCTGGCTCCTCATGTAACAGTAGCCTACACCTCTGCCCTATTTACACGCATCTTTGTTAGTGAACAGCACTTACAGTAAAGATTGTGTTTTCATGTAAAGATCTGGCGTGATAAGAATGATATCATTTTCACATTTTATGGCAAGGGATTTTTCATGAATTCTCCAGGCCATTATGCATCCACATTACACGGAACAAGTTTATTATTATTATTAATAATAGTAGTAGTAGTAGTATTTAGACAGTTTAGCTGGATTTTATGTTGTATACTCTTAATTTCAAAAGTCGCATTGTAAGTTGTAAAGTTAGGTGCAATGTTTTTCATCAGAGGAAAATCAAACATCAAGTTTAGTCTGAATGCAATCGTGTGCAGAGCATATTATTGAGGTCATGATAAAAAATGGTTTCACAAAAACGTAAGGGAAGAAGCGTTTCTAAACATTGGCTACTATTCAAGGAAACCACACTAGGCTCTGTGTAGGTATGGTTTAGACCACGTGACTTTAAAAAAAGTTCAAAATGAAAGTGACCAGCTTATTTTCTGTCTGATTTCTTAATTACGACAGCACTGATTTTGTGATAATGTACTTTCCGAGACGGTACGATGACAGATATAATTCATAAGAAGCCTACGAGATAAAGATGTGAAAGTGAGTTTCAGATCATCTTTACAGCATCCTAACATGTGGTTTCTCTACGTTTCAGAGAGGACAGTAGTTCAAGGCTATTTAAAGAAGTAGCCTATTCCCCGTTTTTTTTAATTAAACAAGGTCCAAAGGTCCAGGCCCAGTAAAAGACGACTCCTGCGATTTCAGTTTAGGAGAAACAGCGCCATCTATAGGAATTGTGTTATGTGGGAAAGCGGTACACTAGCTTTCACTTTCATTTTCCCGTAAAGCACTGGAATATAATGCCGCAAGATGAACCAGAAAGAAATATTTGAATAACAAACACAGCTTTTCAACCATAAAGGAACTAGGTAAGTATCATTTTCATGTATGCAATTGTGTCAACGGTCTGTATGATGCAAGCATCTTGCAGATTTCTACTGTACAGTGAATTTGATCTGGTGATTCATTCGGATATTATTAAGCATTACACAAAGCGTTTGGCTTTTTGGATATGCGCAAATAGCCTATGCATTTGATTTCTGGTGGTGTGCATCCTCAATGCAGTCCTCAGACAGATTGGACGTGGAGTTCTGCATTGTTGTGCATTATGAGTCAAAATGTAGGCCTATCATACTGTAAATATCTGCAGATACATCTGGAGATAGCATAAACTCAGATGATGCGGCACTTTTGTCACGGAATAAAATTGTGCCTAGCATGTTCCTCCGTCTGATAAGGAGGTTGTTTCAAGGAAAAGCCCTGATAATTAACATACGCCTGTTTGTTTAGATCCTCTTCCTTGTATCTGGAAGTGCAAGTGCGCTATTGTCCGCTAGTGGTCCTCGTACTGTAAATATATGTCTTTCTGAGAAATAGAAGAGAAACGAAAGTATAACCAGTAATTCTACTCCAAAGCAAACAAGTCATTGAAAAGAAAATACACCCTCGAATTTGCATGACTGGAATTTCAGTTTCACAATGATATCATTCAAACGAATCACGGGCAGGACAGTTCATTTTAATAAATTACCAAGTATTTAGTAGCTAAGTATTTTGAAGTAGGATGATGTCATTCTTCTTGTTAAATGGGCTTGCAAGTCACATGTAAGTCCCTTTTACTGGGCCATGACGACTTGAATGAATAATCTCATGTGCATTTTTGACTCCCACAAAAACTGCATGGAAAACAATTAAACATAATCTGGAGACAAATGCAATGATGTTTAAAAAGCAGATGATTTGCTGTGCACTTGTGCAGTATTTACCACATCTGAGTGTCTTTTCAGTCTATCTCTATTTGTATGAATTGAAACTTATGGAAAAATGTTTGCCTGGTCCGCAGCTGTGGATTTACAGGCTTAAAGTGAGTTTCATTTATCGCCAATGCTTTACAGAGGATCTCAACTGATATGTCATCTGACACAGTGTCACATCACAAGAACAAATGCATAAGACATGCATAATCCACAACAAATCAATCTCCTTTTTTATGTGCACAGTATGAGAATATTGCATGAACTGATGTATCATAAAAATAAAAATAAAAAAGGCATATAATTATGCTTAATGCTGTTGTTTTCTATGTTAGTTACACATCTGTCCATTGCAATAGTAAGTTCTGCCATTTTAAAGAAAAAAGTATATTAAAAAAACTAATATATAAAATTACATTTTTATAATAATGAGGGTTGTATAACAGACTTAAGACTAGAAACACACATAACGTTATAATGTTCACTTTAACGTATATTTATTTCAGATATATTATGTCATTTTCATGTTCTTTATAAGTTTGTTATAAATGGAACTTCTTTTTTTGGGTTTGGGGAATGTAATAAAGTTTAAAAGAGAAGTGAAAGAATACTACCATTATCTCTTAGGTAGGAGTGGCTAATCCTGAATTGATTTCACAGAAAAAACCTGAAAGTGAAGCCAGAATTCCGGGAAATGGGCGGAGCTGTTCTCTCTATATGTATGGTTTCAAAGCGCCTGTCAGTTCATTCTCACATTACAAGAGTTTCTGTCGTGCGCTGAGGACATCTCCATCGAGATAAAACGGTGGAATAAATCAATGGGAGTTCAAAAAAACCTGATTTTGGAAGCGGCGACGAGAGTTTGTCAAAGGCAAAGTTGTATTGACTACTCTTGGAGTTCATATTCGCTAAAACGGTAAGATTTTCTCTGAACTAACTTCACTTCTGAGAACGGTCTGTTTTGTCATTTAAAAGTTTAAACAGGTTATATGAGCCTAACACGATTAGAAATTAATGTAATTGTTTGTTGTTTGTCATGATGTAACGCTTATACTAAAAAGTAAACTTTCTATAAGATATACAAATGTTTTGTATAGTGTTCCAATGCTAAAATATATAAGTAAACATAATTTTACAGATAAATCCAGCTGTACATGAGTGAATCCCAAATATGTTGCAATCTATGTTGCCATGAAACAAGCAAGTTTATTGTAGCCTCTATGTGATGTTCAGTACAGCGCGTGATTGGCTTTGGAAGGGGGCAACTGGTTAACTCTGTTCTTCACTTGCTCTTCAACAGACAGATGAGCCTCATCTAGATGACCTTCCTGTGGTACGGTATGGAAGACCACACCAGTTGGTCTTTCCTGTAGGATGGTGGCGCACAGTACAGTGGAAGGGAATCAAGGCACAGAAGAACCCCAAGTGAGCACAGAACCCTCCCCAGCGGTCTCCCAATCCCAAAGGTCCAGACCCAGCCAGCAGGCAGCCATTTTACAGACACATTTCAGACCCTTCAACTTTGCGAGAGACTTCAAGATCATCGCAAAGACCACCTCAATGCTAGAGGAGAGCGGCTTCTATTGGGGTCCCATGACTGTAGAGGAGGCACATCAGAAGCTGAAGAAAGAGCCAGTCGGAACTTTCCTGATCCGGGACAGTCGTCAGAGCGACGTGTTCTTTACGCTGAGTTACATAGGACAACACGGTCCCGTGAGCGTCCGGATTAACTTCAAGAATTCCAAATTCAGCCTGACCGGCAGCAAGGAATCTTTTGACTCTCTTTTCAAACTGCTGGAACACTACATCAGTTCCCCGAAGAAGGGTCTCATCAGGCCCTACAGGAAAGAACCAGTGCAGTCCCTGCAGCAGCTGTGCCGCAGACGGATTATCGAAACATGCGACGGAAAAGACATCGACCGCATCCCTGTGCACCCAATCCTCAAAGACTTCCTCCATGCTTTCCCTTATCCGCTATGAAGACGAGACTCATTGCATTAAAGCGCTGCTGGATTATTCTGGAGATACTTGATGGACTCCTCATGGTCCTGCTCTGTTTTAGGACGCAGGAATCATACTGTAGCACATTTTGGAATATCATCAGACTTGAACACTGCACAAAGTTTACATTGTCTGTGAATGTTTACACTATCCAGGAATATTGTTTTCCTTTGATTACATTTCTGCTATGCAGAAAGAAATATTTCAAGATAATTTTTATAAAAAATAATAAATATATTTGTAAACAACTTAAAACATCTCAATTTTTACTTTTATTCATTGGGGCGGTCTGAATGCTTGAATACAGGGTTTTTATACAAAAATATTCACACACAAAAAAAGCCTATCTACTTTAGACATCAAACTGAACTGAACGTTTTAAACTATTACATTTCAACGCTCATTAATGACTATTAAAACTAATTAATAAGACACTTATATATATCAAAAATAGTATTATTATTATTATTAAAAATGAAACTATGTAGGCGATTACAAAGTTTTTCCCACATGCAATTTGAGCCTCACCCTTGTCTAACAAGGTTCAAGATTCATATCTCGACTTAATCCATGGCCATGAAACCCGCCTTTTTCTTAGAATAAGGCATGTCATGTTGAAGCTATGGTATATTTTTTTACTAGATTACAGGCTTAGTGTGCCCGATTCCTGAAATGACATGAAGATGAGGTCTTATAGGAAGTTAAGGCCAGACAATCTGTACTGAACCAGGCTGATTAATCTAGGTAGTAGCGTGGTTGAGAGGCGGAGCTGTGGTGACCGTAAACTGCTTATGGCTCAGACAGACATTTACAAGAAATGAAGTGGGTTGAGGACTGATGGAGTGTGATGAGGCGGAGCCTGTGATCTCCAAAGACATGGTATCAATACAACTTTGCGATACATCTGACAGGCTTACGCAGAAAAATGACTCAGAACAAAACAATACTTGGCATCTGGGGTTCACGTAAACTTTAGAGATCACTGCTTGGAATTCCACTCGAGGCTGAAGGAAGTTATCTGTACTGCATAGTCATCAGATAAGACGTGACGAGAGGTTGTAACACATTTGTGTTGTGTTTTATTTTGTGTCAGACCTCTTTCTGAGTGATCTTGCCTTTAATAGAACAATGGAAGAGAGCTGCTTTCTAGCTAAACGTAGTTGTGGTTCACATCAATCATTAGCAAAAACAGCGGGTCAAAGGTCACATGTACAAGAGAAGAAGCTTTATTGCAGGCAAGCTTATCTATGTGGAGAAAACGTTTGTGATTCTAATGAAATCATATTATGGAAGTGAGGGGGAAATCGTTCGATGTGCCTGGTTGGCTATACTTTATCGTGGGATTTCCCTTAATTCACCACTCTCAACACACAGATTACCAATTAACTTTGTACATTTATTTCACAGGCGTATTTGACACAATTAGGAAACTACCTACTTATAAAGAAAATCGAACGCAGAAGCCTCGTTTGATAAGGTTTAGGTTGCTGAGGTTGACTTCGGTCATGTGGTACAGGGTTAATCAGTCTGTCTTTCCTCGCTCATCTGTAGTGATTAATACACATGAAAGCGCACAGCCACTTCCAGGAAAAGAAACAGTCGTGTTTCCCTGAAGAGCCCCTAATCTTCACTGCATCTGGCCTCAACTTACACAAACATACATACACATACACACACATACAAAAACACACACACGTGGCTCTTGAGTCGTGTATTTCCTTTTGGAACCACAAAGCTCCCCTCCAAAACGCAGAGACTGACACACACACACACACACACACACACACAAGCTTGTGTTGGTAATCTGTACACAGAAACAAACTTGGTTTGAGCTTTTGAATGCTCGTGAATGGAGAACAACCTCAACTGATAAACAGCAAAAAGCTGCTGACACATAATTTGCAACTTTTAATGAACAAAATCAAATAAAAATGCTCAAAAGCTGAACAAAGGTGCAACACTCACTCTTACTTTATAAATTAAAAAACATGACGTTTCGGCCGTCTAAGGCCTTCATCAAATAATAGATTTTTGAAAATAAATGGTTCACATTGGTGGCAAATGATAGAAAATTTTATTGAAAAGAAAAGGCAAGTGCCTTATTTGCATTACATCTTACAACTTACTCATTGACTAGGTAGATTTTGCTCTGGAATCCCATTACAGAAGATCAAACTGTAATTTTTTAAATCTATTTATGGTTATGACGCTCAAGACCCTTGGGAGTGGTTTTTGTAAATTGACAATGTTTCAGACCACAAAGCTAAATTCCAGGAAAGTGAGTGATATGGCTACCCACATAATGGTTACTATGACAACACTCATCTATTGCCATCCCACATCAAGGTAGAAGGTCCCCATGACCTCCACTGAGAATATGTGGGCAGGACTTCCAAATCATTGATTCACAAAGATAATTTTGTTTCACATTGACAGAACAAACCGACCACCTTTGTGTAATCCCCTCACCTCCTTTTCCATACGCAAACAGGTGGGTTTTAAATGATTGGATGAGTATTTGTATTAAAAAAAAAAAAATCTGTATTCTCAGATGTGAGGCCCAAGCATGAGTTTAAGGCGACCGTTATTTAGAACGTATCGCTGTATTGTTATCATGGTGACGCGTCACCGCTTGTTACGTGACACACCGAAGCCACAATAGAGTACCTCAGGGATGACGTATTTTTGTAGGCAAAACCCAGAAGCGAGTTAGCATTTTAGGACTTATGGTTCCATCGCACTAAAGTCTATGGGTTTTTTGAATGGGTTTTTACTAAATCACCTGAAATAAGGTCTGTGGTTAACAAAGCCTCTAAATATTTCCACGTTTTGATCTATGACATAAAACACGCCAGTTATAACCCACTTGTGATTTTTTTAACCTTTATTGTGTCTTAAAATCGGCGGTTGCTAACAAGTTGCTGAAAGGAACTACTTCCTTTGGCGGGGACTTTAGACGTCATCATGACTAACAGGACATTTGGACAGCATTTCTCATGGAAAAGTGGATAAGTATTCATACTGGTGAATCCAAAATGGCTTATATTTATTTATTCTTATTATATGTTAATCATTCATTATTAATCATTTTTAATCTCTTATTATCATTTATTGGTTTTGATTTTTAATGTTACTTGTGATTTCAAGTATTCATATCATCTTACTTAAATTAACAGCACAGATCATAATCAGCGAGCATGTTTTTAAATAAAGTTTGAGGACGCTTGGTGGTGACGACGTTGATCCGTGACCATGTTGTCCTGTAGTCCGTTTATAGCCTAATGTTAGCTTTTTATATCTGACCACTTTATTTAGGCTTCAAAATGTATAAATGTCGTTTTAACTTGTAAAGAGTATCTTGATAGACAAAACGTACAAGTGTCATAACCCTTTGTTAAACACAAAGCTTATTTTTTTAGGTTTTCCAAAAGTCTATGGGAAAAATGCATAGGCTTTCAACCAAGGGAACCCGTGCGCCACTAACTTCCGGGTTGGCCTACAAAAACATGTCATAAATGATGATCTGCTTTTATTTCATTGTCGTTTTTTATTCAAAATATTCACAAACTTGTTAACTATAGTATGAAATATTTTATATACAGATTGTAAAATATGCACAAGAGGATGTGTTTTGCTGTTTAAACACCTTTATAACAATTGCGTTATTTGAGCTATACACGCCGCCATGTTAGTTTGCGCCGCAGTACAGAGAATCAGATCTGTTGTATTTTCAAAACGCAAATGAATCCACTTCTCCCGAAATACATGAAGGTAAGTGAGCCGGTGAACTTGTAGAATAATAGAATAAACTTTAAAGTTATTTACACAATCTATATCTGATATGAATAAAACATGTCGTCTAATTATTATGGAAAGGACTGTTATTGCCGCTTCTATAGACATATTGTGTATTTTACAAACTCTAAATGTATTGTGATCGCATGCATCAAAGGCTTAAAGGGACAGTTCACCCAAAAATGAAAATTCTGTCATCATTTACTCCCTCAAGTTGTTCCAAACCTGTATGAATTTCTTTCTTCTGCTGAACAAAAAAGAAGATATTTTTTGAAGAATGTTGGTAACCAAACAGTTGATGGCACCCATTGACTTTCATAATATTTTTTGGAGATGCACCGATATGTCAGCCAATAATCAGTATCTGATCTGATAAAAGCACATTTTTTTCACACTAGGCTATCAGCGATAGTTTAAAAACAGCCAATAGTCAGGGCTGATATATCCTGTCAATCAAAAGAGAGCAGGAAAATGCACAGCATTTGGGCTTTGTGCAAAGAAAACGCAAAGAAACCAGTTTTATATTCAATATTAATAGTAATTATATGAATTAATCACATTCAGAAAGTTAAGAAATATTATTTTCAGTATTTAGTGTGTTAATATTAATTTGAGTAATGTGATACCAGTTACTCTGAAACAAGTTGATGAAATGGAAAGTTTTTATTTGCATTTCTTTTAAAATATAACAATAAAAAAAAAAAAATAGAATTAATTATAATGAAATTATCATTAATTTAAAAGAAGGCATAAAAGGCAGAACCCCCAAACTATCAGTATCGTAATCAGTATCAGCAGATATCACTCGAAATAATCAGTATCGTTGGAGAAATTTAGTATCAGTACATCTCTAGTATTTTTTTCCCATACTAATGGGTCCCATCGACTGTTTACCCATATTCTTCAAAATATCTTCTTTTGTGTTAAGCAGAAGAAAGAAATACACACAGGTTTAACTTGAGGGTGACAATCAACAATCTTGCCATCTCATCTTTTTACAGTGAAATACAAGTTGCTGTATTGTCATATGTCATATGTCTTTTCTCAGGCAAATGCTGTGTAATGCAAACCACAAGTTAGTGAGTGTCTCTTCTTTAGAAATAACACCCTTGTGAGGCTGCCTTCAGCAGAAAGCATGAGACACTATCAGCACAAGCTCCTGGAACGAGACCTCCAGAGAACTTGCCAATAAGACTCTCATGAGACCGTCTGCACGCCACACATCCATTTATAGCTGCTCTTAAGTTTCATATCAACCTGTTTCTCAGACCAGAGGAACCGCTCTGAAGACAAAGGCCACATTTATTCATTCAGCGGATGATTTTATGGAAAACCAACATATTTGAGATGACCATCACAGCCTAATTTTTAACAGGAATGCTGATTGACAGTTAATTCAAAGCAGTTCACAGAATTTAACTGCACGACAATCATTTTTAGTCGAAAAGGATCTGCTGTTAAGCAGAAGTGAATTTCGTACTTTGTTAGTTTTTGTTCACTTATTTCAAACATCTCTGCTTAAAAAAACTCTGAAATATAGAAGGTGATGGTGGGGGCCAATTTAATGCGAAATCTCTGGGAAAACGCAGGGAAAAGAAACATAAATTGCAGTTTTCTCAGTATTGCACAGATACTTCACTGGTTTCCGGATAAACTATGAAAATCCCCCTCCATATTCTGGGAGTGTTTAGTATGAGTGCATGGACTAAATCAACATCCTAGTAAGCAGCCCACTTTACACATTAAGAAAGAAAATAACCTCATTTCCACATTTTACAAGAGTTTACATCTATCATCAAGAGACCCAGAGAAGCCCACCTATTCTTGGAAATGATGACTATCAGGAATTTAACAGGCTTGTTGATATTTCACCAGAACAGGAAATTTGCAAATGTATTTTGACAGATTAACAACTACAGATAAACAGTGTGAAGCGACAGATTTTATGGCAGATTAATGTTTAATCAAATGCCGCTTCTTCATCATCAAACTTAATTGAAAGAACAAAAATGGTAAGACGACCAAAATTTACATCAGAATAATTTATTGCATGACTTGGTAATTAATTATAACATCAGATCAAAACAAATCTTTACACTGTGTACAAACTATGATGCCCCCCTCCCCCCCGCGACCCATTTTCGACAATGAATTTAACCTCAAAATACTGATATAAGCAGAATTAGTTGTATTGCTTTAAAGGTAATATTTTACAAACTCCACTGATAAAGCTTAAATCTGAGTGCGTTTCTTTAGAGAGTAAAGCGCCCAGTCATCCACATCGCAAGAACCTGTGGATCCCTTCTATGTGCTGCTGTCTATAAACCAAAAATTCATTTTCCATTTCAGTCCATTAGTGATGGTAGGCCAACTACTTGACTCTGTAAGTGAAATAAATGAGTCTTGAATTACTGTTATTGAACACCAAAGTAAAACGAAACCACAAATACATCACACCCAGCTTTGATTATGTGTCCAGCACAAGCGCTCGATGACCTCTAGTATATTAAGTGTTAAAGAACATTAAAACACACCTAAAAAAAAAAAAAAAAATGTGAAAAGTCGCCTCAGCCTTAAAAACAGGAAGAGACCACCTCGAAGTACTTGAAGCTGTAACTACGTGAACGAAAACCGGCATATTCATCCTGTGTCAGCAGATTGCAAAATCTTCCAGAACAAAAGCAAATGCATGAAGGTACGGTAGTGACATAAATGCCCAGGAATGAAACTCGATGACGGAATCACCTGATGAAAACTCGCTTTAGAACATGACTGACATGGGTGAGTCAGCATTTTTTAATGCAAAAAGGCTTGGTGGAGCAAGGGTGGATGGTTGGATAAACCTCCTGCGCTGCCAAAACTGAGCAAGAGTTCACGGGTTGAATGTGCTGATGCATTACAACGGGTCATTTTAAGCACATACTGTATCTGTTCCTTACAATCTCCAAAGAATGACACAAAAGGGCTTTTTGAAAAACCCAAGTGCAAATGAATGTTCAACCAAAATGAAATACACCTTCAGAAAAGAGCACCGCTGGATAGACTCAGAAGTCTTTGTACATTCCTCAGTGTTAAGACTGGTAAAATCAAACCGGCATTCCCCACTAACCCACTCAGATACATATTACAAACACGTCCTGCTCGGCATCATAAAACCATACGCGCACACACTCGAACGGTCACACACAATCACTAAAGAGTCACACATGCAGAGAAACAGCTGGAACACCTCAGCACCAGAGCTGAAAGAATAACGCACGACAGAAATAGACTGTGCTTTAAGCAGCACTCATGACGAACAATAACACCATTGTTCTGGATGTGCTGTTTTCCTCTGAAATGTTTCATAGTCTTGATGTAAAGAGAAGTATTGTTAACCGCTGTGTTGACACAGTCGGCAACTACACGGATACAACTGAGGGCCTGAATTACTAAAGCTGAAAGCATGTGCAAACCTGAATCGGTCATGCTCACACTGAGTAATCAATATAACATTTCTTGCTTTAGTAACCTGGTTTCTTTAATACGTTTTAGTTTTAGTAGCACTAGACATTTCAGTCTATCGCGGTCTCCTCCTCCAGGTCTGGGTTGTCCTCTTGGTCGGCTGTGACGCCTGCAGAGTCTGTCTTGGACTGAGTCACAGGTTCATCACTCTGTACATTTGTCAAATCCTCAGTTTCTTCACCAAACAATGGCCTAGACTCAGGAGATGCCTCATCTTCCTCTCGGATGACTGGAATATCCTTCCTGTCGTCTTGAGACTGTGTGCCCGCTGCTCCCATGTGGTCATCTTCTGTTCGGCCAGCAGGAATCATCTCATCCCCTTCCGCTGAAGCGTCATCCTGGACGGAGGACTGGGAGCTGAAGGAGCGCAGGCGAGGCGGGTCAGCGGGGGGCAACAGGGTCAAGGAGTCCACGCTCAGTGTTTCGGCATCATTGTTAGACAGGAGGGAGATGGTGGGTTGTGGTGCAGGGGTGAGGCTAGGTGCCAGCGAAAGTCCTGAAACAGGAAGAACAGGGCCGGTTAATCCCGCACATGCTTCTCCTTATTTATGAAGGAGGGGTGTGTTACACACATGCAGAAACATCTATTCATACTGAAAAGGCAAACAAGGCAAAGGGAGTAATGCAAACAGTGTGGGGGAAGAGGATGTTAGCTTTATTAAATTGTTTGTAATGTGTGTCTATGTTTGTGTTTGCTGTGATAGATAAATGTGTGAGATTGTAAATTACGCTGAGATGTTTGACAGACAGGGTGGATGGATTGATTGATAGATGGCTAAATACATTGATAAGCAGGTAGACAGGGAGATGGACAAATAGGTAGATTGGTCAGATAATAGATGGCTAAATAGATAGGTGGATTGATCGATGGCTAGGTACTTAGGCAGGCAGACAGATGACTAGAAAAGCAAATAGACAGACAGACACAAATAGATATAGATAGACAGATAGATGCTTATTAGGAAAGTGGAAGTGGAATACCAGACATGTCAAGGGTGAGACATTGAGTCAGATGTTTGTTAAAGGGTTCATCTAAAAATGACATTTCTGTCATTAATTACTCACCCTCATGTCGTTTCACATCCGTAAGAACTTTGTTCAAGTTTGGAACATAAATTAAGATATTTTTGATGAAATCTGAGAGGTGTTTTTTTATCCACTATAGAAAGCAACATAATTACCACATTCAAGGTCCAGAATAGTAGTAAAGATATTGTTAAAATAGTCCACATGACTGCAGTGGTTCAACCTTAATGTTATGAAGCGACGAGATTACTTTTTGTGTGCAAAAAAACAAAAATAACGACTTTATCCAACAATTTCTTCTGTTCCCTGTCATTCTCCTACTCTGTTTACGTTGTATAGACAGTGCAGAGCTTCCGTGTTCTAAATCAGAACGACGGCTCACTATTGGACTATTTTAACGATGTCTTTACTACTTTTCTGGACCTTGAATGTGGTAATTATGTTGATTTCTATGGGGGATAAAAAACTTCTCGGATCTCATCATAAATATCTTAATTTGTGTTCTGAAGATGAACAAAGGTCTTGCGGGTTTGCAACGATATGAGGGGGACAGAAATTTCATTTTTGGGTGAACTAACCCTTTAAGGGTTTTGCCTGCCAAAAATAATTATGTGAATGTAAAAGGAGAAACCTGAATGGCAGAGAGCCATGGAAGTGAAAAGATTAATATTAAAAAGGGTGAAGGGCTGAAAAACAGGATACAGAAGGTAGAAAGCAGTTGCTCACTCTGGGGTGGCATTCATTCACAGAGCTTTTGAATGTCAACATCTTGCTACGCTTGCCAATACCATGCACTCCTAAAGATAAGTTTCACAGTTTCTACAAGGATGTTTGTATTTATATTTAATCAAAATTTTTCATATATATGTTTTAAATAATATACTATACTATACTTGTTTATCAGCTAATCTCAATTATCAACTTAACTCAGGTACATTATATCAGACATACTATAAAACTATAATACAATTCATGAAAATGATTTAACTGACCTCTGTACCTGTACCTGCTGAAACTACCACAGCCATACATCTATAGCTTTTTTCTTTCCCTGTCTTCTTCTGTTCTCACTGTTTTTTGTCTCTTATGTATAAGTTAGTGTTTTTTGCTCAAAAAAAAAAAAAAAAAAAAGACTTACTATGAAACACACACACACACACACACACACACAAAGCTACAGTTTTTAGTAGCACAATGCCAGTCTCTGGAAACTAAGGGGGCCACTCTGCATTGTCAATCTATGTAAAAGCGTCACACGGACATGCCTGTTACGTCTGCATGGAGCTCTAAACCCATTCTCCACCGTGCCTGTCATCCTCTGACAGAGAAAACACGCACCTCCGGCCTTCCCTGCCAGACCTGACTAGAGAACAGAAGGACAGATCAGAACGAATCCTACAGACATATTAATTTAGCATCTAATCTGAAGGGTGCATGGAGCAAAACCTAAAGCCAAAGGATATTATCGATTAGCATAACATGCAAAGCTTGATTTTAACTCTATAGCTCATAGGTTAGCACTCTAGCTCGGGACATGTTTAGCCTTGGTGCTCATGCAGGTGATCTGGGTTTGAGTTTAGCATGAAAAATATCTTGATCCTTACAATCTTGATTCTACCTCTCTCTCGCAATGATTTGTTGTGACGCTTCACTAACTAGTTGTCTAATAAAGGGTCAAAAATAAAATTTAGCAGAGTAAATCGGCATTCACAATCTGTTTTACTTCTGTAATGTGCCAATGCACATGAGAGGCAGAGCATTTTTATTTTATTTTGATACACTATAAAGAAGCTTTTTTTTATTTTTATTTGGAATAACATGCACTCATGAATTGTGCACAATAAGACCAGGAACGTGTTTTAAGAAAGTGAAAAAGGTCAGTTTGGATTTCCTGTTGTTTTCTCTTTTACTTTATGCAGGTTGCATACGTGCAACCAGACTTACACTACAAGGTACATATCTGTTATGACAGAGACAGAAGGAGAAATGGATGTCAGTCTCACCACAAATCCACACCTTCAAAACAATACGTCATTGCTACTGCCGCTTCTGTTTCTAAGAACTTCTGTTCAAAGATGTGCCGCCCCACAAGGCATTAACTAACAGTGAATGTGGTCAGCTCACACTGCTGCACTCTGGTGTGTTTGTGACAGTGGCTCTTATTCAAAAAACTTATTCATGTGACTTCAGAAGACTATTTGTCCATTTTTTAGAGTGAGTAAATGATATGGAGAGTTTCACTTCAGACAAACCCCAAAAGGTCACTGTATTTCAAAATAGATCATCATAGTAATTCAGAGAATTAAAGGAACAGATACATAGTGAAAGAAACAAAAAAAAACAAAAAAACCCATGACCGTATTAGTTGAACACCCCCGCCACAATACAGAAATCTGTAGGAGACTTCACAGAGGCCACAATACTCCTCTCCTCTGTTCAGAGAATCAGCCACCAGATTGGTTCATGGGCTCTTGTGGTGTGAAGACTTTGCGAGCTTTCAGGTTTTTCCAAAACCACACCCCACCACCAGTGACCAGCTCAAAAATGCAGTGTGTGAAGCAGAAAGAGCGATAAAGCAGCCAATAGCAACAGAGAACTTTAGAGGTAAACCAAGTCCCTCAGGGACCCTTGTTCTACACAGCAAACACATCAATTCCTGAGAGGCCCTCTGGGGGAACATTTAGCTGGTAGTCATAAAATAGCCTTCCACTTAAAGATCTACTTAACCATTGCTTACCATAGAATTTCTTTTTAAATGCAACAAAATTGGCTGGATGACAAGTGCTTAAAAGGATGAAGTGGAAAGAACATGTATATACGCATTCAGTCATGCATACATGCAGCGGTGAGGCTTTGAGCGTATAGAACTGTATAGAAACATGAGTCTTAAGGTCCATTCACACCAAGAACAATAACTACTGTACATTAGTGTTCACACTAACGCACAATAACGATCTGTCTCTTATTAGTATGCGCTGCAGTTATATCCAAGTTATGTATCTAAGTTAGGCAGTTATGTCTGCCGCTTCAAATGCTTGTGCTCTTTAAAGTTGCATGGATTCTGATTGGCTGTCAATGTTTTTATAATTCATCAGCTGGGAAAAATTGTGAGTCCAATAATATCATTCCTCTGTGTTGTTATCATTATAGCTGTTGTGTGGGCCTCCGTATTCTCAAGAATGATTATTCAAACTTTATATTTATAGTTATCATTATGGTTATTGTCCTTGGTATGAATGGGCCTTTAATCATGTACTACAGGTATAATACTGCAGCAGCAGTTCATATTCTTCATTTACAGGGCTGTGACTATAAGACTGACACTGCAAAAGCTACTGGGACACAGTGATATCTGCAGGATCCAAAATTGACACTCACAATGCAAGTACAAACTGGTTTAGGGTAGTTGAAGTCACCATGTATTCAAAATTGACAATTCTTCTTTTTCTACAGACTGTTGCATCTGTCTCCATTTAGTTGACAAAACCCAACTTCCTATGACCAAATCTAGTCCTGAAGGACTAAATCAAATCCCACCCTACATTTTTCTCATTCCATTTCACTTGGCTATATGTCACAACAGGTAAGAAAAGACTATTGTAACTTCTGTTTCATGCAGACTTAAATAAAATGGTGGTGTGTGTTTTTAGGGATTGCAAATTAATAATAAATTGTAATTCAATAATTTAAATTCTTGTAGCTCAAACAGAAAAGCATGGCGCTAGCAATGCTACAGTCATAGGTTCAATTCCCAGGAAATGCAGAAACCTTAAATGCATAAATGTAAATCGCAATGCAATTATTGTCAAAACTTAAAGGGGGTCATGAACTGCATATTTTTATTATTTCATAGTGTTTCCTGAGGTGAACTTACAATGCTACTATGATTTTTACATCAAAAATTGTCATAATTTAGAAATAAAATGCTATTCGTCTACCCTGATTTTAGCTCTCTGGTCTGAACACTCTCTTTTAAGGGCCGTGTCTGCTGTGAGACTTAATAAAATAAATAAGTCTTACATGTGGAACTGGTGCTGCCAGGCTGTATGGGATTGAACCCCCATATTTATGTCCTCTCCCTTTGCATTAAAGCTAGCAGCGATGAGCATTGTAGCGCATTCTTTGATCGCTTTCTGTATATAATTTAAACAATTTAAAAACTCAAATACGATCTGTAATAACAAAGCAATAGTGACCACGTAATACAGTAAAACAGTGGCGCGACATTAAGGTCAGATCCCATATAATCAGGACAGCATCGTCGTTTCAATCTTGCTGAAAATCCTGCGTCGAAATGTGCCTTGTTTATAAACGAATCCACGGAAAAATGAAATGAACAAAGGACCAAGTTCTTACTGACGTGGTCTGAAGCTTAAAAGTTCATCCACACTTTCCTAATGTTGGGATAAGAAGGAAGGCAAAGCAAAGGCTGTGTTTTTCCAAAACTTGGCACTGCACAATGTTTTGTTGTCTTCAGAACCATCTTTATCTTTTGGTTTCTGCATAGACCTCTCTTGTTATTTACCTACTACATGCGGGAATTGCTGGGCGGGGCTAAACAGGCAGTGATAAAGAAGCAGGTGTTGATCTTTTGTGGAAGCGTGTGACAGTAAAGTGGCACATTCCACAACCTGTAGTTTTGGCTGACCGGCTTCAATATAAGCTGTTTTTAGACTAACGAGAAAGTTGGGTTCTAAAACTTACAGGATGTTTTTAATAGTAGTACAGTAATGTATTATATGTCAAAACATCAAAGGAATTTTGATTTCTCAGTTCATGACCCCTTATTCCAGACTTGTGGAAATGCATACCTAGTGTTAAACTTGCAAAACAAAATCATTATCACCATTTTATGTGATGAGTCGACTAACTGACAGAAAGACATATGATGATCGAGACACAATGACCTGCATTGTTTTCTGCAAATATACAAAGGAAAACAAAAATGGTTTTCATGGCCAACATTTTTTTTTTCCATAAAAAAAAAAAAAAAAAAAATCAAAAGTGTTGCAAAAAATTTATTTTGGACCCTGGATATCATTAAAGTCTATTAAGTCTGATCAACTATGTGAGAAAACAAAAATGATTGTGCAATCTGCTTCTTTGCAAACCTGATACACAGCTGTGTAGTAGGTGCTTCGATTCAGAGGAGGGTGTTTTTGTGTTGTAGCTTGTGTGAGACGTGTTTTAGTTTTTCAGTGAAAGCAGTTGGTAGTAAAATGGGGTGGTTGAACAAAAGTACAGAAGGGAGTGGCATGTGTGGGATTTTGTGTGCTACCTGTCTGACTCTGTGTTGCGGTGTGTGTGGATGTGCTGCTGGCTGTGACTGAGTCACACGGGCCGGTGGGGCCACCAGAAGGTGATGAGGTGGAGGGGTTGTGCTGGGCAACGTGAGCAACTGCAAAACCTGGAAAACAAAACACATGGTCACATATAGATCGCTTAGACACTGATAGACAGTGCATTTCCTGCTATACTTTCTATATTAATTAATGACAAAAACCAGCTGGAACTGTGGCTTAGTTAATTTCTCTTGTCATTTTCTGTTTTCAAAATAAAAAAAAAAAAATAAAGAGGTTCTATATACACAAGCAAATATACACCCTTAATTACGGATTACTGAAACATTTTGGTACAAATGAGAACAGCTTTAATGTCCGTAAAGTTTTTTTTTTTTTTTTTTAACACTTGGCATAACACCAAGAGTTCTGGGAACCACAATCTCTTTTACCTGAACCAACAACACGTCATCAAAAGGTACTGAGAGACAGCTATTAGTCATCTCTTTCCCTAAACAGAGAACTCACTTTTGTGAAATTAAGAAGATGACAATCCTACCCAAATCTGAAAGTATCGATACATTTTGTAAATACTGAGATTTTCTCCTTGTAGTGAGGGAGCTTTTAAAGGGGGTGAAATATATTATACATACATACACACTGCCCGGCCCCCCCAAAAAGTTGCTGTTTGGATTTTAATGGGCAAATACTTAAAGGTGCCGTAGAACGTCTTTTTACAAGATGTAATATAAGTCTAAGGTGTCCCCTGAATGTGTCTGTGAAGTTTCAGCTCAAAATACCCCAAAGATTTTTTTAAATTAATTTTTTTAACTGCCTATTTTGGGGCATCATTAACTATGCACCGATTCATGCTGCGGCCCCTTTAAATCTCACGCTCCAACATATATTGCCAAACATATAACATGCTAGAAACATAATAATCACTGTAATAATGATCCATTCATAGATTAAGTATTTGCCTATTTAAAATTTAAAATCCAAACAGCGACTTTTTTTTCCAGTTTTTGGCCAGGCAGTGTGTGTGTGTGTATGTATGAATATTAGCTTAGTCTGTATATATTAGCTATTAGCTTTTGCTCTGCTAATTCAGCCTTCACACTCTGCTCTTACTGATGGAATGTAAAATCAGTGAAGGCCACCAGACTGCACATATACAGGCGTGAATTTCCATGAAACCTTCAACACTATATTGGCCAGTATTTCAGTTTTATTGTCCACCCTGTCTGTGTGTTTATATAGTTTAAATGAAGGTATTTGGAAAAAAAAAACAAAAAAACAAAAAAAAAAAAAAACAAAAAAAAAACAGCGCAAACAGAAAGATAAAGTGCAAACTGTATTATTTCCCTAAGCTTAGTGAAACATAGTTATTCAAGCAACACAAACAAACCGGTTACTGAAAAAATGAACAATAAGCAATCTTCTAGGGTGACGTTAGAATGCAATTATATTTGTCCTAATGTTTGAGGCTCCTTTTAGGGAAAAGGTTCTGACAGTGATGCCATGCTAAGTGACAGAACATAATTTAGGAATCATAAACCACCAAATTGGCTAGTGTGTTGATATGCATTACCCACCACAGTGGATTTTCACTCACAATTTGGGTGTTCATGTCAAACCCTATATATCTATATACAGTCATCGCTTCTCATGGTGAATTACCCACTGGTTTGGAACCAAAAGTCTAAATAAGGGTTGTATACTGACAGTTCAGAACCACAGCTGGCAGAGAGGAAGTGTTACCTAGAAACCTCAGACAAAACAGAACTGTAACTTGGAGAAGCACTAGAGAAATTCTGGGGAAAACAAAATTAGGATGTGCAGTTTTTCAGAAAATTATTCAAATTTCTGTGCAAATTTCTACACAGACAGTGAGCACGTCTGTTTTAGAAACAAAAAATGCAAAGGAGCTAAACGTTTCAGAAAATTTTAAATATAGCTTATTACCGTAACAGAAACAGGAACCTAATGTTTTTCTTGATTTAGTTTTAGTTTTATTTATTTGACAAGCCTTTATAAAAATTGTACATAATAACAAGTATCCCATACACTTCACAAAAACTGTCACAATAAAGCCACTGGCTTATTTCCATTGCGGCCCTCGATGTTAATAATGTTGTGAGAAACTTTCCTATAAATATAAATTTCACATTAAGACAGAACTCATCTACCACCACATCATCCAGAAAAATTACAGTATTACAGCAATAATAGTGTATATTATTGCTGAGGTGAAAAAAAAAAAATTCTAAAAAAATATTTTATTGTACTTTTTTTTTCTTTTTCTTTTTTTTTTTTTTTTTGAGTAATCTGCTACATAACTTAAGGTATCAAAAATGTGGGCAGCCATTTTGGTGTGGTGTCTAGGTAGAGACTGGGGGTTAGTTGCCATGCTCAAGGGCACCTCAGTCATTTCCTACCTGTACTTTGAATCAAACCCGGACATCCTAACATTTAGGCCATGACTGTTATAACATTATTTATATATATATTTATATTTTACATTGTTAGATTTCTATAAATTTTAATCCATTTTATGCAATCTTGCATAATAAAAGTATTATTTCTTAAAAAACAAAATCCACAGAAAATATGCAACTGTGGATTACAGCTGGTTTCTTAATCTTCTGAAATTTCCTCTTTAATCATTCAAACATTTACCTGGAACTTTATCAACAGAGGCGAAGGCTGGGCCGCGTCTGGACTGGTCATAGAAGCGGAAAGGCAGAGATGATGCAACAGATGGTTGGCTAAAGCCCAGCACTTCTGTGGAAGGCTGAACAGGAAGGTCCAATAGAGCTTTATGGAAGGAAGGGGAAAGAAAGAAAATATGAGCCAAAAAAGAAAAATTGACAGATATGAAGGGCTTCCTCGAGGGCAAACAGCCAGGGGTCATCTTGGTCCAAACTGGACCAACTGGGTCTTGAGGACTTATGAACAATGGCAGAGTTTATCTCAGCCAGGAGAGGGTCAACACTTTCCCAACTTTTCATATCAGGCTACCAGCAAACTTCATAAAACTTGAGGTTAACTTAACTCATAAAAATTCTGTTTCTGCTCGTGAGCTCCCTCTGTTGCTCTGGCTGAAAGGATAACAGTATAGTGAGACGGAAGACAGCCTTAAACATGCTCAGATCGCATTGTTTCTTGAAAAAATTATAGAAATGCTCATTCTTTGTAAAGAAATGTAATGATATTTTAATCAATATTTTTCTAAATATGTAAGTCTTTGGACTTAAAAACCTTAATGGGAGTTATTTTATGCATTCCTGTCATCACAAATAAGTGGAACCAGATGCGATAAGTATGTATTCTCTTTTTATGTGAAATAATTATAAATACCAGTTTTTTTAAGGTGCACTACTGACAAATTAATAAGTTAATCATTGGTCAGATATCGCTGCTGGAGTCTTAAAGTCGTAAGGAAATCAAAATTGACCCTATTTACTTCGTTAGCCCACATTAGTGGTCTAGTGGTGAACAATTAATCCGTGCAAGTTAATGCACAGAAAAAAAGTTTGTCGCTTCTGTTATGTACGATTTGCGATCTAGCTAGTTTTTATTCAGTTTCTCCAACAGTGGAAACGCAGCTTGATTTGGGCCTTGCTGCTCAAGGTCCGAGGATATTGGCCCCACACGGCCACTGATTCGAACTGGCCCAAATTTTTTTCCAGCTACAAATTAAAACAAGCATCACATGATAAAAATCCAAAATAAAAGGGAAATTCCATGTCGATGGGAATTGGTACAGTTAATCTTAAAGTTGCATCCATTTATTTGAAATGGTACTCAGACCTGTTAAAGTATAACTAAAGTCCAACTCAAGTGACCCCACTCCAACCCCCATCAATGTTGCACAACAGCTGGGAGGTCTGAGAAAGTATCATTTATAAACAGAAGATACAATCTGCTGTAAAAACATAGTTTATGACTTTGGCTTCAAGGCAGTTTAAAGTTAGTAAACAGCCAAGACCTGACCTGCTATCCTCTGCATTTTCATGCGCCTGGCCTGGATTCGGCCCTTGGCTAGTCGCTGTTTGGCGATGATGCAGCGAATATGGTCTGCAAAGATGAAGTTAGCCTGCAGGATGGGCACAGGCTTCGCATGAGGGTTAGATGTAGGCTTATGTATGATGATGTTCAGAGCCCTGCTGTCGTCTTCTACTCCTGAAACCTGCATGTCCTGTAAACATATGCATACAATTAAAACAGAGTCATCAAGATATGCAGGAACTTTGGTTTCAAAGACTAAATACACACAAACATTTTTTTTTCAAGTATATTCATTTTATTTTATTGTTTTAATTTCATTACATATTAATTTTATTTTACTTATTTGCGTTTGTTTTATTTTTTTCTTTGGGCTTTCCTACAACACTGTCTTAACATGTCTATAACATGTCGTGCTATCACACCTTACATCTTACAAGAATTACTTCTGTCATAAAATGGCTGCACCTAATGTTCTAATTGTTGTGCTAAGTAGCTGAATGGTGTCACTTAAGACCAAGCCTTGCTAAAGAGAACGATTTGTAAAAGTGAAAAATTTTGTTTTGTGCTTAAGTGCTTATTTCATTTGATAATTACAGTTGATTTGATTTTGCCCCTGCCTATTATCATATTAATGCAAGGTAGGGTGTTTAACAGCATCCAAACAGTCAGAGTTACATTAAAAAAAATATTCTCACTATTCCCAGTTTGATAGAGGCAGGGAAGAGGGCGTGAGATTTTGAAGCCCAAAAAAGTGTATCCATCCATCATAAAAAATTATCCATACGGGTTCAGGGGGTTAATAAGGGCCTTCTGAATGAAGTGATGGGTTTTTGTAAGAAAAATATCCATATTGAAAACTTTATAAACTAATAACTTGAAACCGGCGTCTGGCGAATGGCTGTACGCATCGAGTTATGGAAGAAGAGTAACCCCTGACCCGACACAAGACGTATTGATGAAAGAATAAAAAGAAGATAGTCATGTATACCTAAGATGGCTTGTGGTTGAGTAAATCATGGGATAATTTTCATTTTTGGACGAACCATCCTTTTAGGTTGGATGGATACCCCCAAAGGGTTACGAAGCAACACATGCATTACCTTATTAATTATTTTAATTGATCTTGCTTTCAAATTGGAGCACTTTGTTTGGGGCAAAATAAATGCATTTCCACAACTCTGAACAGCCAAAACCAAATTTATGAGATTTTTTTCAATTGGTTTTTGATACGAGCCCTTAAACCATCCTGTTACATGCATTAACTCCATTTTAAGCAGAACATCAAAGTTCTGACAAAAATGTGGCCAAAGAGTACTTTTATTGTTTGAGCTTCATGTTTGCAGTGTAGGAGCGGGAATGAAGCAGACCTGCAGAAGGCCGGCAAACTTGACAACACCCCAGCCAAGACGCTTTGAATCCGGTTCCACAAGACTCATCTGGTACACATCTACAGCCAGGAAGCGCTGAGCTTGAACCCCATCTTTACTCACCACCATGCACGCAATAAGATCACTGTTATCTACAAGGAAAAAAGGACAAAAAACACTTTACGGTTGAATAATGGATAGCTCATTGCAAGGGTCCTTCAACAAACTTGCATAAATCAGTAAAACAAGTCATAAATGTCAAAGTTCAGCCAATGAATGGGAACACTGTGTAACCATTTAAAGCATTCAAAACAAACTCAGATTTTGCCAAATGTACAAATACAGATTTGCCTCTCACACAATACCACATTGTATTAGGAGTCTCTAATCAAATGCTTCATTAAACCATTTAATCTATTTCCCTAAAAACATCAGGTCTTTTAAATATCAGTACATTTAAATATAAACATGCATTTCCATATAGAAAGTGTTAAGAAAATGTCATCCCTGGGTGAATTCAATCATATTAATGAGAACTGGCATGAAATCAGATTGCACTCATGCGGGAGTTTTCAAAAACACTCCAATGAGTCATGACCTACACAGTATATCGCAGCTACTCGGGTGGGTGGAGAAGGGGGTGGGGGAAGAAGGGGAGGGGTAAATAAGGGAGGTAGGTCATGAATGTTTGAAGTAGGTTTCAGGTAGATCCACTGAACTACTAATAACTAAAACAGCATTGTCACAACTGAGGTACTATGACTTGGTAAAAGTTTCTTTGTGCTCTGTACTTCCTTAGAAGTCACACTGATAGGTTGAGGAAATACTTCAGAACTGAAAGAGCAAGTGCTTCATTTTAAAGCATAGTTAACTGTGATGACAGAATTATGTTGCCTCTGGGGAAAATTATCTGCTGTTATACCAAGGAATAAGCACTTCCATGTAGTTGCAGTTTGACTTGTTAATCAGACAGCTGAGGCACAGTAGTTCTGCATTTTTAAAGCCACAAATACCATTATGCACACCAGCTCTGTGGAATCTCATATCCTAAGGGCACTTGGGACACATTTCACAGGTGGTTAAATGTGGTAATGTTGGTTGATTCATTATACAGTTGTATTTTAAAATTAGAAACAGATAGCATGTACTGATTATGTGGAAACTGGGTGACTTCATTAAAAAAAAAAAAAAAAAAATCTGATTCAGAACAAATCTAATGAATCATTCAGAAACATTTGGGAACCAGTTTGACCATCTATTAGAAGGAATCTTCTCAAAAGAATTCACTCACTAATTGATATCACTTGGCCATATTGAGGCCAACAAAATAAGTTTAAGCGAAACATAACTATGATATCTACAACATACCCTATATTTATTGATTCTTCCAAGATTTTTTTTAGTTGTATTCAAAGATGATAATTTTTTTTTTTAAATTTTGATTATTAATACTTAGGGGTGTGACGAGATCTCGTGTCATGAGATCTTGCGAGACTAAAATCAATGAAAAGTAGGCGAAAAGTAGTCTTGTGATGTTGCCATGACAGAGTGTTAGGATGATTAGGAAAGAATACGCACCGCTACGTTTACATTACGCACTGTCGTTTTGCTTTGTATTTAAATAAAAAACATTTAATTCAGTTAGATAACGGTCGCCGCCGCTCCATATTTACAGAGTACACACGATCACGAAAGTGAAAGTAAACATGAGGGCGCATTCAAACGCGATTTCAATACCCCGCATTTTGAAAGCGGCTCCCTGATGAATACAAATATCTCTCAATATAAAAGCTATTTTAGGCTGGGCAGTGTAGTTGTAACCATCTCTTAGCTCTGTATCAAAGAAAAAATTGGTCTTATTTGCAATTTGAATATTGAGAAATATTAGAATATTAACACTTATTGTAAAGTGTTACCACAAAAATGAATAACAGTTTTCTCTTAAAGGTGCTCTAAGCAGTGTCACGCGTTTTTAGGCCAAAACATTTTTTGTCACATACAGCAAACATATGAGACACATATGTGTGTGTACAGAACACACTGTAAAAAAAACGCACTCTCTGTAGTCGCCACAAGCTCTGAAAAATGGCAATAAAAACAAACTGGTGCAGCCTGGACCACAAAACATAATAAACATGCTCCAGCCAATAACCGACAAGAATGATTTTAAATGCGCGTTCATGACTGTTTCAGGAAGCACGGAGGGGAGGGGGAGGAGGAGGAGGAGGAGGAGGAGGAGGAGGAGGAGGAGGAGGAGGAGGAGGAGGGAGGGTCTAGCTACCCTCGGTTTTGTTTGACAACACTTCGAACGTCAACAGGAAGTTACTCCACCCAGGATCGCTTAGAGCACCTTTAATCTTATTAAGTACAATAAGGTTTAATTTGTTAACATTAGTTAATGCACTGTGAACTATCATGAACTAACAACGAATGACTATTTTTATTAACTATCATAAACAAAGATTAATAAATACTATAGTAAATATATTGCTCATTGTTGATGTTGGTTAATACATTAATGTTAATAAATGAGACCTTATTGTTAAGTGTTACCATTTTTATTTATACTGTTTTTATTTCTATGATCAGTTTCTGGAAAGGAGTTCAGTTAGGAGGTCAAAAGTTGTAGAAGCTCATAAATCATGTACAGTAAGGTCTGAAGAGACTGAAATCATACAGAAGAGAAGTCAGTCAGTTGAGTTTGTTGCAAAACCTTTTACAGTACTTGAGTATTGTTGTCTTTTACTGCATATGATAGAAAGTAGAACTGAAATGACATTCATTACAAGATGATTAGTCAAATGTACTTGCAGACTATTTTTTCTAGTCATGTATTTCGCCATTGAGGATTTCTTAAAAATACTGTGTAAAAACCTCGTCTCGTTCTTGTGAACTCAATCTCGAGTCTCGTCTCGTCTCGTCTCGTGAGCTACCGGTCTCGTCTCACCCCTATTAATACTTAATAACCCTAACCCCAAGTATTGTAAAAATGAGTTTGATTTAACAAATCTAATGAATCATTCAGAACAATTTGATTTTACTGATTAATTGAAAAGTATATTTTCAAAACAATTTTCCAACTAGTCAAACTTTCGCACCAGTGCTATATATAGGGTGCTTCTCAATTCTTATTTGTGCATCCTCGTTTCCTTTAATTGCTTGCTTTCCTCGCGTCTTAGCTCCACCCCTCCAGGATGCGATGGAAGGACGCAAGGAAAAGACGAGAGGATGGAGGAATTGAATCAAGTGAAATGATAAATCCTCGCTCCCTTTAGCGTCACTTCAAAGCGTCGTCAGCTACACTCGAGGGATCTACCCACATGTTGTTAAAGTTTGGTTATTTAAAAAAATATAATAAATATGAATAAAGCAAGATGCCTAGTTGAAATATATGAGATATAAAGTTTACTTAATCTGTAAAAGTAAAGCATACATTTAAATTATTGTGACAGATAAGAAGGGGGAGGAGAATTTATGCGTGCGTCAGGTTACTCGATGAGAAAGACTTCCGCAAAGGATGCACCTGTGTATCCTCGCTCATAACTCCTCAGGAAGCCTCCTCATTCCTCGTTCCTCACAGTGCAATTAGAGAATTGAGATGTCCTTCAAGATGGCTGATCGTTTTCCGGGTCATAGGATGGAGGACGGAGGAGCGAGGAGACAGGGAGGGATATTGAGAAGCACCCATAGCTGAAAAAAAATTCTAGCAAATTATAACTTCCAAAAATGTACAGTATTTCCACTTTTATGACATCTTTGCCTTCTATTATTACATGATATTTCTAGGTCTACCATGACCTTGGGAATCATGATGTAAAAGTCAAATAAGGGGCCATGCGTTTTTGCTTTGGAAAAACACAGACAGTGTAAAAAATTTGGGGAAAATG